>NC_088216.1:13765024-13835024 GCF_036934945.1 Oncorhynchus masou masou
GCGACTGGAAAATGCTAGCTGACATTGGCCGGCAACTTGTGTTTCCTCCGGAGATCGCAACCACCACCCTAAGACCTGACATGGTGCTCTGGTCCCGTTCACTCAATAAGGTCTTCATCATTGAGCTCACAGTACCCTGGGAAAACTCAGTAGATGAGGCTTATGAGCGAAAACATCTGCGCTATGCTGATCTAGCTGCCGAAGCACGGCATCATGGCTGGAACACAGAAGTCCGACCAGTGGAGGTGGGCTGCAGAGGTTTTGTGGCAACATCTACAACCAGACTGCTTAGAGACCTGGGAATTAAGGGCCAGAGCCAGCGTTCGGCAATCAAAGCTGTATCAGAGGCGGCAGAAGGCAGCAGTCAGTGGCTCTGGATGAAGAGGAAAGACCCCAGCTGGGCCCCGAAGTGAGAGGGCCAGGAGGTATGCGGTCAACAATGCTTGACTCAGGGAGGAGGACGCCCCTGCCATGCATAGTCCCATGGGATGTTGGCTATCAACAACAAGGCAACTCCTATGACTAATTGGGAATGGGACGCAAGCGTAGGATTGATCACCCTGTCGCTGGCCGCCTTTGGGGAGGGTGTATAGTGTGAAAGGCCGAAACACCTTAGGAACCAAAGGTACACTACTGACGATGCGCTCCCCAAATTTCACCACGTTCACTGTTTATTAACTCTTGGAAGTGCTTGCACAACGGATAGTAACATCTCATCCTGTGTTCTTGGAATCTGAATATCTGGACTTGTCCAGTGACTGTTGAGAAAGATCAGCTGACAACAGGGGAAAGTCCTTGTGGCGGCACGGAGAGACGGCTGACAGGAGGGAATAGACCCCACTGGGACAGTCATGGGGTAGCTTCCCATTTCTGTAGTTTCCTTGCTTCGCAGTATGTTGGAAACACCCGCTTTAGCTACAGAAAGTCAACATACGAGAATACCCCTAGAGTCTGCGAGAGTGGGGGCGGAAGATGACTCATTGGCTGACAACATGGTAACGACTGGACTGGAAACGACTACGAGTAATGAGAGCACAGCACAAGAGAACACCACAGCAACTGTCACAAGTTCTGCTGCAACAGTGGGCCACAAACAGATGCAGGTATGTGTCTGTGGTTGGAGGAAAGTTACATCACACCATGGGCTGAGGATCCACCAGGGGAAAAAGGGGTGTTTGGGTAAAGAGAGACAGAGAACTCGCATTGATTACTTTCTGCGAAAGCGATCAAATCAGTCGAATGAAGCACAGCAACTGGACGCAAACCATAGTTTGCAGTGCATCAGTACCACTGTCATGGAGGACATAAACTCAAGCACCGAAGTAGCAACTGAGGTGGAACCAACAACAGGAGTGGAACTCACCCAGCCTCCCAGACCTGCAGTCGAGAGGAGACTACCAGGGCACAGACCGTATGTGAAGTGGCCTGGCGCCAGTGACAAGAAGTTGTGGGAAACAGTGAATACTGACCTTACTTTGACCCTCGAGAGACTTCGAGGCACAGTGGAGAAGAAGTTGGAGAGGATGGGGGACATCATCTATGAGTACGGGACAGAAAGATTTGGAGTGGAAGAGGCAAAAGGCGGGAGAAAGGTTCCAACCCCACCAGTTTCCAGGAGGCAACAAGAAATCAAGCGCCTCGTTCAAGAAAGGCGGCAGCTTAAGAAACAGTGGAAGAAGGCCTCGGAAGTGGAAAAGGAGGGCATAGAGGCACTTCAGGCTGACATCAAAACCCGGTTGGCATCCCTCCGTAGAGCAGAGAACCTACGGAAACGCAGAAGGAAGAAAGAACAAACTAGAACTCGATTCTACAAAGATCCTTTCAAGTTCCTTAAAAGTCTCTTCACAAAGGAAAAAAGTGGAGCTCTAAAAACAACAAAGAAAGACCTAGAGGAGCACCTGAGAACAACAAACTTTGACTCAAAGAGACATGAACATCTGGCCATCCCATCAGATATCCCACCCATTGAACCCCCGGAACATCATATTGAGATCAGCCCTCCGACATGGAAAGAGGTGGAAAACACAGTTCGACAGGCAAGAACAGCATCAGCCCCGGGGCCAAATGGAGTCCCGTACAAAGTGTATAAGAACGCACCAGAGGTCCTGAGGTTCCTCTGGAGGCTTATGAGAACAGCTTGGCAGAAGAAGATAATACCCAAAGTGTGGCGTAGGGCAGGCGGGGTCCTGATCCCTAAGGAGAAGGATGCAGTGAACATCAGCCAATTCCGCCCAATCTCCTTATTGAATGTTGAGGGTAAAATCTTCTTTAGGGTCATTGCCCAGAGGATGGCCGAGTACCTGCAAAGGAATGCGTACGTCGATACATCTGTACAGAAGGCAGGAATATCAGGGTTCTCTGGCTGCTTGGAACATTCCAGCATGATCTGGCACCAGATCCAAATGGCCAAGGTGGAGAAAAGGGACCTCCATGTAGTCTTCCTCGACCTCGCCAATGCATTTGGCTCTGTGCCTCATGAACTCCTGTGGTCTGCCTTCAGATTTTTCCACATACCGGACACCATCACAAACCTGGTGAAGTCGTACTTCCAGGATCTGCAGTTCTGCTTCACCACCTCAGAGTTCACCACCTCATGGCAGTGCCTGAATGTAGGTATAATGGCGGGATGTACCATTTCTCCGTTGGCATTCACAATGGCAATGGAGGTTATCATCAGATCCTCAAAATGGGTTGCTGGTGGACAGCGAGTCGACTCTGGTTTCCGCCTCCCTCCACTCAGAGCCTACATGGACGACATTACAACATTGACCACCACTGTCCCATGCACCAGGAGACTGCTCAGAAAACTCGAGGAGAACATCAGCTGGGCCCATATGAAGATTAAACCATCCAAGTCACGCAGCATCTCGATTGTGAAGGGAGTACTCTCTGACCTGAAATTCTTCATCGGAGATGTCCAAATCCCAACAGTGTCTGAGCAGCCGGTAAAAAGCCTTGGAAGGTGGTATGATGCAAGCCTGAAGGACAAAGACCAGGTGCAACAGCTGCGCAAAGACATCAGTAGTAGCCTACAGTCCATCGACAACACCCAGCTACCTGGAAAGTTAAAGGCCTGGTGTCTGCAGTTTGGTCTCCTACCCCGGGTGTTGTGGCCCTTAGCACTGTATGAGGTTCCAATCTCAACAGTGGAGAAGATGGAAAGAGGAGTCACAGGCTACTTAAAGAAGTGGCTCGGAGTTCCACGATGCCTTACCACCATAGGCCTCTATGGAGATGGTGTCCTCAAGCTGCCCCTCACCAGTCTAACAGAGGAATTCAAGTGTGCAAAAACCAGGCTCCAGATGACACTGAATGAATCTCGAGACCCAGTGGTGAGCAACAACGCGCCGACCTTGGCAACTGGGCGCAAATGGAGGCCAGGAAAAGCAGTCCAGGAGGCAACAGCAGCCCTCAGACATGCTGACATTGTGGGTCATGTTCAGCAAGGAAGAGGAGGCCTTGGGCTAACTAGCCGTGCTGCTTGGAGTAAGGCCACTGCACCAGAGCGGCGGAAGATGGTAGTGCAGGAAGTACGCCATCAGGAGGAGGCTGCAAGGAGGGCCAAGGCAGTCTCTCTTGCCAAACAGGGACAGTGGACTCGATGGGACAGTGTGGAGAAGAGGAAGATCAGCTGGAAGGATCTGTGGGCCATGGAAGCGAGGCGGTTGAGCTTTTCAATCAGAGCAACATATGACGTCCTTCCAACACCAGTTAATCTTCACCAATGGTATGGTGAAGATCCAGACTGTGCCCTCTGTTCCATGCCAGCCAACCTCAGGCACATTCTCACAGGGTGTAAAACAAGCCTCACCCAAGGACGCTACACTTGGCGTCACAACCAAGTCCTTAAAAACCTTGCGTCCGCCCTGGAGGACAAGCGAGCTGCCACCAACTCCCTACCACCCACAGCAGCATCACACTCCTTACGGACAAACTTTGTCCGCGAAGGGGTTAAACCACCGAAGAGCGGCTCTACACCATTAGAGCGAGACCAGCTGCGCTTGGCCCGCGACTGGAAAATGCTAGCTGACATTGGCCGGCAACTTGTGTTTCCTCCGGAGATCGCAACCACCACCCTAAGACCTGACATGGTGCTCTGGTCCCGTTCACTCAATAAGGTCTTCATCATTGAGCTCACAGTACCCTGGGAAAACTCAGTAGATGAGGCTTATGAGCGAAAACATCTGCGCTATGCTGATCTAGCTGCCGAAGCACGGCATCATGGCTGGAACACAGAAGTCCGACCAGTGGAGGTGGGCTGCAGAGGTTTTGTGGCAACATCTACAACCAGACTGCTTAGAGACCTGGGAATTAAGGGCCAGAGCCAGCGTTCGGCAATCAAAGCTGTATCAGAGGCGGCAGAAGGCAGCAGTCAGTGGCTCTGGATGAAGAGGAAAGACCCCAGCTGGGCCCCGAAGTGAGAGGGCCAGGAGGTATGCGGTCAACAATGCTTGACTCAGGGAGGAGGACGCCCCTGCCATGCATAGTCCCATGGGATGTTGGCTATCAACAACAAGGCAACTCCTATGACTAATTGGGAATGGGACGCAAGCGTAGGATTGATCACCCTGTCGCTGGCCGCCTTTGGGGAGGGTGTATAGTGTGAAAGGCCGAAACACCTTAGGAACCAAAGGTACACTACTGACGATGCGCTCCCCAAATTTCACCACGTTCACTGTTTATTAACTCTTGGAAGTGCTTGCACAACGGATAGTAACATCTCATCCTGTGTTCTTGGAATCTGAATATCTGGACTTGTCCAGTGACTGTTGAGAAAGATCAGCTGACAACAGGGGAAAGTCCTTGTGGCGGCACGGAGAGACGGCTGACAGGAGGGAATAGACCCCACTGGGACAGTCATGGGGTAGCTTCCCATTTCTGTAGTTTCCCTTGCTTCGCAGTATGTTGGAAACACCCGCTTTAGCTACAGAAAGTCAACATACGAGAATACCCCTAGAGTCTGCGAGTGGGGGCGGAAGATGACTCATTGGCTGACAACATGGTAACGACTGGACTGGAAACGACTACGAGTAATGAGAGCACAGCACAAGAGAACACCACAGCAACTGTCACAAGTTCTGCTGCAACAGTGGGCCACAAACAGATGCAGGTATGTGTCTGTGGTTGGAGGAAAGTTACATCACACCATGGGCTGAGGATCCACCAGGGGAAAAAGGGGTGTTTGGGTAAAGAGAGACAGAGAACTCGCATTGATTACTTTCTGCGAAAGCGATCAAATCAGTCGAATGAAGCACAGCAACTGGACGCAAACCATAGTTTGCAGTGCATCAGTACCACTGTCATGGAGGACATAAACTCAAGCACCGAAGTAGCAACTGAGGTGGAACCAACAACAGGAGTGGAACTCACCCAGCCTCCCAGACCTGCAGTCGAGAGGAGACTACCAGGGCACAGACCGTATGTGAAGTGGCCTGGCGCCAGTGACAAGAAGTTGTGGGAAACAGTGAATACTGACCTTACTTTGACCCTCGAGAGACTTCGAGGCACAGTGGAGAAGAAGTTGGAGAGGATGGGGGACATCATCTATGAGTACGGGACAGAAAGATTTGGAGTGGAAGAGGCAAAGGCGGGAGAAAGGTTCCAACCCCACCAGTTTCCAGGAGGCAACAAGAAATCAAGCGCCTCGTTCAAGAAAGGCGGCAGCTTAAGAAACAGTGGAAGAAGGCCTCGGAAGTGGAAAAGGAGGGCATAGAGGCACTTCAGGCTGACATCAAAACCCGGTTGGCATCCCTCCGTAGAGCAGAGAACCTACGGAAACGCAGAAGGAAGAAAGAACAAACTAGAACTCGATTCTACAAAGATCCTTTCAAGTTCCTTAAAAGTCTCTTCACAAAGGAAAAAAGTGGAGCTCTAAAAACAACAAAGAAAGACCTAGAGGAGCACCTGAGAACAACAAACTTTGACTCAAAGAGACATGAACATCTGGCCATCCCATCAGATATCCCACCCATTGAACCCCCGGAACATCATATTGAGATCAGCCCTCCGACATGGAAAGAGGTGGAAAACACAGTTCGACAGGCAAGAACAGCATCAGCCCCGGGGCCAAATGGAGTCCCGTACAAAGTGTATAAGAACGCACCAGAGGTCCTGAGGTTCCTCTGGAGGCTTATGAGAACAGCTTGGCAGAAGAAGATAATACCCAAAGTGTGGCGTAGGGCAGGCGGGGTCCTGATCCCTAAGGAGAAGGATGCAGTGAACATCAGCCAATTCCGCCCAATCTCCTTATTGAATGTTGAGGGTAAAATCTTCTTTAGGGTCATTGCCCAGAGGATGGCCGAGTACCTGCAAAGGAATGCGTACGTCGATACATCTGTACAGAAGGCAGGAATATCAGGGTTCTCTGGCTGCTTGGAACATTCCAGCATGATCTGGCACCAGATCCAAATGGCCAAGGTGGAGAAAAGGGACCTCCATGTAGTCTTCCTCGACCTCGCCAATGCATTTGGCTCTGTGCCTCATGAACTCCTGTGGTCTGCCTTCAGATTTTTCCACATACCGGACACCATCACAAACCTGGTGAAGTCGTACTTCCAGGATCTGCAGTTCTGCTTCACCACCTCAGAGTTCACCACCTCATGGCAGTGCCTGAATGTAGGTATAATGGCGGGATGTACCATTTCTCCGTTGGCATTCACAATGGCAATGGAGGTTATCATCAGATCCTCAAAATGGGTTGCTGGTGGACAGCGAGTCGACTCTGGTTTCCGCCTCCCTCCACTCAGAGCCTACATGGACGACATTACAACATTGACCACCACTGTCCCATGCACCAGGAGACTGCTCAGAAAACTCGAGGAGAACATCAGCTGGGCCCATATGAAGATTAAACCATCCAAGTCACGCAGCATCTCGATTGTGAAGGGAGTACTCTCTGACCTGAAATTCTTCATCGGAGATGTCCAAATCCCAACAGTGTCTGAGCAGCCGGTAAAAAGCCTTGGAAGGTGGTATGATGCAAGCCTGAAGGACAAAGACCAGGTGCAACAGCTGCGCAAAGACATCAGTAGTAGCCTACAGTCCATCGACAACACCCAGCTACCTGGAAAGTTAAAGGCCTGGTGTCTGCAGTTTGGTCTCCTACCCCGGGTGTTGTGGCCCTTAGCACTGTATGAGGTTCCAATCTCAACAGTGGAGAAGATGGAAAGAGGAGTCACAGGCTACTTAAAGAAGTGGCTCGGAGTTCCACGATGCCTTACCACCATAGGCCTCTATGGAGATGGTGTCCTCAAGCTGCCCCTCACCAGTCTAACAGAGGAATTCAAGTGTGCAAAAACCAGGCTCCAGATGACACTGAATGAATCTCGAGACCCAGTGGTGAGCAACAACGCGCCGACCTTGGCAACTGGGCGCAAATGGAGGCCAGGAAAAGCAGTCCAGGAGGCAACAGCAGCCCTCAGACATGCTGACATTGTGGGTCATGTTCAGCAAGGAAGAGGAGGCCTTGGGCTAACTAGCCGTGCTGCTTGGAGTAAGGCCACTGCACCAGAGCGGCGGAAGATGGTAGTGCAGGAAGTACGCCATCAGGAGGAGGCTGCAAGGAGGGCCAAGGCAGTCTCTCTTGCCAAACAGGGACAGTGGACTCGATGGGACAGTGTGGAGAAGAGGAAGATCAGCTGGAAGGATCTGTGGGCCATGGAAGCGAGGCGGTTGAGCTTTTCAATCAGAGCAACATATGACGTCCTTCCAACACCAGTTAATCTTCACCAATGGTATGGTGAAGATCCAGACTGTGCCCTCTGTTCCATGCCAGCCAACCTCAGGCACATTCTCACAGGGTGTAAAACAAGCCTCACCCAAGGACGCTACACTTGGCGTCACAACCAAGTCCTTAAAAACCTTGCGTCCGCCCTGGAGGACAAGCGAGCTGCCACCAACTCCCTACCACCCACAGCAGCATCACACTCCTTACGGACAAACTTTGTCCGCGAAGGGGTTAAACCACCGAAGAGCGGCTCTACACCATTAGAGCGAGACCAGCTGCGCTTGGCCCGCGACTGGAAAATGCTAGCTGACATTGGCCGGCAACTTGTGTTTCCTCCGGAGATCGCAACCACCACCCTAAGACCTGACATGGTGCTCTGGTCCCGTTCACTCAATAAGGTCTTCATCATTGAGCTCACAGTACCCTGGGAAAACTCAGTAGATGAGGCTTATGAGCGAAAATATCTGCGCTATGCTGATCTAGCTGCCGAAGCACGGCATCATGGCTGGAACACAGAAGTCCGACCAGTGGAGGTGGGCTGCAGAGGTTTTGTGGCAACATCTACAACCAGACTGCTTAGAGACCTGGGAATTAAGGGCCAGAGCCAGCGTTCGGCAATCAAAGCTGTATCAGAGGCGGCAGAAGGCAGCAGTCAGTGGCTCTGGATGAAGAGGAAAGACCCCAGCTGGGCCCCGAAGTGAGAGGGCCAGGAGGTATGCGGTCAACAATGCTTGACTCAGGGAGGAGGACGCCCCTGCCATGCATAGTCCCATGGGATGTTGGCTATCAACAACAAGGCAACTCCTATGACTAATTGGGAATGGGACGCAAGCGTAGGATTGATCACCCTGTCGCTGGCCGCCTTTGGGGAGGGTGTATAGTGTGAAAGGCCGAAACACCTTAGGAACCAAAGGTACACTACTGACGATGCGCTCCCCAAATTTCACCACGTTCACTGTTTATTAACTCTTGGAAGTGCTTGCACAACGGATAGTAACATCTCATCCTGTGTTCTTGGAATCTGAATATCTGGACTTGTCCAGTGACTGTTGAGAAAGATCAGCTGACAACAGGGGAAAGTCCTTGTGGCGGCACGGAGAGACGGCTGACAGGAGGGAATAGACCCCACTGGGACAGTCATGGGGTAGCTTCCCATTTCTGTAGTTTCCCTTGCTTCGCAGTATGTTGGAAACACCCGCTTTAGCTACAGAAAGTCAACATACAAGAATACCCCTAGAGTCTGCGAGAGTGGGGGCGGAAGATGACTCATTGGCTGACAACATGGTAACGACTGGACTGGAAACGACTACGAGTAATGAGAGCACAGCACAAGAGAACACCACAGCAACTGTCACAAGTTCTGCTGCAACAGTGGGCCACAAACAGATGCAGGTATGTGTCTGTGGTTGGAGGAAAGTTACATCACACCATGGGCTGAGGATCCACCAGGGGAAAAAGGGGTGTTTGGGTAAAGAGAGACAGAGAACTCGCATTGATTACTTTCTGCGAAAGCGATCAAATCAGTCGAATGAAGCACAGCAACTGGACGCAAACCATAGTTTGCAGTGCATCAGTACCACTGTCATGGAGGACATAAACTCAAGCACCGAAGTAGCAACTGAGGTGGAACCAACAACAGGAGTGGAACTCACCCAGCCTCCCAGACCTGCAGTCGAGAGGAGACTACCAGGGCACAGACCGTATGTGAAGTGGCCTGGCGCCAGTGACAAGAAGTTGTGGGAAACAGTGAATACTGACCTTACTTTGACCCTCGAGAGACTTCGAGGCACAGTGGAGAAGAAGTTGGAGAGGATGGGGGACATCATCTATGAGTACGGGACAGAAAGATTTGGAGTGGAAGAGGCAAAAGGCGGGAGAAAGGTTCCAACCCCACCAGTTTCCAGGAGGCAACAAGAAATCAAGCGCCTCGTTCAAGAAAGGCGGCAGCTTAAGAAACAGTGGAAGAAGGCCTCGGAAGTGGAAAAGGAGGGCATAGAGGCACTTCAGGCTGACATCAAAACCCGGTTGGCATCCCTCCGTAGAGCAGAGAACCTACGGAAACGCAGAAGGAAGAAAGAACAAACTAGAACTCGATTCTACAAAGATCCTTTCAAGTTCCTTAAAAGTCTCTTCACAAAGGAAAAAAGTGGAGCTCTAAAAACAACAAAGAAAGACCTAGAGGAGCACCTGAGAACAACAAACTTTGACTCAAAGAGACATGAACATCTGGCCATCCCATCAGATATCCCACCCATTGAACCCCCGGAACATCATATTGAGATCAGCCCTCCGACATGGAAAGAGGTGGAAAACACAGTTCGACAGGCAAGAACAGCATCAGCCCCGGGGCCAAATGGAGTCCCGTACAAAGTGTATAAGAACGCACCAGAGGTCCTGAGGTTCCTCTGGAGGCTTATGAGAACAGCTTGGCAGAAGAAGATAATACCCAAAGTGTGGCGTAGGGCAGGCGGGGTCCTGATCCCTAAGGAGAAGGATGCAGTGAACATCAGCCAATTCCGCCCAATCTCCTTATTGAATGTTGAGGGTAAAATCTTCTTTAGGGTCATTGCCCAGAGGATGGCCGAGTACCTGCAAAGGAATGCGTACGTCGATACATCTGTACAGAAGGCAGGAATATCAGGGTTCTCTGGCTGCTTGGAACATTCCAGCATGATCTGGCACCAGATCCAAATGGCCAAGGTGGAGAAAAGGGACCTCCATGTAGTCTTCCTCGACCTCGCCAATGCATTTGGCTCTGTGCCTCATGAACTCCTGTGGTCTGCCTTCAGATTTTTCCACATACCGGACACCATCACAAACCTGGTGAAGTCGTACTTCCAGGATCTGCAGTTCTGCTTCACCACCTCAGAGTTCACCACCTCATGGCAGTGCCTGAATGTAGGTATAATGGCGGGATGTACCATTTCTCCGTTGGCATTCACAATGGCAATGGAGGTTATCATCAGATCCTCAAAATGGGTTGCTGGTGGACAGCGAGTCGACTCTGGTTTCCGCCTCCCTCCACTCAGAGCCTACATGGACGACATTACAACATTGACCACCACTGTCCCATGCACCAGGAGACTGCTCAGAAAACTCGAGGAGAACATCAGCTGGGCCCATATGAAGATTAAACCATCCAAGTCACGCAGCATCTCGATTGTGAAGGGAGTACTCTCTGACCTGAAATTCTTCATCGGAGATGTCCAAATCCCAACAGTGTCTGAGCAGCCGGTAAAAAGCCTTGGAAGGTGGTATGATGCAAGCCTGAAGGACAAAGACCAGGTGCAACAGCTGCGCAAAGACATCAGTAGTAGCCTACAGTCCATCGACAACACCCAGCTACCTGGAAAGTTAAAGGCCTGGTGTCTGCAGTTTGGTCTCCTACCCCGGGTGTTGTGGCCCTTAGCACTGTATGAGGTTCCAATCTCAACAGTGGAGAAGATGGAAAGAGGAGTCACAGGCTACTTAAAGAAGTGGCTCGGAGTTCCACGATGCCTTACCACCATAGGCCTCTATGGAGATGGTGTCCTCAAGCTGCCCCTCACCAGTCTAACAGAGGAATTCAAGTGTGCAAAAACCAGGCTCCAGATGACACTGAATGAATCTCGAGACCCAGTGGTGAGCAACAACGCGCCGACCTTGGCAACTGGGCGCAAATGGAGGCCAGGAAAAGCAGTCCAGGAGGCAACAGCAGCCCTCAGACATGCTGACATTGTGGGTCATGTTCAGCAAGGAAGAGGAGGCCTTGGGCTAACTAGCCGTGCTGCTTGGAGTAAGGCCACTGCACCAGAGCGGCGGAAGATGGTAGTGCAGGAAGTACGCCATCAGGAGGAGGCTGCAAGGAGGGCCAAGGCAGTCTCTCTTGCCAAACAGGGACAGTGGACTCGATGGGACAGTGTGGAGAAGAGGAAGATCAGCTGGAAGGATCTGTGGGCCATGGAAGCGAGGCGGTTGAGCTTTTCAATCAGAGCAACATATGACGTCCTTCCAACACCAGTTAATCTTCACCAATGGTATGGTGAAGATCCAGACTGTGCCCTCTGTTCCATGCCAGCCAACCTCAGGCACATTCTCACAGGGTGTAAAACAAGCCTCACCCAAGGACGCTACACTTGGCGTCACAACCAAGTCCTTAAAAACCTTGCGTCCGCCCTGGAGGACAAGCGAGCTGCCACCAACTCCCTACCACCCACAGCAGCATCACACTCCTTACGGACAAACTTTGTCCGCGAAGGGGTTAAACCACCGAAGAGCGGCTCTACACCATTAGAGCGAGACCAGCTGCGCTTGGCCCGCGACTGGAAAATGCTAGCTGACATTGGCCGGCAACTTGTGTTTCCTCCGGAGATCGCAACCACCACCCTAAGACCTGACATGGTGCTCTGGTCCCGTTCACTCAATAAGGTCTTCATCATTGAGCTCACAGTACCCTGGGAAAACTCAGTAGATGAGGCTTATGAGCGAAAACATCTGCGCTATGCTGATCTAGCTGCCGAAGCACGGCATCATGGCTGGAACACAGAAGTCCGACCAGTGGAGGTGGGCTGCAGAGGTTTTGTGGCAACATCTACAACCAGACTGCTTAGAGACCTGGGAATTAAGGGCCAGAGCCAGCGTTCGGCAATCAAAGCTGTATCAGAGGCGGCAGAAGGCAGCAGTCAGTGGCTCTGGATGAAGAGGAAAGACCCCAGCTGGGCCCCGAAGTGAGAGGGCCAGGAGGTATGCGGTCAACAATGCTTGACTCAGGGAGGAGGACGCCCCTGCCATGCATAGTCCCATGGGATGTTGGCTATCAACAACAAGGCAACTCCTATGACTAATTGGGAATGGGACGCAAGCGTAGGATTGATCACCCTGTCGCTGGCCGCCTTTGGGGAGGGTGTATAGTGTGAAAGGCCGAAACACCTTAGGAACCAAAGGTACACTACTGACGATGCGCTCCCCAAATTTCACCACGTTCACTGTTTATTAACTCTTGGAAGTGCTTGCACAACGGATAGTAACATCTCATCCTGTGTTCTTGGAATCTATTCACTTTATATATTATCTACCTTACTTGCTTTGGCAATGTTAACACATGTTTCCCATGCCAATAAAGCCCTTGAAGTGAATTGAATTGAGAGATGGGGTAGAGCGAGAGAGAGAGAGAGAGAGAGAGAGAGAGAGAGAGAGAGAGAGAGAGATGGGGTAGAGAGAGAGAGAGAGAGAGAGAGAAGGGAATCAGTGTGTGTATCCATCTGTACAGTGTATGTGTGTTTGTGAGAGAGAGATAAAAAAAACGTGTGCCACATGTCTGCATGTGTGTGTGTGTGTGTGTGTGTGTGTGTGTGTGTGTGTGTGTGTGTGTGTGTGTGTGTGTGTGTGCGTGTGTGTGTACAACTTACAGGAAGAAGCCAAGGGCTCCACAGATGAGCCAGGTGAGCAGTCCAGTGGCGTGTGTGGTCTCTGTCAGAACCGGGACCTGACAGTGGGGACACATCATCTGGCCGGGTACGTCTCTTAGCAGCGGCTGCTGCATCACCACCACCTGGGTTACTGTAGGGAGAGGAGAATACTGGTTAGGACCAGATAGAACTGGTCAGAACCACCACCTGGGTTACTGCAGAGGGAGGAGAATACTGGTTAGAACCAGATAGAACAGGACAGAACCACCACCTGGGTTACTGTAGATGAGAATACTGGTTAGAACCAGATAGAACTGGTCAGAACTGGATATAACTTCATAGAATTGGACAGGACTAGAAAGAATCCCCACCACCCGGGTTACTGTAGGGAGAAGAAAATACTGGTCAGAACTGGATAGAACTCAATAGAATGGGATAGAACTGGACAGAACCAGACAGAGCTAGATAGAACAGGATAGAACAACTTAGGCCCCCAAAACATTGTGTCATTGTTGTTAGTTCTATATTTCAAACCCCTACAGAGGAAGAGGATTCGAGGGGTTGCTAAGGCTGGGTGTTGCTAGGGCCAGGGCGTCCAGCCAATACCTTGTGTGTGTACAACTTGGTTCTCGTTTTTCACTGGGTACTGTGAATACTAAAATGAGGAACCGATTGAGGTAGTTTTGGTCCGACAGTTTGGAGTTTTTTCAGTGTGTGTGTGTGACTTACCGCTGGGGGCGTTTGTAGGTTGTGCCATGCCCGTGCCGTATTGGGGAGGTGGTGGGTACATGCCGGGTTGGGGACCTGATCAATAAGGGATAAATACATCAATACACCGTGTAATTTATCACAAACCCAGGGATACAGAGTGGTTGGCCAGCGTTTTGGGAACACAAACCCAGGGATACAGAGTGGTTGGCCAGCATTATGGGAACACAAACCCAGGGATACAGAGTGGTTGGCCAGCATTATGGGAACACAAACCCAGGGATACAGAGTGGTTGGCCAGCATTATGGGAACACAAACCCAGGGATACAGAGTGGTTGGCCAGCATTATGGGAACACAAACCCAGGGATACAGAGTGGTTGGCCAGCCCTTAACAATGATGTTCATGACATCTATAGCTATTGTGACACACACATCGGCTGTCCCCATAGGAGCACCCTTTTCGGTTCCAGGAAGAACCCTTTTAGGTTCCAAGAAGAACCCTTTTCGGTTCTAGGAAGAACCCTTTAGGTTCCAAGAAGAACCCTTTCAGGTTACATGAAGGTTCTAGATAGCACCTTATTTTCTAAGAGTGTAAGCTTAAACTGTCCCTAAGAGTATCAGTGTAGATCTGATCTCTTACCTCCCTGGAAGCCAGGCTGAGGGGGGTAGACTGTTCCCCCACCACTTCCCTGGTAGCCCGCCGGGGGGCCGGGGTAGGGGGGAGCAGACAAGTCCTGGGGGGGTCCATACTGGCTCTTCTCCATACTGTCTGGGGTGGGTTTGAGAGAGAGAGAGAGAGAGAGAGAGGAAGAAAGTGAGCACAAACACAGTGAGCACACCTTGTGAAAATATTACATTGAGAAAACATATGTCTCTGCCCCCACCTTCTCTCCCCCCTATAATACACAGTGCAGTATGTCATCTGGAATCAGCTATAATACACAGTGCAGTATGTCATCTGGAATCAGCTATAATACACAGTGCAGTATCTCATCTGGAATCAGCTATAATACACAGTGCAGTATGTCATCTGGAATCAGCTATAATACACAGTGCAGTATGTCATCTGGAATCAGCTATAATACACAGTGCAGTATGTCATCTGGAATCAGCTATAATACACAGTACAGTATGTCATCTGGAATCAGCTATAATACACAGTACAGTATGTCATCTGGAATCAGCTATAATACACAGTGCAGTATGTCATCTGGAATCAGCTATAATACACAGTGCAGTATGTCATCTGGAATCAGCTATAATACACAGTGCAGTATGTCATCTGGAATCAGCTATAATACACAGTACAGTATGTCATCTGGAATCAGCTATAATACACAGTACAGTATGTCATCTGGAATCAGCTATAATACACAGTACAGTATGTCATCTGGAATCAGCTATAATACACAGTGCAGTATGTCATCTGGAATCAGCTATAATACACAGTGCAGTATGTCATCTGGAATCAGCTATAATACACAGTGCAGTATGTCATCTGGAATCAGCTATAATACACAGTGCAGTATGTCATCTGGAATCAGCTATAATACACAGTACAGTATGTCATCTGGGATCAGCTATAATACACAGTGCAGTATGTCATCTGGAATCAGCTATAATACACAGTACAGTATGTCATCTGGAATCAGCTATAATACACAGTACAGTATGTCATCTGGAATCAGCTATAATACACAGTGCAGTATGTCATCTGGAATCAGCTATAATACACAGTGCAGTATGTCATCTGGAATCAGCTATAATACACAGTGCAGTATGTCATCTGGAATCAGCTATAATACACAGTGCAGTATGTCATCTGGAATCAGCTATAATACACAGTACAGTATGTCATCTGGAATCAGCTATAATACACAGTACAGTATGTCATCTGGAATCAGCTATAATACACAGTGCAGTATGTCATCTGGAATCAGCTATAATACACAGTGCAGTATCTCATCTGGAATCAGCTATAATACACAGTGCAGTATGTCATCTGGAATCAGCTATAATACACAGTGCAGTATGTCATCTGGAATCAGCTATAATACACAGTACAGTATGTCATCTGGAATCAGCTATAATACACAGTGCAGTATGTCATCTGGAATCAGCTATAATACACAGTACACTATGTCATCTGGAATCAGCTATAATACACAGTACAGTATGTCATCTGGAATCAGCTATAATACACAGTGCAGTATGTCATCTGGAATCAGCTATAATACACAGTACAGTATGTCATCTGGAATCAGCTATAATACACAGTACAGTATGTCATCTGGAATCAGCTATAATACACAGTACAGTATGTCATCTGGAATCAGCTATAATACACAGTACAGTATGTCATCTGGAATCAGCTATAATACACAGTACAGTATGTCATCTGGAATCAGATATAATACACAGTGCAGTATGTCATCTGGAATCAGCTATAATACACAGTACAGTATGTCATCTGGAATCAGCTATAATACACAGTGCAGTATGTCATCTGGAATCAGCTATAATACACAGTACAGTATGTCATCTGGAATCAGCTATAATACACAGTGCAGTATGTCATCTGGAATCAGCTATAATACACAGTACAGTATGTCATCTGGAATCAGCTATAATACACAGTACAGTATGTCATCTGGAATCAGCTATAATACACAGTGCAGTATGTCATCTGGAATCAGCTATAATACACAGTACAGTATGTCATCTGGAATCAGCTATAATACACAGTGCAGTATGTCATCTGGAATCAGCTATAATACACAGTGCAGTATGTCATCTGGAATCAGCTATAATACACAGTGCAGTATGTCATCTGGAATCAGCTATAATACACAGTGCAGTATGTCATCTGGAATCAGCTATAATACACAGTGCAGTATCTCATCTGGAATCAGCTATAATACACAGTGCAGTATGTCATCTGGAATCAGCTATAATACACAGTGCAGTATGTCATCTGGAATCAGCTATAATACACAGTACAGTATGTCATCTGGAATCAGCTATAATACACAGTACAGTATGTCATCTGGAATCAGCTATAATACACAGTACAGTATGTCATCTGGAATCAGCTATAATACACAGTACAGTATGTCATCTGGAATCAGCTATAATACACAGTACAGTATGTCATCTGGAATCAGCTATAATACACAGTGCAGTATGTCATCTGGAATCAGCTATAATACACAGTACAGTATGTCATCTGGAATCAGCTATAATACACAGTACAGTATGTCATCTGGAATCAGCTATAATACACAGTACACTATGTCATCTGGAATCAGCTATAATACACAGTACAGTATGTCATCTGGAATCAGCTATAATACACAGTACACTATGTCATCTGGAATCAGCTATAATACACAGTACAGTATGTCATCTGGAATCAGCTATAATACACAGTGCAGTATGTCATCTGGAATCAGCTATAATACACAGTGCAGTATGTCATCTGGAATCAGCTATAATACACAGTACACTATGTCATCTGGAATCAGCTATAATACACAGTACACTATGTCATCTGGAATCAGCTATAATACACAGTGCAGTATGTCATCTGGAATCAGCTATAATACACAGTACAGTATGTCATCTGGAATCAGCTATAATACACAGTGCAGTATGTCATCTGGAATCAGCTATAATACACAGTGCAGTATGTCATCTGGAATCAGCTATAATACACAGTACACTATGTCATCTGGAATCAGCTATAATACACAGTACAGTATGTCATCTGGAATCAGCTATAATACACAGTGCAGTATGTCATCTGGAATCAGCTATAATACACAGTACAGTATGTCATCTGGAATCAGCTATAATACACAGTGCAGTATGTCATCTGGAATCAGCTATAATACACAGTGCAGTATGTCATCTGGAATCAGCTATAATACACAGTGCAGTATGTCATCTGGAATCAGCTATAATACACAGTGCAGTATGTCATCTGGAATCAGCTATAATACACAGTGCAGTATGTCATCTGGAATCAGCTATAATACACAGTGCAGTATGTCATCTGGGGACATGATTTGGAAAGGCACACACCTGACAGTGCATGTCACAGCAAAAACCAAGCCATGAGGTCGAAGGAATTGTCCGTAGAGCTCCGAGACAGGATTGTGTCGAGGCACAGATCTGGGGAAGGGTACCAAAAAAATGTCTGCAGCATTGAAGGTCAGAGGCCTCCATCATTCTTAAATAGAAGAAGATTAGAACCATCAAGACGCTTCCTAGAGCTGGCTGCCCGGCCAAACTAAGCAATCAGGGGAAAAGAGCCTTGGTCAGGGAGGTGAAGAAGAACCAGATGGTCCCTCTGACAGAGCTCTAGAGTTCCTCTGTGGAGATGGGAGAACCTTCTAGAAGGACAACCATCTCTGCAGCACTCCACGAATCAGGCCTTTATGGTAGAGTGGCCAGATGGAAGCATTCAGTGAAATGCACATGACAGCCCGCTTGGAGTTTACCAAAAGGCACCTAAAGGACTCAGACCATCAGAAACAAGATTCTCTGGACTGATGAAACCAAGATTGAACTCTTTGGCCTGAATGCCAAGCGTCACGTCTGGAGGAAACCTGGCACCATCCCTACGGTTTTCAGCGGCAGCGAGGCAAAGATTAATGGAGCAAAGTACAGAGAGATCCTTGATGAAAACCTGATACAGAGTGCTCAGGAACTCAGACTGGGGTGAAGGTTCACCTTCCAACAGGACAACGACCCTAAGCACACAGTCAAGACAACGCAGGAGTGGCTTCGGGACAAGACTCTGAATGTCCTCGAGTGGCCCAGACTTGAACCCAATCGAACATCTGTGGTGAGACCTGAAAATAGCTGTGCAGCGACACTCCCCATCCAACCGGACAGAGTTTTAGAGGATCTGCAGAGAGGAATACAGGTGTGCTAAACTCATAGCGTCAAACCCAAGAAGACCGAGGCTGTAATCGCTGCCAAAGGTGCTTCAACAAAGTCCTGAGTCAAGGCTCTGAATACTTATGTAAATGTGATATGTTCCTTTGTTTTTGTTTTTATACATTAGCTAACATTTCTAAAAAAAAAAAAACTATTTTTGATTTGTCATTTTGGGGTATTACCTGCAGATTGATGAGGGGAAAACGATTTAATCCATTTAAGAATAGGGCTGTAATGTAACAACATTTGGAAAAAGTCAAGGGTTCTGAATGCTCTGTATGAGTTCATCCCAAATGACACACTATTTCCCATGTGGGCCCTGGTCAAAAGCAGGGCACTAAATATGAACCAGGCTGCCATTGGGGACAAAGTCTATGCGTAAATGTTATACAGCATCATGTAGTTGATGATGGTGTTGTTATGAAGTTGTAACGGAGGCTTATCTGTTGGACTTTGTTCCACGGGATCATGAGGAAGTGAGATAGAGTTATTTAGTGTGTGTGTGTTTTGCGGGGAGCTGCTGCTGTTGCAGAAGAAAAATCAGCCTGCGCAGAGAAGCACGAGATTGAACCTCACTCAACTTTCTAGTTTCCCCCGTTAGTTACCACTATCAACCCTTTACTGTGGGAATTGTGATCGAATCAACGCAATTATTAGCTACTTTCAATGCAACATACCGAAACAAAACCAACTATTCGAGAGACTTTGTTGTAGACAGAACTCAACAGGGTATGATTCTATTGCATTGACAGGCACATACTCTAGTCTAAACAGACCGGTGCGCCATAACCAATCAGAGCTGCAGTAGGCCTATATGCAAATAAACCACTACCATATATGTGCCATTCACGTTGAACGTGACTGTCTTTACAGAATCAGCGGTCGTGAGAAGATGAGCTGTTTTGAGATCATATTTTTTGCTCGTTGGTGAGTTATTAGCCCAGTTATAGATCAGTTGTAATCCTCAATGGAGGAGTGTTTGTTTCCTACAAGACACAACACGTGTGCGTTTCGAGACGTCTTTGAAAAGTGATTCAGGTAAAGAGCTTTTTTTGTGTTAAAGGGGCAGTGTTGTATTTTGTTGTATTTGTCAGATTTTCTGTAATAATGGTATGGGAATAAAATTGTTTCTTGCATCAAACAACTCAACAACATTTTCAGTCACCTCCTTGTCTGAAGGACAAGTGGATAAACAGGTTCATGTCAAGTCCTGAATGTGTTTTTTCCAAAGGTCTCATGGAATGTAGCCTACATTGAACACCACACATTGGCTGCTACTGTAGGCTGAATGATAGAGCAGCTATTTCCATGTTAAAATATTATGGGATGCATTTTCTCCATTGTTTTTGATGGTAGGCCCCTCTGGTAGTCCTACATTATGATCAAATAGTAGTCGACTTGATCACTGTTAAAACCAGGGGCGCAAATTTGGTTTTAGAAGTGGGGGGGACATAATTGAAGTGGGGGGATATAATTGTATTATTTTTATCCACTCGGATAAACACTCCAAACAACCTACCTGACCGCTCGGAGGCGTCCGCATGGTCCTAACGCACACCGTTGCCTCGTTTTGTATCACATTTCAATGATAAAACTGGGGGGACTTAATGGAATTTCAGAATGTGGGGGGACAAGTCCCCAGTAAAGTTGAGCCCCTGGTTAAAACTAACTTAAAGTGGGTACAGCCTCAGTGGTCACAGTAAACGTGCGCCAGAAGTTGCACAGAATGTTGAAATTTACGCTCAGCAGACCTGAAATTTGCTCAGTGATGATATTTTTTGAGGGAGCAGCCTATTCCCAATATACTGTCGTTCACTACTTTTAACCGGAGTCCTATGGGCCCTGGTCAACAGTAGTCCACTACCCTGTGGGCCCTGGTCAACAGTAGTCCACTACCCTATGGGCCCTGGTCAACAGTAGTACACTACCCTATGGGTCCAGGTCAACAGTAGTACACTACCCTATGGGCCCTGGTCAACAGTAGTACACTACCCTATGGGCCCTGGTCAACAGTAGTCCACTACCCTGTGGGCCCTGGTCAACAGTAGTACACTACCCTATGGGCCCTGGTCAACAGTAGTACACTACCCTATGGGCCCTGGTCAACAGTAGTCCACTACCCTATGGGTCCTGGTCAACAGTAGTACACTACCCTATGGGCCCTGGTCAACAGCAGTACACTACCCTATGGGCCCTGGTCAACAGCAGTACACTACCCTATGGGCCCTGGTCAACAGCAGTACACTACCCTATGGGCCCTGGTCAACAGCAGTACACTACCCTATGGGCCCTGGTCAACAGTAGTACACTACCCTATGGGCCCTGGTCAACAGCAGTACACTACCCTATGGGCCCTGGTCAACAGTAGTACACTACCCTATGGGCCCTGGTCAACAGTAGTACACTACCCTATGGGCCCTGGTCAACAGTAGTACACTACCCTATGGGCCCTGGTCAACAGTAGTACACTACCCTATGGGCCCTGGTCAACAGTAGTACACTACCCTATGGGCCCTGGTCAACAGTAGTCCACTACCCTATGGGCCCTGGTCAACAGTAGTCCACTACCCTATGGGCCCTGGTCAACAGTAGTACACTACCCTATGGGCCCTGGTCGACAGTAGTCCACTACCCTATGGGCCCTGGTCAACAGTAGTACACTACCCTATGGGCCCTGGTCGACAGTAGTCCACTACCCTATGGGCCCTGGTCAACAGTGGGTTAAATAGAATTAAAGACACCCATTTCAGGAAGTGTTTTGAATTTTAAATACAAAATGTTACAACTTTTTAAATTAGTATCTTCTACTCTTCCATCTATTGAGAAGTAAATTAATATAGATGTTTTTCAGATTACTTCCTGAACTGAAGGATCTCAATTCGCATTGACCCCAAACCTGACCTTTACTATACCCATTTACCAAGGGCAGGAACCATAACTCACACACCCTAGTCAGTTAAACATTTACACAAGGACTTATTTTCATTTCCTTAATCCAACATCCCACAGAACAGCTGGACATTTCCCCATAAATTATATCATGGTTTGGTTAGCTATCAAATTCACTGATGTGTGAAGTACAGTTTTCCACGCTGTCTGTGTGTACACATCTAACAGCGCTGTCTGTGTGTACACGTCTAACAGCGCTGTCTGTGTGTACACATCTAACAGCGCTGTCTGTGTGTACACATCTAACAGAGATGTCTGTGTGTACACGTCTAACAGCGCTGTCTGTGTGTACACGTCTAACAGCGCTGTCTGTGTGTACACGTCTAACAGCGCTGTCTGTGTGTACACATCTAACAACGCTGTCTGTGTGTACACGTCTAACAGCGCTGTCTGTGTGTACACGTCTAACAGCGCTGTCTGTGTGTACACGTCTAACAGAGATGTCTGAGTGTACACGTCTAACAGAGATGTCTGAGTGTACACGTCTAACAGAGATGTCTGAGTGTACACGTCTAACAGAGATGTCTGAGTGTACACGTCTAACAGATGTCTGTGTGTACACGTCTAACAGAGATGTCTGTGTGTACACGTCTAACAGATGTCTGTGTGTACACGTCTAAAAGAGATGTCTGTGTGTACACGTCTAACAGAGATGACTGTGTGTACACGTCTAACAGAGATGTCTGAGTGTACACGTCTAACAGAGATGTCTGAGTGTACACGTCTAACAGAGATGTCTGAGTGTACACGTCTAACAGAGATGTCTGGGTGTACACGTCTAACAGAGATGTCTGGGTGTACACGTCTAACAGAGATGTCTGGGTGTACACGTCTAACAGAGATGTCTGGGTGTACACGTCTAACAGAGATGTCTGGGTGTACACGTCTAACAGAGATGTCTGGGTGTACACGTCTAACAGAGATGTCTGGGTGTACACGTCTAACAGAGATGTCTGGGTGTACACGTCTAACAGAGATGTCTGGGTGTACACGTCTAACAGAGATGTCTGGGTGTACACGTCTAACAGAGATGTCTGGGTGTACACGTCTAACAGAGATGTCTGGGTGTACACGTCTAACAGAGATGTCTGGGTGTACACGTCTAACAGAGATTTCTGAGTGTACACGTCTAACAGAGATGTCTGGGTGTACACGTCTAACAGAGATGTCTGGGTGTACACGTCTAACAGAGATGTCTGAGTGTACACGTCTAACAGATATGTCTGAGTGTACACGTCTAACAGAGATGTCTGAGTGTACACGTCTAACAGAGATGTCTGAGTGTACACGTCTAACAGAGATGTCTGAGTGTACACGTCTAACAGAGATGTCTGAGTGTACACGTCTAACAGATGTCTGTGTGTACACGTCTAACAGAGATGTCTGTGTGTACACGTCTAACAGATGTCTGTGTGTACACGTCTAACAGAGATGTCTGTGTGTACACGTCTAACAGAGATGTCTGTGTGTACACGTCTAACAGAGATGTCTGAGTGTACACGTCTAACAGAGATGTCTGAGTGTACACGCCTAACAGAGATGTCTGAGTGTACACGTCTAACAGAGATGTCTGAGTGTACACGTCTAACAGAGATGTCTGAGTGTACACGTCTAACAGAGATGTCTGAGTGTAGACGTCTAACAGAGATGTCTGTGTGTACACGTCTAACAGAGATGTCTGTGTGTACACGTCTAACAGAGATGTCTGTGTGTACACGTCTAACAGAGATGTCTGTGTGTACACGTCTAACAGAGATGTCTGTGTACACGTCTAACAGAGCTGTCAAACATTAGGCACCAAGACAGAGTTAGAAGGTGACTGGTGCTGTGTTTTCTCTAACCCGATTTAAAACACCCCTCTTCTAACAAGTCTTTTCATTCTCACGTAGCAACACACACAAAACAAACAGATATTCCTCGTCAGACACACAACTCTTTCATATTTTATTATATCCTCCAAAGAAGCACTCTGAAACCCCCCAACTCAGAGCACCCTTTCCCAGCCACGAGCAGAGCAGCAGCCCCTTACCTTTTTGGGGTCCTGGAGGAGACGAGGTCCTGTGGCCTGGAGTCCTGGAGGAGACGACTGTGTGGAGCTAAAGATCAGAGCTGCTACTCCCTTGAGACAGTGAGAAAGTGAACCAGGTAGGAAAGAGAGTGAGAACGACACACACAGAGGGGAGGAGTGAGGCAGATGAGGTAACAATGTTATCTGAAGTGGCTGAATAGTGAACACAAGCCCGATGGAAAATAACTCCACCCGTTGGTCAATCACTAGTTCCAGTGTAATTACATCATCACTGTGTGACGACGAATCCCAGTATAAAAAGAAGCAGGAAATTCCACTCACACCAGGGGCATTTCACAAATGACATTGAGTCCTGGTCAAAAGTAGTGCACTCCTGTATCTAGGGAACATGGTGTCATTTGGGACACAGGCCTGAAGACACTGATTCCCATCAATAGACCAGAGACCTCAGACTCACTATAGGGTTTTAAAGTGAAGAGGTGGAGGGGTGTGAATATGCTGTGTTCGTGTGTGTGTGTTTTGAGGGGAAGTTGTGGCTGTGGTGAGTTAAGGTGTTTATAGTTCTCGATAAACAACGTTGTGGTTGGAAAATACGTTTGTTCGTGAGAAGACAGAAGACCTAGTAGCCAGCAGAGAACATTAACCATGCATGAGTAGCCTATTATCACTATGACTCATCCTCAGTTAGACTATTAGAACGTAATGCAGACCAGACAGTCATTTCTTTACTAACATTGGTCCATTGGTGTTAAAGGTCATTAGAACACCTAACATAGGCCTATTTTCAGGTGAATACATTTTAGAAAAGTGTGTCTGTGTGTGTGTTCACCCATCCACCATTTGTTGTTACCTGAGGATGTATACTGAACAAAAATATAAACGTAACATGCAACCATTTCAACAGTTTTACTGAGTTACAGGAAATCAGTCAATTGAAATAAATGTATTAGGCTCTAATCTATGGACTTCATATGACTGGGCAGGGGCGCAGCCATAGACGGGCCTGGAAGAGCATAGGCCCACCCACTTGGGAGCCAGGCCCAGCCAATCAGAATGATTTGTTCCCCCACAAAAGGGCTTTATTACAGACAGAAATAGTCCTCAATTTCATCAGCTGTCTGGTCTCAGACGATCCTGCAGGTGAAGAACCCAGATGTGGAGGTCCTGGTCTGGTGTGGTTATTCAACATTCTGCCATATTGTCTAAAACAATGTTGGAGGTGGCTTATGGTGGAGAAATTAACGTTAAAATTAACGTTATTTCACTAGAAACCAATGTGAAAATAAGGTGATGGTTGTGTACCGCAGGAGGTGGAGTTGATCAGGAGCAGCTCTGTTGAAGAGAACGCTGAGTCAGGCTGTCAATCAAATCAAGTGAGCGTCACAATTAAACAATAAGGGGGTTTATTTATCAAAACTTGGATGATACAAAATACGACAAGCAAATAAACCAAAGTGCTTTAAAATATACCATGGGCTAAATGACTTGAAAAACTAACTGTCCTATAAAGTATTAACGTTAAAAAGAACTACGCTATAACGTGCAGGAACAGAACGTCCAAAAATCAACTCGCTGATGGGACGTTCCATTATAAGGGGAGTGGCCAGCTCCAATGCAAGTCTGCAAACCATCAAGTTTTACATTTCTACAATAATGATAACGTTAAATATAAGCATTATTTTATCAACAGTATACAATATCAATGTATAACTGTACTTCGCTCTTTTAAACTCGTCAAAGGGAAAAAGAGTTCCACTGGGGTGAACAGAGGGTGGGCATTTCCCAACGCCGTTCCGGAACAGTATTTTAACCCTAGGCTTCAGGTCGGACCTCCTTTATCAGCACACCGTGGCATCCATCACTTCTGAGGAATAGACGTAAACAAGACATTACTTTGAACTGTGACTATTTACTTGAGAATGATAATGGTTAAATTATAACAATGGCTGTTACCACGTAAACTATGAAGCGTGCACGCAACATAATGATAGCTAATGTCAAACTGTATTTCTGCAATACAGTTACGTATGGGATATAAGAAACAAAAGCTCTGTGTCGCGTTGTCATTTATATAAAATTAACATGATATTTGTTATGGCCTGTGTACACTTGCACGCGGTAAACTACCGCGTGGCTCGCTTGTGGGCATGCTGGCAGCAGCAGTTCTGTTGTGCAACAAATATCTGGTTATTAAATGGGTAAATGGTTCAATATATTCTCCATTAACAGTTAAGTAGTGTGCTCTAACCTGCTCTGGTGACAAACGTCGCTGCCCTGTTTCCAATCGTCCACATTGCTGCTGAGAGAACCTATTCAATTAAGTAAATACACTTTGGGAAAAAGACTATACCCGTGTTCGAATAACATACTGTATACTACATACTTAATGAGTGTATATACTATTAGTTAATTTCAGGAAACTGTAAACGAACGGTATCCTTCCATTTTGGAAGTTGATTCTGTTACAATGCAAATTATTGTTACTAAAACAAACGACAAGACCTTAAGACGTCATTAACAATGTCCATTAGGAACGGTCAACGACTGTACCGCCAAACTAAGAATGACGTGAATAATCAAGTCAATGGGTTGCGTATGTAAATTCTCTCTCATCCGATTTCAGAGTGTAACCGATGTGAAATGGCTGGTTAGTGGGGGTGCTAATAGCGTTTCAATCGGCGACGTCACTCGCTCTGAGACCTTTTGTCTCGACGCGATGGGCAACGACGCTTCGAGGGTGACTGTTGATGTGTGCAGAGGGTCCCCGGTTCGGGCGAGGGGACGGACGAAAGTTATACTGTTACAAGAGCATCGAGTCATAGATAAGGGCGAGTAAATGAAGTAGCTAGCCAATGTTAGCTTGGGTGATTGACTGCTATTGCGAGTCCAGTGTGCGCTCTGAACGCTTCGAGAGCAAAACGCAATTTACGAACCACAGTTGGGTAGTTAGATAGCATATAAAGTATTGTAGCGACCCGCACAGACAGCTGTGTGTTATGTGTTAGGCTAGGAGGTGGTTGTGTTGTACTGACCAGTACCCGGTGTTCGCGGGGTCCGACATGTCAATCAACCTGCTATCTGCCAATCACGGGAATGCCTGGAATGTTCTGATGCCGGGCATCCTGGTGATTGGCGGAGTGGCGTGGAGGGGGGTTGGGCAGGGGGGTGGAGCATTGGAAGTTAAGACCAGGTTCAGCTTTTTGTTCTCTCTCTCTTACGCCTGGGCTTCCCAAGAGAAGGTCACGATTGGCTTGTGGGTTATCTGTTATCTTTTTGGCGTGTGCTACGGCCCAAACAGTAGCCTGTGTAAAGTTGGTTTAATAAACCGTCAATTCGCAAACTCAAGCCTCTGTCTGGACAATTGTTCATTTATGATCTAGTCAGGTCATTACAGTATTTAATATACTGGCAAGTTCGATGTATTAGTAGCCAACTAACGTAACTTAACTAGTTTAACATACCGGCACATAGTGCTGTATTGATATGCTATGCGGTTCGTAAGGATAGCGTAACTA
Source organism: Oncorhynchus masou masou (assembly GCF_036934945.1). Taxonomy (NCBI): domain Eukaryota; kingdom Metazoa; phylum Chordata; class Actinopteri; order Salmoniformes; family Salmonidae; genus Oncorhynchus; species Oncorhynchus masou. The sequence continues at coordinate 13,792,285 of NC_088216.1, forward strand.
ACAAAACGTCTGGCAACATGTAACTTATTTGAAAATGAATTACTTTATTACATTGCTCGACATTTCCTTAACATTTGCCATAATTAGTTAAAGCAATGAATTCGTATCTTTCCTCGTCGGACTTCGCCCGCATATTTTCTGCCATTTCGTTCAAATCTGAAAACGTTGGAGCCTATTTTCTGAAGAACTGCATTATGGGCCATAAAAGCACGGAAGTGTCCACTGCTTGTATACTTTGTAAATATTTTGTTGAATGAAATGCGGGAACTTTTGGTAGACTAACTATACCCATACTATGACCAATAAGCGTGCTACAGTTAATTTACTTCACAAATAGTATCGTTAGTATAAGTATTTTAACACAGTGTATGTATTATTAGCGAACTAGCTACAGTGCAAGTTAACTGAAATGAGCTGCTAGCTATCTAGCCAACTTTACATACTCTATAGCTAACTGAATTAAATATCACCAGTTACCTAACTTCATAATGGCTAGCTATCTAGATGTAATTGTCTTTGTAAAACAAACTCCAAATGCATTTGTAGGTAGCTAGCTAACAGCCATGGAAGAGAGTGAAAGGATAGCTGCTCCAACTGTCAAAGAAGGTAGAGTAGGCTATTCTGGATAGGGCAGGTACTGTTGTGTAGTTCCACTCCGTAGTAAGAAGTGAGGACGGAGAGAATCGCAACATAATATTCAGTGCGGTCTAATTTTAGTATAAGGAAGTCTGTCTTCTGTCCTCAGCTACAGAGCTGTGAAACCCTGTCTGCAGATGAAGAGCAATGGTTCCCAGTCCTGTTCCTGGGGTCTCAAAGGGGTACACATTTTAATTTTTGTCTTAGTGCCACTCAGCTGATTCAAATGATCAAGTCATCATCAAGCTTCAAGTAGTATTTATGTATTCATTTGTGACGCTATCCTTGATATGATCCTGCTGTTGTCACGTGCATCTATCCAATGTTATGTTTGTTTGTTTATAAGATATATTCTACTTTATACTAATCCACAATGACCTGGTAATGTAAAAGTCTAATGACATTATCTTCCATATTCCTACAGATCCCTTGCAACTGGAGATTTCTTAAACGATTGCCTACAGTTACTGTGTAGGGCACTGCACAGTTGGGTGACCAGGGCCATCTGGTCTCGTGGGGGATTTCAGGCATCTGTGAAGACTACCTGTGTCCTGCATAACTTCATGATGATGAACAGGAGGGGACCTGCAGCGCTCCGCCATGTGCCAGAGGAGAGGTCTGCTGCTCTGCAGGATGTTGCCAGGATGGGGGCCAACAACGCAGCACAGGAGGCAATCAGTGTGCAGGAGACCTTCACCTCCTCCTTCTTCACAGTGGATGCTGTTCCTTGGCAACACCATAGACTACACTATGCTCAACCAAAGCCATCCACATTGCAATAAGAGTATTCTTCCATTTACTTAGCTATGTCAACTGCAGTTATTCAATTTCCAGTTTCTCTTCCTTTGATTTCTACTTTGCGGGTGAGGGTGCTGTTTAGGTAGGAGTGGTGTCTGTACAAAAACAAAACAGACTCTCACCCATTTTGAAAACATTTAGAACAATTAGACACCCTATACGCCACACCTACACACTTGTCTATTGCTATAAAGAATAGTTAACACACCTCACACAGGCCTTTTTTTCAGGTGAATACATTTACATTTAAGTCATTTAGCAGACGCTCTTATCCAGAGCGACTTACAAATTGGTGAATTCACCTTCTGACATCCAGTGGAACAGCCACTTTACAATAGTGCATCTAAATCATTTAAGGGGGGGGTGAGAAGGATTACTTATCCTATCCTAGGTATTCCTTGAAGAGGTGGGGTTTCAGGTGTCTCCGGAAGGTGGTGATTGACTCCGCTGTCCTGGCGTCGTGAGGGAGTTTGTTCCACCATTGGGGGGCCAGAGCAGCGCACAGTTTTGACTGGGCTGAGCGGGAACTGTACTTCCTCAGTGGTAGGGAGGCGAGCAGGCCAGAGGTGGATGAACGCAGTGCCCTTGTTTGGGTGTAGGGCCTGATCAGAGCCTTGAGGTACTGCAGTGCCGTTCCCCTCACAGCTCCGTAGGCAAGCACCATGGTCTTGTAGCGGATGCGAGCTTCAACTGGAAGCCAGTGGAGAGAGCGGAGGAGCGGGGTGACGTGAGAGAACTTGGGAAGGTTGAACACCAGACGGGCTGCGGCGTTCTGGATGAGTTGTAGGGGTTTAATGGCACAGGCAGGGAGCCCAGCCAACAGCGAGTTGCAGTAATCCAGACGGGAGATGACAAGTGCCTGGATTAGGACCTGCGCCGCTTCCTGTGTGAGGCAGGGTCGTACTCTGCGGATGTTGTAGAGCATGAACCTACAGGAACGGGCCACCGCCATGATGTTGGTTGAGAACGACAGGGTGTTGTCCAGGATCACGCCAAGGTTTTTAGCGCTCTGGGAGGAGGACACAATGGAGTTGTCAACCGTGATGGCGAGATCATGGAACGGGCAGTCCTTCCCCGGGAGGAAGAGCAGCTACGTTTTAGAAAAAAATATTAAAGTGTGTGTTTCTGGAAAAAAGGGCCACTATTGTCTCAAAAGTCTGTTATTATTGACATTTTAAAACAATTATTGTTAGTCAATAAAAGGGGCAATCCGCAGTTAATATAACTTGTGCTTAGTTCAACTGTTGTACCCCATCAGAACCCAAAATATAAGCTTGTTTTGCTCCAATGTTGATGTGAACATACACTGTATAGCCCAAAACATGGATGAAGATATGACGTTGGATGGTCAGTCAGTGCATGCATAGCTCTGTCTTAGAGCAGTTACACTTCTCCAGACCCATCCCACAGCTTTTTACAAAAACAGAGGCAGGGTTCAGCTTTTTTATTGTTTCAACTGTGAACTGTCCCTTTAAAAAACCCAACAACCAATCAATGCAAATAGAATCCTACTTTCCGTCTAACATGAAGATTCACAGAATGAAAGAATACATACATTACAATCAGTGTAAAAAGTCTGCTAGAAGTGGCCTTAGCTTGTTACACACTGACACTAGTCAATGTTACGCTGGTCCTCCAGTAGTCATCTCAGCCACAGGCAGACTATTGTTCACAAGCGTGTGTGTTAAGGTTGGAAATATGAGTCACCATTACTCCGGTACTAAAAGCGTTCTTGACCTACTAGTGGTGTAGACTAGTGGTGTAGACTAGTTGTATAGTGGTGTAGAGTTGTAGACTAGTTGTATAGTGGTGTAGACTAGTGGTGTATTGGAATGGATTCATAAAAGTATAGATCGCTTTGTGGCAGCAGTGTCTGTGGGCCAGGGCTAGTTGTGGATCCGTTTGTGGCAGGTTTCTCATCTTGGTCTAGTCACATGTGGATCACTTCGTGGCATGCGTCTCATCTTGGTCTATTCGCGTTTGTGGATGTAGATCACTCTCCTGCAGTTGGGGCAGCGGTGTTCTACGTCCTTACAGGAGTCAACACAGAATGGAATCCAAGAGCATGGCCAGCACCTAGAGAGAGAGAAGGGATTCAGTGTGTGTAAGTCGCTCTGGATAAGAGCGTCTGCTAAATGACTTAAATGTAATGTAAATGTATCCATCTCTGCAGTGTATGTGTGTTTGAGAGAAAAAATAATGTTTGCCACATGTCTGCATATGGTGTGTGCTTCTATAACTCACATGAAGCAGCAGAGGACTCCAAAGACGAGCCAGGCGGCCAGTCCAGGGGTGTGTGTGGCCTCTGTCAGAACCAGGACCTGACAGTAGGGACACGTCATCTGGCCGGGTACGTCTCTTAGCAGCGGCTGCTGTATCACCACCACCTGGGTTACTGTAGGGAGAGGAGAATACTGGTTAGAACCAGATAGAACTGGTCAGAACCACCACCCGGGTTACTGCAGAGGGAGGAGAATACTGGTTAGAACCAGATAGAACAGGACAGAACCACCACCTGGGTTACTGTAGATGAGAATACTGGTTAGAACCAGATAGAACAGGACAGAACCACCACCTGGGTTACTGCAGAGGGAGGAGAATACTGGTTAGAACCAGATAGAACTGGTCAGAACCACCACCTGGGTTACTGTAGAGGGAGGAGAATACTGGTTAGAACCAGATAGAACAGGACAGAACCACCACCTGGGTTACTGTAGATGAGAATACTGGTTAGAACCAGATAGAACAGGACAGAACCACCACCTGGGTTACTGCAGAGGGAGGAGAATACCGGTTAGAACCAGATAGAACTGGTCAGAACAGGATATAACTTCATAGAATTGGACAGGACTAGAAAGAATCCCCACCACCCAGGTTACTGTAGGGAGAAGAAAATACTGGTCAGAACTGGATAGAACTCAATATAATTGGATAGACGGGATAGAACCAATTAGAACCGCCAAAAATTGGGTTCATTGTTCTATATTTCCCACCCCCACAGAGGGTAGAGGATTAGAAGGGTTGCTAAGGATGGGTGTTGCTATGGCCAGGATATCCAGCCAATACCTTGTGTGACCACTATTTGGTTCTCGTTTTCCACGGTGTACTGTGAATGATAAAATAAGGAACCGATTTAGGTAGTTTGGTCAGAGAGTTAGGAGTTTTCTTCAGTGTGCGTGTGTCTGTGACTCACTGCCGGGGGCATTTGTAGGTTGTGCCATGTCCGTGCCGTATTGGAGAGGTGTTGGGTACATGCTGGGTTGGGGAGGTGGTGGGTACATGCTGGGTTGGGGACCTGATAAATAAGGGATAAATAAATACATCAATACACTGTCATTTATCACAAACCCAGGGATACAGAGTGGTTGGCCAGCGTTATGGGAACACAAACCCAGGGATACAGAGTGGTTGGCCAGCGTTATGGGAACACAAACCCAAAGATACAGAGTGGTTGGCCAGCATTATGGGAACACAAACACAGGGATACAGAGTGGTTGGCCAGTGTTATGGGAACACAAACCCAAAGATACAGAGTGGTTGGCTAGCGTTATGGGAACACAAACTCAAAGATACAGAGTGGTTGGCCAGCATTATGGGAACACAAACCCAAGGATACAGAGTGGTTGGCCAGCATTATGGGAACACAAACCCAGGGATACAGAGTGGTTGGCCAGCATTATGGGAACACAAACCCAGGGATACAGAGTGGTTGGCCAGCATTATGGGAACACAAACCCAGGGATACAGAGTGGTTGGCCAGCATTATGGGAACACAAACCCAGGGATACAGAGTGGTTGGCCAGCCCTTAACAATGATGTTCATGACATCTATGGCTATCATAACACACACTTCCAAAATGCTTAATGAAAACACTTTGAAGTGAGTTACTGTCCAGGAAAATGTTTAATATACATAATACATAAAGAATAAGGTCTGGTTTCTTGAACACAGATGATACCTGGTCCTGTTCTGAAAAGCTCTTCAGAGGCTTCTCCTATGGGGATAGCCGTAGAACCCTTTCAAGTTCTCGACATCACGTCATTTTCTATGAGTGTAGGCTTTAACTGTCCCGAAGAGTATCAGTGTAGATCTGATATCTTACCTCCCTGGAAGCCAGGCTGGGGGGGGTAGGCTGTTCCCCCCCCACTTCCCTGGTTGCCCGCTGGGAAGCCGGGATAGGGGGGAGCCAACACGTCCTGCGGTGGTCCATACTGGCTCTTCTCCATACTGTCTGGGGTGGGGTTGAGAGAGAGAGAGAGGAAGACAGTGAGCACAAACACATTGAGCACACCTTATGAAAATAACACATTTAGAAAACACATGTCTCTGCCCCCACCTTCTCTCCCCCCTATCTCTCTCACCTATCTTATTTCACACACAGACACACACACACCTTGTTCAAGCTGTTGCCTATAACATTGACACACTTCCCTGTATTCAACCTGGCAGGTTTGGTGACATTTCTTTAGGACAAATAACTAGATTGGTGACATTTCATTGGACAAAGACATGGCCTGTAGCCTCTGAATAGTACAAGCCTATAACAACACCACAACTAATGAATGCCACACACCCACTAAATCTATCAGAATAACTCTAACCCTGGTCTATGTTACTGGTGAATGATTAACAGTTAGAGTTAGAAAGAAAACTTTTAAGTGTCAATCCACAATGACACATCAGTTGACAATACAATATACAGAGGCAGCCCTTTCCTGCAGTCAATGTCCAGAAGCGCCCTCTGTGACCTCATGGCCCTTTCCTGCAGTCAATGTTCAGAAGTTCCCTCTGTGACCTCATGGCCCTTTCCTGCAGTCAATGTCCAGAAGTGCCCTCTGTGACCTCATGGCCCTTTCCTGCAGTCAATGTCCAGAAGTGCCCTCTGTGACCTCATGGCCCTTTCCTGCAGTTAATGTCCAGAAGTGCCCTCTGTGACCTCATGGCCCATTCCTGCAGTCAATGTCCAGAAGCGCCCTCTGTGACCTCATGGCCCTTTCCTGCAGTCAATGTCCAGAAGCGCCCTCTGTGACCTCATGGGTGGAATGTTTTTCATATTTTACATAATTCTATAATCTGTAACGTTTTTTTCTTCTTTTTTTTGCAACAAAAATCCAGTGTTTCTATGTCAAACAGTTTTGTTATGTTTCAGTCTTCTGCAATGTTTATAAAGTGTAATATTGGGATGCAAACTCAAAACTGAATACATTTCAACTCTATACCTGACATGGTACAGGTGTCTTTTTATAAGCCCATAACCATGTGTGTGAGGTGTATACTTTGGTTTCAAAGTAGATTTGTTAAAGACTACCAAAAATCACACACTGCAGTAAAAGGTTCCAAGCCATATTATGGACCCCTCAGATAGTGTTGAGACACTAGTCAGTCACAGGCAAACACAGTGCAGTATGTCATCTGGAATCAGCTATAATACACAGTGCAGTATGTCATCTGGAATCAGCTATAATACACAGTGCAGTATGTCATCTGGAATCAGCTATAATACACAGTACACTATGTCATCTGGAATCAGCTATAATACACAGTGCAGTATGTCATCTGGAATCAGCTATAATACACAGTACAGTATGTCATCTGGAATCAGATATAATACACAGTGCAGTATGTCATCTGGAATCAGCTATAATACACAGTGCAGTATGTCATCTGGAATCAGCTATAATACACAGTGCAGTATGTCATCTGGAATCAGCTATAATACACAGTGCAGTATGTCATCTGGAATCAGCTATAATACACAGTGCAGTATGTCATCTGGAATCAGCTATAATACACAGTACAGTATGTCATCTGGAATCAGCTATAATACACAGTGCAGTATGTCATCTGGAATCAGCTATAATACACAGTGCAGTATGTCATCTGGAATCAGCTATAATACACAGTGCAGTATGTCACCTGGAATCAGCTATAATACACAGTGCAGTATGCCATCTGGAATCAGCTATAATACACAGTGCAGTATGTCATCTGGAATCAGCTATAATACACAGTGCAGTATGTCATCTGGAATCAGCTATAATACACAGTGCAGTATGTCATCTGGAATCAGCTATAATACACAGTGCAGTATGTCATCTGGAATCAGCTATAATACACAGTGCAGTATGTCATCTGGAATCAGCTATAATACACAGTGCAGTATGTCATCTGGAATCAGCTATAATACACAGTGCAGTATGTCATCTGGGATTACATTTACATTTTTACATTTAAGTCATTTAGCAGACGCTCTTATCCAGAGCGACTTACAAATTGGTGAATTCACCTTCTGACATCCAGTGGAACAGCCACTTTACAATAGTGCATCTAAATCATTTAAGGGGGGGGGTGAGAAGGATTACTTTATCCTATCCTAGGTATTCCTTGAAGAGGTGGGGTTTCAGGTGTCTCCGGAAGGTGGTGATTGACTCCGCTGTCCTGGCGTGGGATCAGCTATATTACATCTCATCATCTATACATCATTGATCATTCCTTTGGGAAACAGGTCTTCTGATCCCAATAGGACTTCCTGGTTCAATAAATAAATACACTTTCTAACCTCCTGATTCATTCTAACCTCAGGCTCATCAATAACCTTTACTTACAGTAACTAGGTCAGTCGTTAAAAACAAACGATTATAAGGAAATTCATAGATTATACTACAGCGCTATACATACAGTGCATTCGGGAAGTATTCAAACCCCTTGACTTTTTCCACATTTATTTAAGTTACAGCCTTATTCTAAAATGGATTAAATAAATAAAAATTCTCTAAAATCTACACACAATACAACATAATGACATCACAATACCCCATAATGACATCACAATACCCCATAATGACAAAGCAAAAACAGGTTCTTAAAAATGTTTACAAAACAGAAATACCTTATTTACATAAGTATTCAGACCCTTTGCTATGAAATTTACTCTAAATTGAGCTCAGGTGCATCCTGTTTCCATTGATCATCTTTGAAATGTTTCTACAACTTGGAGTTCACCTGTGGTAAATTCAATTGATTGGACATGGTTTGGAAAGGCACACACCTGTCTGAATAAGGTTTCACAGTTGACAGTGCATGTCACAGCAGAAACCAAGCCATGAGGACAAAGGAATTGTCCGTAGAGCGCCGAGACAGGATTGTGTCGAGGCACAGATCTGGGGAAGGGTACCAAAAAATATGCAGCATTGAAGGTCCCCAAGAACACAGTGGCCTCCATCTTAAATGAAATAAACTAAATAACAAAAAAATAAACAAATAAACAAAAAACTTAGTAACTCCACCAGAGTCTTTTGGTTCACTTTTGCCGGTCCCAAGCCCGGAAAACGGAGGAGGGTTGGAATTGTGACATTAAAAAAAACAAGAATCGACAGAAGAAAGTTCATTAGTGGTTCTAAACATATTTAGGGTGTTTTTTTAATTTGCTTTTTGTCTCTCTCACGACTTTATTCCTCTCTCCTACAGCGTCCATCACAATTACATGGCCAATTATGCAAAGACGTCATTTAGCGATTTCTAGCGACTTTTAGGACAGCCAATAGTCATTTAGCGATTTCTAGCGACTTTTAGGACAGCCAATAGTCATTTAGCGACTTCTAGCGACTTTTAGGACAGCCAATAGCTACTTTCCTTATTGGGGAGTTGGCAAGACTGTTTGAACGTGCCTGTCTTTACAGAAGCAGCGGTCGTGAGTAGATGAGCTTGTTTTGAGATCAAAGTGAGAGATGCATGTAGCCACCTGTGCACATTTGTTCATATCCTTTGCTCGTTGGTGAGTTATTAGCCCAGTTATAGATATGTTGTAATCCTCAATGAGGGAGTGTTTGCTTCCTACAAGACACAACACGTGTGCATTTCTAGACTTCTTTGAAAAGTGATTCAGGGAAAGAGCTTTTTTGTGTTAAAGGGACAGTGTTGTATTTGTCAGATTTTCTGTAATAATTGCATGGGAATAAAATGGTTTCTTGCATCAAACAACTCAACAACATTTTCAGTCGCTTCCTTGTCTGAAGGACAAGTGGATAAACAGCTTCATGTCAAGCCATGAATGTGTTTTTTCCAAAAGTCTCATGGAATGTAGCCTACATTGAACACCACACATTGGCTGCTACTGTGGGCTGAATGATAGAACAGCTATTTCCATGTTAAAATATTATGGGATGCATTTTCTCCATTGTTTTTGATGGTAGGCCCCTCTGGTAGTCCTACATTATGATCAAATAGTAGTCTACTTGATCACTGTTAAAACCAGGGGCGCAACTTGGGGGGGGGGGGGGGGGCAAAATTTTAAGTGGGGGGGCATAATTGTATTATTTTTATCCACTCGGATAAACACTCCAAACAACCTACCTGACCGCTCGGATGCAGTACACTACCCTATGGGCCCTGGTCGACAGTAGTCCACTACCCTATGGGCCCTGTTCAACAGTAGTCCACTACCCTATGGGCCCTGGTCAACAGTAGTCCACTACCCTATGGGCCCTGGTCGACAGTAGTACACTACCCTAAGGGCCCTGGTCAACAGTAGTACACTACCCTAAGGGCCCTGGTCAACAGTAGTACACTACCCTAAGGGCTCTGGTCAACAGTAGTACACTACCCTAAGGGCCCTGGTCAACAGTAGTACACTACCCTATGGGCCCTGGTCAACAGTAGTACACTACCCTATGGGCCCTGGTCAACAGTAGTACACTACCCTATGGGCCCTGGTCAACAGTAGTACACTACCCTATGGGCCCTGGTCGACAGTAGTCCACTACCCTATGGGCCCTGGTCGACAGTAGTACACTACCGTAAGGTCCCTGGTCAACAGTAGTACACTACCCTAAGGGCCCTGGTCAGCAGTAGTACACTACCCTAAGGGCCCTGGTCAACAGTAGTACACTACCCTAAGGGCCCTGGTCGACAGTAGTACACTACCCTAAGGTCCCTGGTCAACAGTAGTACACTACCCTATGGGCCCTGGTCAACAGTAGTACACTACCCTATGGGCCCTGGTCAACAGTAGTCCACTACCCTATGGGCCCTGGTCAACAGTAGTACACTACCCTAAGGGCCCTGGTCGACAGTAGTACACTACCCTAAGGTCCCTGGTCAACAGTAGTACACTACCCTATGGGCCCTGGTCAACAGTAGTACACTACCCTATGGGCCCTGGTCAACAGTAGTCCACTACCCTATGGGCCCTGGTCAACAGTAGTACACTACCCTATGGGCCCTGGTCAACAGTAGTACACTACCCTGTGGGCCCTGGTCAACAGTAGTACACTACCCTATGGGCCCTGGTCAACAGTAGTACACTACCCTGTGGGCCCTGGTCAACAGTAGTACACTACCCTATGGGCCCTGGTCAACAGTAGGCCACTACCCTATGGGCCCTGGTCAACAGTAGTACACTACCCTATGGGCCCTGGTCAACAGTAGGTTAATTAGAATTAAAGACACCCAATTCAGGAACTTTTTAAATAAGTAGCTTCTCCTCTTCCATTTATTGAGAAGTCATTGAATATAGATTTTTTCAGATTACTTCCTGAACTGAAGGATCTCAATTCGCATTGACCCCAAACCTGACCTTTACTATACCCATTTACCATGGGCAGGAACCATAACTCACACACCCTAGTCAGTTAAACATTTTCACAAGGATTCATTTTCATTTCCTTAATCCAACATCCCACATAACAGCTGGACTTTTCCCTAGAAATTATATCATGATTTCGTTAGCTATCAAATTCACTGATGTGTGAAGTACAGTTTGCCACTGTCTACATCTAACAGCGCTGTCTGTGTGTACACATCTAACAGCGCTGTCTGTGTGTACACATCTAACAGCGCTGTCTGTGTGTACACATCTAACAGCGCTGTCTGTGTGTACACATCTAACAGCGCTGTCTGTGTGTACACATCTAACAGCGCTGTCTGTTTGTACACATCTAACAGCGCTGTCTGTGTGTACACATCTAACAGAGCTGTCTGTGTGTACACATCTAACAGCGCTGTCTGTGTACACATCTAACAGAGCTGTCTGTGTGTACACATCTAACAGAGCTGTCTGTGTGTACACATCTAACAGCGCTGTCTGTGTGTACACATCTAACAACGCTGTCTGTGTGTACACATCTAACAGCGCTGTCTGTGTGTACACATCTAACAGCGCTGTCTGTGTGTACACATCTAACAACACTGTCTGTGTGTACACATCTAACAGAGCTGTCTGTGTGTACACATCTAACAGAGATGTCTGTGTTAGAAGGTAGGGTGACTGGTGCTGTGTTTTCTCTAAACCGATTTAAAAACACCCCTCTTCTAACAAGTCTTTTCATTCTCACGTAGCAACACACACAAAACAAACAGATATTCCTCGTCAGACACACAACTCTTTCATATTTTATTATATCCTCCAAAGAAGCACTCTGAAACCCCCCAACTCAGAGCACCCTTTCCCAGCCACGAGCAGAGCAACAGCCCCTTACCTTTTTGGGGTCCTGGAGGAGACGAGGTCCTGTGGCCTGGAGTCCTGGAGGAGACGAGGTCCTGTGGCCTACTCCAGACAGACAGTGAGAAAGTGAACCAGGTAGGACAGAGAGTGAGAACGACACACACAGAGGGGAGGAGTGAGGCAGATGAGGTAACAACGTATTCCACCAGGGGGCGTTTCACAAATGACAATGAGTGCTGGTCCAAAGTAGTGCACTCCTGTATCTAGGGGACATGGTGTCATTTGGGACACAGGCCTGAAGACACTGATTCCCATCAATAGACCAGAGACCTCTGACTCACTAAAGGGTTTTAAAGTGAAGAGGTGGAGGGGTGTGAATATGCTGTGTGTGTGTGTGAGAGAGAGAGAGAGAGAGAGAGAGAGAGAGAGAGAGAGAGAGAGAGAGAGAGAGAGAGAAGGGAAATAGTGGCTGTGGTAAATCACAGTGTTAAACGTTAATGTGTTATTGTTCTCGATTATCAACATTGCTGTGGTTGTTGGTGAGATGAGTAACCTTCAGTTAGACTATTAGAACGTAATGCAGACCAGACAGTCATTTCTTTACTAACATTGGTCCATTGGTGTTAAAGGTCATTAGAACACCTAACATAGGCCTATTTTCAGGTGAATACATTTTAGAAAAGTGTGTCTGTGTGTGTGTTCACCCATCCACCATTTGTTGTTACCTGAGGATGTATACTGAACAAAAATATAAACGTAACATGCAACCATTTCAACAGTTTTACTGAGTTACAGGAAATCAGTCAATTGAAATAAATGTATTAGGCTCTAATCTATGGACTTCATATGACTGGGCAGGGGCGCAGCCATAGACGGGCCTGGAAGAGCATAGGCCCACCCACTTGGGAGCCAGGCCCAGCCAATCAGAATGGTTTGTTCCCCCACAAAAGGGCTTTACTACAGACAGAAATACTCCTCAGTTTCATCAGCTGTTTGGGTGGCTGGTCTCAGACGATCCTGCAGGTGAAGAAGCCTTATTCTAAAATGGATTAAATAAATAAAAAATCCTCTAAAATCTACACACAGTACAACATAATGACATCACAATACCCCATAATGACATCACAATACCCCATAATGACAAAGCAAAAACAGGTTCTTAAAAATGTTTACAAAACAGAAATACCTTATTTACATAAGTATTCAGACCCTTTGCTATGAAATTTACTCTAAATTGAGCTCAGGTGCATCCTGTTTCCATTGATCATCTTTGAAATGTTTCTACAATTTGGAGTTCACCTGTGGTAAATTCAATTGATTGGACATGGTTTGGAAAGGCACACACCTGTCTGAATAAGGTTTCACAGTTGACAGTGCATGTCACAGCAGAAACCAAGCCATGAGGACGAAGGAATTGTCCGTAGAGCGCCGAGACAGGATTGTGTCGAGGCACAGATCTGGGGAAGGGTACCAAAAAATATGCAGCATTGAAGGTCCCCAAGAACACAGTGGCCTCCATCTTAAATGAAATAAACTAAATAACAAAAAAATAAACAAATAAACAAAAAACTTAGTAACTCCACCAGAGTCTTTTGGTTCACTTTTGCCGGTCCCAAGCCCGGAAAACGGAGGAGGGTTGGAATTGTGACATTAAAAAAAACAAGAATCGACAGAAGAAAGTTCATTAGTGGTTCTAAACATATTTAGGGTGTTTTTTTAACTTGCTTTTTGTCTCTCTCACGACTTTATTCCTCTCTCCTACAGCGTCCATCACAATTACATGGCCAATTATGCAAAGACGTCATTTAGCGATTTCTAGCGACTTTTAGGACAGCCAATAGTCATTTAGCGATTTCTAGCGACTTTTAGGACAGCCAATAGTCATTTAGCGACTTCTAGCGACTTTTAGGACAGCCAATAGCTACTTTCCTTATTGGGGAGTTGGCAAGACTGTTTGAACGTGCCTGTCTTTACAGAATCAGCGGTCGTGAGTAGATGAGCTTGTTTTGAGATCAAAGTGAGAGATGCATGTAGCCACCTGTGCACATTTGTTCATATCCTTTGCTCGTTGGTGAGTTATTAGCCCAGTTATAGATATGTTGTAATCCTCAATGAGGGAGTGTTTGCTTCCTACAAGACACAACACATGTGCATTTCTAGACTTCTTTGAAAAGTGATTCAGGGAAAGAGCTTTTTTGTGTTAAAGGGACAGTGTTGTATTTGTCAGATTTTCTGTAATAATGGCATGGGAATAAAATGGTTTCTTGCATCAAACAACTCAACAACATTTTCAGTCGCTTCCTTGTCTGAAGGACAAGTGGATAAACAGCTTCATGTCAAGCCATGAATGTGTTTTTTCCAAAAGTCTCATGGAATGTAGCCTACAATTTGTAAGTCGCTCTGGATAAGAGCGTCTGCTAAATGACTTAAATGTAAATGTACATTGAACACCACACATTGGCTGCTACTGTAGGCTGAATGATAGAACAGCTATTCCCATGTTAAAATATTATGGGATGCATTTTTTCCATTGTTTTTGATGGTAGGCCCCTCTGGTAGTCCTACATTATGATCAAATAGTAGTCTACTTGATCACTGTTAAAACCAGGGGCGCAACTTGGGGGGGGGGGGGGCAAAATTTGAAGTGGGGGGGCATAATTGTATTATTTTTATCCACTCGGATAAACACTCCAAACAACCTACCTGACCGCTCGGATGCAGTACACTACCCTATGGGCCCTGGTCGACAGTAGTCCACTACCCTATGGGCCCTGTTCAACAGTAGTCCACTACCCTATGGGCCCTGGTCAACAGTAGTACACTACCCTATGGGCCCTGGTCAACAGTAGTCCACTACCCTATGGGCCCTGGTCAACAGTAGTACACTACCCTAAGGGCCCTGGTCAACAGTAGTACACTACCCTATGGGCCCTGGTCAACAGTAGTACACTACCCTATGGGCCCTGGTCGACAGTAGTCCACTACCCTATGGGCCCTGGTCAACAGTAGTCCACTACCCTATGGGCCCTGGTCGACAGTAGTACACTACCCTAAGGGCCCTGGTCAACAGTAGTACACTACCCTAAGGGCCCTGGTCAACAGTAGTACACTACCCTAAGGGCCCTGGTCAACAGTAGTACACTACCCTAAGGGCCCTGGTCAACAGTAGTACACTACCCTATGGGCCCTGGTCAACAGTAGTACACTACCCTATGGGCCCTGGTCAACAGTAGTACACTACCCTATGGGCCCTGGTCAACAGTAGTACACTACCCTATGGGCCCTGGTCGACAGTAGTCCACTACCCTATGGGCCCTGGTCGACAGTAGTACACTACCGTAAGGTCCCTGGTCAACAGTAGTACACTACCCTAAGGGCCCTGGTCAGCAGTAGTACACTACCCTAAGGGCCCTGGTCAACAGTAGTACACTACCCTATGGGCCCTGGTCAACAGTAGTACACTACCCTATGGGCCCTGGTCAACAGTAGTCCACTACCCTATGGGCCCTGGTCAACAGTAGTACACTACCCTATGGGCCCTGGTCAACAGTAGTACACTACCCTGTGGGCCCTGGTCAACAGTAGTACACTACCCTATGGGCCCTGGTCAACAGTAGTACACTACCCTATGGGCCCTGGTCAACAGTAGTACACTACCCTATGGGCCCTGGTCAACAGTAGTCCACTACCCTATGGGCCCTGGTCAACAGTAGTACACTACCCTATGGGCCCTGGTCAACAGTAGGTTAATTAGAATTAAAGACACCCAATTCAGGAACTTTTTAAATAAGTAGCTTCTCCTCTTCCATTTATTGAGAAGTCATTGAATATAGATTTTTTCAGATTACTTCCTGAACTGAAGGATCTCAATTCGCATTGACCCCAAACCTGACCTTTACTATACCCATTTACCATGGGCAGGAACCATAACTCACACACCCTAGTCAGTTAAACATTTTCACAAGGATTCATTTTAATTTCCTTAATCCAACATCCCACATAACAGCTGGACTTTTCCCTAGAAATTATATCATGATTTGGTTAGCTATCAAATTCACTGATGTGTGAAGTACAGTTTGCCACTGTCTACATCTAACAGAGATGTCTGTTTGTACACATCTAACAGCGCTGTCTGTGTGTACACATCTAACAGCGCTGTCTGTGTGTACACATCTAACAACGCTGTCTGTGTCTACACATCTAACAGCGCTGTCTGTTTGTACACATCTAACAGCGCTGTCTGTGTGTACACATCTAACAGCGCTGTCTGTGTGTACACATCTAACAGAGCTGTCTGTGTGTACACATCTAACAGAGATGTCTGTGTTAGAAGGTAGGGTGACTGGTGCTGTGTTTTCTCTAAACCGATTTAAAAACACCCCTCTTCTAACAAGTCTTTTCATTCTCACGTAGCAACACACACAAAACAAACAGATATTCCTCGTCAGACACACAACTCTTTCATATTTTATTATATCCTCCAAAGAAGCACTCTGAAACCCCCCAACTCAGAGCACCCTTTCCCAGCCACGAGCAGAGCAACAGCCCCTTACCTTTTTGGGGTCCTGGAGGAGACGAGGTCCTGTGGCCTGGAGTCCTGGAGGAGACGAGGTCCTGTGGCCTGGAGTCCTGGAGGAGACGAGGTCCTGTGGCCTGGAGTCCTGGAGGAGACGAGGTCCTGTGGCCTGGAGTCCTGGAGGAGACGACTGTGTGGAGCTAAAGATCAGAGCTGCTACTCCAGACAGACAGTGAGAAAGTGAACCAGGTAGGACAGAGAGTGAGAACGACACACACAGAGGGGAGGAGTGACGCAGATGAGGTAACAACGTATTCCACCAGGGGGCGTTTCCCAAATGACAATGAGTGCTGGTCCAAAGTAGTGCACTCCTGTATCTAGGGGACATGGTGTCATTTGGGACACAGGCCTGAAGACACTGATTCCCATCAATAGACCAGAGACCTCTGACTCACTAAAGGGTTTTAAAGTGAAGAGGTGGAGGGGTGTGAATATGCTGTGTGTGTGAGAGAGAGAGAGAGAGAGAGAGAGAGAGAGAGAGAAAGAGAGAGAGAGAGAGAGAGAGAGAGAAGGGAAATAGTGGCTGTGGTAAATCACAGTGTTAAACGTTAATGTGTTATTGTTCTCGGTTATCAACATTGCTGTGGTTGTTGGTGAGATGAGTAACCTTCAGTTAGACTATTAGAACGTAATGCAGACCAGACAGTCATTTCTTTACTAACATTGATCCATTGGTGTTAAAGGTCATTAGAACACCTAACATAGGCCTATTTTCAGGTGAATACATTTTAGAAAAGTGTGTGTGTGTGTGTGTTCACCCATCCACCATTTGTTGTTACCTGAGAATGTATACTGAACAAAAATATAAACGTAACATGCAACCATTTCAACAGTTTTACTGAGTTACAGGAAATCAGTCAATTGAAATAAATGTATTAGGCTCTAATCTATGGACTTCATATGACTGGGCAGGGGCGCAGCCATAGACGGGCCTGGAAGAGCATAGGCCCACCCACTTGGGAGCCAGGCCCAGCCAATCAGAATGATTTGTTCCCCCACAAAAGGGCTTTACTACAGACAGAAATACTCCTCAGTTTCATCAGCTGTCTGGGTGGCTGGTCTCAGACGATCCTGCAGGTGAAGAAGCCTTATTCTAAAATGGATTAAATAAATAAAAAATCCTCTAAAATCTACACACAATACAACATAATGACATCACAATACCCCATAATGACATCACAATACCCCATAATGACATCACAATACCCCATAATGACAAAGCAAAAACAGGTTCTTAAAAATGTTTACAAAACAGAAATACCTTATTTACATAAGTATTCAGACACTTTGCTATGAAATTTACTCTAAATTGAGCTCAGGTGCATCCTGTTTCCATTGATCATCTTTGAAATGTTTCTACAACTTGGAGTTCACCTGTGGTAAATTCAATTGATTGGACATGGTTTGGAAAGGCACACACCTGTCTAAATAAGGTTTCACAGTTGACAGTGCATGTCACAGCAGAAACCAAGCCATGAGGACGAAGGAATTGTCCGTAGAGCTCCGAGACAGGATTGTGTCGAGGCACAGATCTGGGGAAGGGTACCAAAAATTATGCAACATTGAAGGTCCCCAAGAACACAGTGGCCTCCATCTTAAATGAAATAAACTAAATAACAAAAAAATAAACAAATAAACAAAAAACTTAGTAACTCCACCAGAGTCTTTTGGTTCACTTTTGCCGGTCCCAAGCCCGGAAAAGGGAGGAGGGTTGGAATTGTGACATTAAAAAAAACAAGAATCGACAGAAGAAAGTTCATTAGTGGTTCTAAACATATTTAGGGTGTTTTTTTAACTTGCTTTTTGTCTCTCTCACGACTTTATTCCTCTCTCTCCTACAGCGTCCATCACAATTACATGGCCAATTATGCAAAGACGTCATTTAGCGATTTCTAGCGACTTTTAGGACAGCCAATAGTCATTTAGCGATTTCTAGCGACTTTTAGGACAGCCAATAGCTACTTTCCTTATTGGGGAGTTGGCAAGACTGTTTGAACATGCCTGTCTTTACAGAATCAGCGGTCGTGAGTAGATGAGCTTGTTTTGAAATCAAAGTGAGAGATGCATGTAGCCACCTGTGCACATTTGTTCATATCCTTTGCTCGTTGGTGAGTTATTAGCCCAGTTATAGATATGTTGTAATCCTCAATGAGGGAGTGTTTGCTTCCTACAAGACACAACACGTGTGCATTTCTAGACTTCTTTGAAAAGTGATTCAGGGAAAGAGCTTTTTTGTGTTAAAGGGACAGTGTTGTATTTGTCAGATTTTCTGTAATAATGGCATGGGAATAAAATGGTTTCTTGCATCAAACAACTCAACAACATTTTCAGTCGCTTCCTTGTCTGAAGGACAAGTGGATAAACAGCTTCATGTCAAGCCATGAATGTGTTTTTTCCAAAAGTCTCATGGAATGTAGCCTACATTGAACACCACACATTGGCTGCTGCTGTAGGCTGAATGATAGAACAGCTATTCCCATGTTAAAATATTATGGGATGCATTTTCTCCATTGTTTTTGATGGTAGGCCCCTCTGGTAGTCCTACATTATGATCAAATAGTAGTCTACTTGATCACTGTTAAAACCAGGGGCGCAACTTGGGGGGGCGCAACTCGGATAAACACTCCAAACAACCTACCTGACCGCTCGGAGGCAGTACACTACCCTATGGGCCCTGGTCGACAGTAGTCCACTACCCTATGGGCCCTGTTCAACAGTAGTCCACTACCCTATGGGCCCTGGTCGACAGTAGTCCACTACCCTATGGGCCCTGGTCGACAGTAGTACACTACCCTAAGGGCCCTGGTCAACAGTAGTACACTACCCTAAGGGCCCTGGTCAACAGTAGTACACTACCCTAAGGGCCCTGGTCAACAGTAGTCCACTACCCTATGGGCCCTGGTCAACAGTAGTACACTACCCTATGGGCCCTGGTCAACAGTAGTACACTACCCTATGGGCCCTGGTCAACAGTAGTACACTACCCTATGGGCCCTGGTCAACAGTAGTACACTACCCTGTGGAGAAACCATGGAGAATAGTAAGACACTTCATTATTTATATAACTACGCTAAATTGTTTTCTACTCAAGTGTCTGCATAAAGTACTCTGCAGCCACTTAGTGAGGCCACACACACACAGATTCCTGTTGAACACCGTCTCTTTAACTGACTTGTTTTCTCAATAACAGTCTCCTTCACTCCATCCCTCTCTCCCCTTCTCCGTAATCATGTAGGTCAGTGGTTGCCAAACTTTTTATAGTCCCATACCCCTTCAAACATTCAACCTAGCTCCATACCCTCTCTAGCACCAGGGTCAGCGCACTCTCAAATGTTGTTTGCCATCATTGTAAGCCTGCCACTCACACACACTATACATTTATTAAACATAAGAATGCGTGCGAGTTTGTCACAACCCGGCTCGTGGGAATTGACAAAGAGCTCTTATAGGACAAGGGCACATAATAATATTCAATACATTTGCTATTTATTTAGCCATCTTACATAAAACATTTTGTTCATTGAAAATTGTTTAAAAAAAACATTAATCGCATTTTTATTTGGCGTACCCATTTGGAATATCAGCTGTGTCGTATATACTGTACTCTATATCATCGACTGCATCCTTATGTAATACATGTATCACTAGCCACTTTCCACTTTAACTATGCCACTTTGTTTACATACTCATCTCATATGTATATACTGTACTCGATACCATCTACTGTATCTTGCCTATGCTGCTCTGTACCATCACTCATTCATATATCCTTATGTACATATTCTTTATCCCCTTACACTGTGTATAAGACAGTAGTTTAGGAATTGTTAGTTAGATTACTTGTTGGTTATTACTGCCTTGTCGGAACTAGAAGCACAAGCATTTCGCTACACTCGCATTAACATCTGCTAACCATGTGTATGTGACAAATAAATTTGATTTGTGTCAGTGAACTCCTCCCGCGTCTGAACTGGCTCCATAGAGGGCACAGCATGATCAGAGGTGAGAGGTCACTTGGTTGGGTCAACAGGAAGTATTATTAAAGAGATGCTTTACATTGAAATGCAGAGAGACGTCGTAGTCCAAGAGTTTAGAATCTTACCTCCTGATTATTATGACTGACAGTGATGGCATGATTAAGCCTTGTTTGTTTTTTTATTCTGTCTCCTCTGCAGGTATGTTTTGATGTCAGAGAGTATGCCAACCGCCAGACCCATCATCGCCACCTCACCACCCGCTGTTACGATAACCTTCAGGCCAATTTGGGGCCCAAGGCTGGTTAGGAGACACCTCTAGAGACACTTATGTAAAACATTTCACATTCTCTACTGGTTGAAGTCTCTCATTTGATGAAATACCACACCTATCCTGTCCTCAGATCAGTGCAGATGAAGGAAATTAGATATATGAACCTATTTACATGATGCATAGGAAGTGTAATGTACTGTTTTTTTTATTTTATTCTGTTTCTGTATATATGAATTACAAATCAGCCTTTAACTAGTTAAATCATGTTTCTAGTCTATTGGTTACTACGTGTAACCATTGGTCCCAGGACCAAGATTGGTAAACACTTGAAGTGTATGATTGTAATACCTACATGCAGACACAGCACCATTCAAAGACTGGAATGTGATACTCCTGGTATTGGATATGACTGAAAAAGAACCTCACAGACATTCAGACCTGAACTGCACCTTTATTTGCCAATGTTTAGTACATGATCAGTGAATATATTAAATGTACAGGCTACAATGTGGGGATCTCATGCTACATGTATATACGACGTGCATCCTTGGCACTTAGTTATATTATATTCTACTCAATCCATAGGCTTCATTGATGACAGTCATACTGTTTTGAAGTTGATACAACCGGCTATGATAGCTTAAGTTCATATCTTGGTTCTGAACCAATATGTATACCAAACGTTTGGGTCCACACACAGATCTGCTAGACAGCTACACTTCCATAGGTATACAGGGATATTATCCTCCACTGCCCAATAAACAAGAAAATAGTTAGCTAGTTACGTTATCCACAAGGCAAGCTTACAAAACTGTACATTCAATTTGCAGTAAACGCTTTAGCTGGCTAGATTCTTTACATCCACTGTTCCACAAGACGACATCCTGGTTTGCTGGTTGTTTCAAGAGTCCCTAAAACAAACACGAATTACAATTTCATATTCATGTCAAAACACCCATAAAGCTAGCGAGTTGGCTACTGTTAGCTAGTCAGAAAGCTTGCTAAATCGCGATTTTCGCAAATTGACTTTATGATAAAACATATGCATAATCGTTTGTCTCTACATTAACTAACATATTCCTGTCAACTATGTTTTTGCATGATTCGTTATGACGTTATAATCCCGTACATTTGCTTCCATCCAGGTATTTCTGTCCGCCATTTTTGCAGCAGCTGATCCGGGTTACAGCCTATTCATTTAGGTACCAAACACAGGAAAATGGACTGCCTGAGGTTGTCCAATAAGAAACGCTCGTTTTCGTTTTCCAGTGCAAATTGTTTGCCTACGTTTTGCTCCTGTGTGCACTCATGAATAAGGATCCTGCTATGGTAGCAATGTCCTTTTTTTGTCTTATGGCGCCCCTTACTGTCTGTAATACGTAGCTATTCACCCGCAAAGCATGCCAAGGAAGAACCAAGGAGGCCGAGATGCAAAAAGTGCTAACAGGTGATAAACAGCACTGATGTTGAGGCATAGAAGCCCAAACTTATTCTCCTTTTTTATTCTTCACATTTGATCACTTTGCATCAAGGCTGACACACAGTACCACCCCAACACAGACAACCTACAGGACCAGTGAGTAGCTGTATAATACACTCAGTACCACCCCAACTCAGTACCACCCCAACTCAATACCACCCCAACACAGTACCACCCCAACTCAGTACCACCCCAACTCAGTACCACCCCAACACAGTACCACCCCAACTTAGACACCCTACAGGACCAGTGAGTAGCTGTATTCTGCCCAACCAAGCAAAAAGGCAGTAACTGCTCATTTGGTCGAAAATGAGTTAATGTCATTTTTGCTACATTAAATACATGCTTTATCATGTGGACAAATATCCTGCCTCTATTGTGTTCTGGATAAAATTGTGGGTATGTTATTTTGCTTGGTATGGCAGTATTATACACAGACACAATCACATGCACGGATGTATTATACTCACAAACACAGACACACACACTCTCTTTCTGTTTAAATACATATTTTATAGCATGTCTGAGTGCATACAATTAGTGTCAATGAAGTAAAACTGTATGCTTTTAAAATGTTTCTTATCTAAACACACACTATATTTATCACAAATGTAACGCAATACATTTGCAATTCTAACAAGCTCCTTGGTATGTGACGATGCTTTTATTCAGCTCAGCTTTTCCCTTCAGTTCCTGAAAGTCCTGTTGAAAGTTGTCGAGCTGGGTCTGAGAGCCTTGGACCATGACGGTACCGGTGTGATAAAGATTCACTGTAATAACAACCTTTAAGGGATTGTCATCGACATACACTTTGACCTGTACGGCATTGTTGATGTCTCTCTCTTTAGTGTTGGGGTAGGTTTGGCGCAGGGCCCTACGCCAGGCTGCGGGCTGCGCTGTGTAGAACACATAGTTGGTTTTGACTCTGTTCCTCAGTGCTTTTTTGTAATCCACTATCAGAGTCTCAGGATGTTTCCTCAAGACTTCCCCCTTGTGATGTTTCCTAGCCTCAGAATCCATACCTTCAGGGTATGGGACTTCAATGGCCTGCACCACACCTAGATTGAGGCTTTCTCTAGGCTTTACTCCAGCGCCCTTACGTTTTACCTTCAGTGACTGTGACAGTCCTTGTCCTGTTCTTCCAAAACCCCGGAACATTTCAAATGACATTGTGAACTTGAAGGTTAAAAAAGATGGTAGGCTTATCTTCAGTATCTCACGTTGTTGTTGTTGTCTATTTAGTCCTGGGCAATCTGGGTATTTTGTCCCTCTGTCCTAATGTTGCCTGTTGAACATCCAAAACATGCAGAGATCAGAATGTTGAAAACAGAAGTACTAACTTAGTCTCAATCCTAAAGTGCATACAGCTCATTACAAGTGCCAACAACTGGGTGACACATAGCCTAGAGGTTAAGAGCACTGGGCCTATATATCTGCCGTTCTGCCCTTGAGCAAGACAGTTAACCCCCAACAACAACTGCTTCCCAGTCGCCGTGACGTCGACTAGGGAGTTGGGTTAAATGCAGTTGTGAAACTGACCATGTATCGCCTTTCCCCTTTCTCAGCCAAGCTTTATCATTATTATTATCATCGTCCACTACAGAAACCAAAACTAACCATGAAAAAAATACAAGACATCATTCTCTTACCGGGAAAAGGATGATTCAAATCGCCAAAAACCGCTTCGACTGGCAGCATGTGATTCCAACAGAAGAGGTTCCTTCTGCATTTTTCAAAAACGTACAAACGCTAAATACTGGAACAGCATTGGATGGCGCCGACACGTGTCTTCCGGCGGGGTTTTGAGCGGGTGCGTGTCACATGAAGATGATGCATCTTGAAAGTGACCAGTGTTTTCCATGTTATCATGTAATGTATCTCACGTCCCTATTCATACACAACTAAAAACTACTACTACTACACATGTCTACTACTACACAGTATTTGTGTTTATTGAGTCTGCCAGATCAGAGGCAGTAGGGGGGTGGGGGTGGTTTCTTCCCCATCAGGGCACTTTGGGATGTGGTGTGTGCGTGAGTAGAGAGAGAGTGACTGATGGAGACAGTTATAGTTGGGTGGGCCATTCGCAGTGCTGTAGGTGGCACGTGCTTCAGGCAATGCTTACAGAGAATGCTGCAAGCGGACCTGCTGTTGCCACACACCAATTCACCATCCCTACTACACACACACACAAACCAATTCACCATCCCTACTACACACACACACACACACACACACACACACACACACACACACCAATTCACCATCCCTACAACACACACACACACACACCAATTCACCATCCCTACAACACACACACACACACCAATTCACCATCCCTACTACACACACACACACACCAATTCACCATCCCTACTACACACACACACACACACCAATTCACCATCCCTACTACACACACACACACACACCAATTCACCATCCCTACTACACACACACACACACACCAATTCACCATCCCTACTACACACACACACACACACCAATTCACCATCCCTACTACACACACCAGTGACCATCACTTCCATTTCCCAGAGGACAGTATAATCTGGTTGTCAGTCTTTACCAGGGTTAATTCCAATTTAAGACACCCAATTCAGGAAGTGATTTTTAAATGAAAAGCTTCTCCTCTTTCATTTATTTAGAAGTCATCTTGAACTATCTGACTTTAATTTGAAATGACCCCAACCTTGAACTTTACTATACCCATTTACAATGGGCAGAAACCCAAACTCACACATCCTAGTCAGTTAAACATTTACGGAAGGCTTTGTTTTCATTTCCTTAATCCAACATCCCACAGAACAACTGGACATTTTCCCATAAATTATATCATGGTTTGGTTAGCTATCAAATTCACTGATGTGTGAAGTACAGTTTTCCACTGTGTGTACACATCTAACAGAGATGTCTGTGTGTACACATCTAACAGCGCTGTCTGTGTGTACACATCTAACAGCTCTGTCTGTGTGTACACATCTAACAGCACTGTCTGTGTGTACACATCTAACAGCACTGTCTGTGTGTACACATCTAACAGCGCTGTCTGTGTGTACACATCTAACAGCACTGTCTGTGTGTACACATCTAACAGCGCTGTCTGTGTGTACACATCTAACAGCACACATCTAACAGAGATGTCTGTGTGTACACATCTAACAGCGCTGTCTGTGTGTACACATCTAACAGCGCTGTCTGTGTGTACACATCTAACAGAGATGTCTGTGTGTACACATCTAACAGCGCTGTCTGTGTGTACACGTCTAACAGCGCTGTCTGTGTGTACACATCTAACAGAGATGTCTGTGTGTACACATCTAACAGCGCTGTCTGTGTGTACACGTCTAACAGCGCTGTCTGTGTGTACACATCTAACAGAGATGTCTGTGTGTACACATCTAACAGCGCTGTCTGTGTGTACACGTCTAACAGCGCTGTCTGTGTGTACACATCTAACAGAGATGTCTGTGTGTACACATCTAACAGCGCTGTCTGTGTGTACACATCTAACAGCGCTGTCTGTGTGTACACGTCTAACAGCGCTGTCTGTGTGTACACATCTAACAGCTCTGTCTGTGTGTACACGTCTAACAGCGCTGTCTGTGTGTACACGTCTAACAGCGCTGTCTGTGTGTACACGTCTAACAGCGATGTCTGTGTGTACACGTCTAACAGCGCTGTCTGTGAGGAAACATCTAACAGAGCTGTCTGTGTGTACACATCTAACAGCGCTGTCTGTGTGTACACGTCTAACAGCGCTGTCTGTGTGTACACGTCTAACAGCGCTGTCTGTGAGGAAACATCTAACAGAGCTGTCTGTGTGTACACATCTAACAGCGCTGTCTGTGTGTACACGTCTAACAGCGCTGTCTGTCTGGAGCCCTGGAGGAGACGAGGTACTGTGGACTGGAGCCCTGGAGGAGACGAGGTACTGTGGGCTGGGGTCCTGGAGGAGACGAGGTACTGTGGACTGTGTGGAGCTAAAGTTCAGAGCTGCTACTCCAGACAGACAGAGAGAGAGAAGGCCTACAGCAGCACCTAGATCTTCTGCACATATTCTGTCAGATCTGGGCCCTGACAGTAAACATCAGTAAGATAAAAAATAATGTTGTTCCAAAAAATGTCAGGACCACAAATATAAATTCCATGTAGACACCATTGCCCTAGAGCACACAAAAAACTATACATCCCTCGGCCTAAACAAAGCTGTGAACGAGCTGAGAGAGACAAGACAAAGAATTAGAAAACAAACCCAAATTTGATAAACTCCCATATCTATTGGATGAAATACAACAGTGTGCCATCACAGCAGCAAGATGTGTGACCTGTTGCCACAAGAAAAGGTCAACCAGTGAAGAACAAACACCATTGTAAAAACAACACATATACGTTGATTTATTTTCCCTTTTGTACTTTAACCATTTGCACATTGTTACAACACTATAAATATACATAATATGACATGTGTAATGTCTTTATTCTTTTGGAACTTTTGTGAGTGCAATGTTAACAATGTTAACATGTTTCCCATACCAATACAGCCCTTAAATTGAGAGAGAGAGAGAGAGAGAGAGAGAGAGAGAGAGAGACTCCCATTGGTCACTCACTAGTTCCAGTGTAATTGCATCATCACTGTGTGGCAAAGCCCAGTGAAACAGGAAATTCCCCTCACACCAGGAGTGTTTCCCAAATGACAATGACAAGTAGTACACTATCTGGTCACACTACTTGGTCACAAGTAGTACACTATCTGGGGAACAGGGTGTAATTTGGGACACAGCCCTGAAGACTCTGATTCCCATCAATAGACCAGCGACCTATGACTCTTTAAAGGGTTTTAAAGTGGAGGGTTGGAGGGGTGTGAATATGCTTGTGTGTGTATGTGTGTGTGGGTGTGGGTGTGTGTGTGTGTGTGGGGGTCTGCATGTATGTTTCTGGGAAAAAAACACAGGGGCCACTGTCATGTTAAAAGTTCAAGTTATTATTGACATTATTAAAACAATTATTATTCATCAATTAAAGTGGCAATCCTTAGTTGCGACAT
This sequence comes from Oncorhynchus masou masou, assembly GCF_036934945.1. Lineage (NCBI taxonomy): Eukaryota > Metazoa > Chordata > Actinopteri > Salmoniformes > Salmonidae > Oncorhynchus > Oncorhynchus masou. The sequence continues at coordinate 13,819,530 of NC_088216.1, forward strand.
CCATTTTTGGACATATAAATGGGTATATAAATTTAGTTAGCACACCTAACATAGGCCTATATTCAGATGAATACATTTGAAAAAATATGTGTGTGTGTGTTCCTCCATGCACCATTTGTTGTTACCTGATAAATAATTTGGAACCGCGGGGCATTATCGCGTGTCCAGTTACACAGTGTTTCCTTGGAAACAGGTCACCTGGCAACGCAGCGCAAATACAAAACATGTGATTCTTCACTTCCCCTGTGTGGCTCTTGTTATGCTGCGACTCCGTTAACTACAATCCTGTGTCGGATCGCAGTGTTTTTAATATCAGGTATCACCAATTCGCCACAAAATGTCTTCAGAAGTTTTAGTGGCCAGACATAATTTCGACAGCAGGTCAGTTGCCCAAGCAGGCGAGCCGTTCCCGCCTCCAGACGCAGAGGCCACATTCAAGGAGGGCTTCTATCCCTCCTCCGGCTTGGCTACGGCGGGGTACCGTTCATCCAAGTACATCCCGGAGGAATGGCACATCAATAACTTCTCTACCCTTCACCAGGCCGCTACTGACCGAAACAACGCCGAGAGGATTTGCCATGAGTCCAAAACACTGTATCAAGAGACCGAGGCCGGGACTCTGCGCACCCAAGCTGAGGGGACGCGGCACCTGGGAGAGAGACTGCAGCATATCCACTTCTGGAAGTCGGAGCTGCAGCGGCACATCGAGAAGCTGGTGGCCGAGACAGACCTCCTCCTGGGGCAGAAGAGAAGGCTGTTGAAGGCGCTGGACGCCACCGAGATCCCGTTCGCCATCGCCACGGATAACCTAACCTGTCGGGAACGGCGGCTGGGTCCCGACCTGGTTAAAGACGACGTAGAGGAGGAGCTGCTTAAGGTGATTAAAACAATAACATCGACTTGTCTTTGCTCAAGTCGAAATACTTGTATCATTACTAAATGTTGCCTAGACGTTATTTCACTAGAAACCAATGTGAAAATAAGGTGATGGTTGTGTTTGTGTACCGCAGGAGGTGGAGTTGATCAGGAGCATCCAGGCTCTGTTGAAGAGAACGCTGAGTCAGGCTGTCAATCAAATCAAGTGAGTGTCACAATTAGTGTCACAATGAATGTTTTAGATGCATCAGCAGTAACTACATACATGGTTTATTTACAAGATCCTCTATTTTCATTTGATTGTGTCATCACACATTTCCACACATTATTCTAGGAAAGGCCCAAAGGACTACAGCTAACTGAGCTGGGTTATAGCCTGTTCATTAAGACTACAGCTGAGCTGGGTTGTAGCCTGTTCATTAAGACTACAGCTGAGCTGGGTTGTAGCCTGTTCATTAAGACTACAGCTGAGCTGGGTTGTAGCCTGTTCATTAAGACTACAGCTGAGCTGAGTTGTAGCCTATTCATTAAGACTACAGCTGAGCTGGGTTGTAGCCTGTTCATTAAGACTACAGCTGAGCTGGGTTGTAGCCTGACTTCATTAAGACTACAGCTGAGCTGGGTTGTTGTTCATTAAGACCTGAGCTGAGTTGTAGCCTGTTCATTAAGACTACAGCTGAGCTGGGTTGTAGCCTGTTCATTAAGACTACAGCTGAGCTGGGTTGTAGCCTGTTCAGTAAGACTACAGCTGAGCTGGGTTGTAGCCTGTTCATTAAGACTACAGCTGAGCTGGGTTGAAGCCTATTCATTAAGACTACAGCTGAGCTGGGTTGAAGCCTATTCATTAAGACTACAGCTGAGCTGGGTTGTAGCCTGTTCATTAAGACTACAGCTGAGCTGGGTTGAAGCCTATTCATTAAGACTACAGCTGAGCTGGGTTGTAGCCTGTTCATTAAGACTACAGCTGAGCTGGGTTGTAGCCTGTTCATTAAGACTACAGCTGAGCTGGGTTGTAGCCTATTCATTAAGACTACAGCTGAGCTGGGTTGTAGCCTATTCATTAAGACTACAGCTGAGCTGGGTTGAAGCCTGTTCATTAGGCACCAAAAAAAGGAAATTAAACTCAAACAGGAATGGACTACCAGAAGTTGCCCAATAAGAAACGTTCATTTTTGTTTTCCCTTGCATATTGATTGTCTAAGTTTTGCTCAGTGTGTATTAATGAATAGGACCCTGATATGGGGGACAAGGTGTCCTTTGAGTTTTAGTCTTCTGGCTCCCCCTACTGTCTGGAGCACGTAGGTACTCGCACAAACCATGCAAACCTATTAAAAAAAGTGTGCGGTGCATCAACACTTCATTTAACGGATTACAGTTTGAATCGGACAGCAACCAATCAAATTGTGCAAGAAGTGTGTCACAAATCAGATTGCAACTTCATGCGGGAAGAAAATTACAGCCGGAGGCGCAACAATTTCCAACTTTGTTCGACATTTGAATCTGCACAAAGAACGGTAAATCGTGGCTAATATAGCCGACAGCTATATATTTTATTACTTTAATAGAGTATCATGTGGGCTAAGATAATTTTAAATCAATGAGCCTCCACACAGTCAGTCAGTGCGGGAACGTGATCATTTGCACCCAAACTTGAGCTACAACTGGCTAGGCAGTTGGTAGCCTAAAGCCTCCCTGATATTACTGCTGTTCCTAAAACAAGGTTGGGCGATTGTGTACAAGCCTACATTGCCCGATTGCGCCCCATAGCGATCCTCGATAGTCGATCACTATGGGGACGGGGACTTTCTCAGGGCTACCCATGTATTTCCATGGAAATATAACATTTATTTGGAAAGCAATAAATATATAGATATTTTTAAAAGCATTCATGATTTGCGTGAATGTAATATACTAACTATTACTCTTGTTAAAAATATGAAATGGTATTACATTTGGTGAAGAGCACATTATGACTTGTTTAGGAATCAAAACTCAAAGTTTAGGACTTGAGACTTGACTTGATACTTAACGGTCTCGACTTTGGACTTGACTCGGACTTGCCTGTCTTGACTTGATACTTGACGGTCTTGACTTTGGACTTGACTCAGACTTGCCTGTCTTGACTTGGGACTTGACTTGAGTGCTAAGACTTGAGACTTACTTGTGACTTGTAAAACAATTACTTTGTCCCACCTCTGAAAACATTCAACTGAAACGTGTCTGAAACAGTCATTACTTTACTAACGTTGTGATTCATCCAGGCTGTATCACATCCGGCCGTGACTGGGAGTCCCATAGGGTGGCGCACAATTGTCCCAGCGTCGTCCGGGTTTAGCCTGGGGTAGGCCGTCATTGTAAATAATAATTTGCTCTTAACTGACTTGCCTAGTTAAAGAAAGGTTAAATCATTTATTTTTTTATTGTTCCAAAAAAACATATAGTTAGCACACCCAACATTTGAAAAGTGTGTGTTCATCCATCAATCATTTGTTTTTAGCCTTCTTGAACATTCCTTTTGAACAGTGGGGCATTATCGTGTGTCCAGCTACTCACAGTGCTTCATTGGAAAATGGTAACCTGGCAACACATCGCAAATACAAAAAATGTATTCTTAATTTCACGTCCCCTGTGTTGCTAAGGCCCATCCTCTATTCCCTGTTCAAGGGTAGTGCGTATGGCCCAGTACATAACTGGGGCTGAGCTCCCTGCCATCCAGGACCTCTATACCAGGTGGTGTCAGAGGAAGGCCCTAAAAATTGTCAAAGACTCCAGCCACTCTAGTCATAGACTGTTCTCTCTGCTACCACATGGCAAGCAGTACCGGAGCGCCAAGTCTAGGACCAAAAGGCTCCTGAACAGCTTCTACCACAAAGCTATTAGACTGCTGAACAGTTAGTCACATGACTATTATACTGCTGAACAGTTAGTCACATGACGATCCTCACTTCAGCTTTTCACTCCCTACCAGACCCTCATCAGACCCCCACACTGGCTTTCTGCCCCTCACTGTGTCCCACTGTGTGTGTGTATCAGGTGTAACAGAGATGCCAAGCAGACTCTAGAGCTGGACTGGTCTGATAAGTACCAGGCCTACAGTCTGGATGACCAGTGTGGTCGCTACAACAACATGAGTACTGACACACAGTACCACCCCAACTCAGACAACCTACAGGTCCAGTGAGTAGCTGTATAATACACTCAGTACCACCCCAACACAGTACCACCCCAACTCAGTACCACCCCAACTCAGTACCACCCCAACACAGTAACACCCCAACTCAGACAACCTACAGGTCCAGTGAGTAGCTGTATAATACACTCAGTACCACCCCAACTCAGTACCACCCCAACACAGTACCACCTCAACACAGTACCACCCCAACTCAGTACCACCCCAACTCAGTACCACCTCAACACAGTACCACCTCAACACAGTACCACCCCAACACAGTACCACCCCAACTCAGTACCACCCCAACTCAGTACCACCCCAACTCAGTACCACCCCAACACAGTACCACCCCAACACAGTACCACCCCAACTCAGTACCACCCCAACTCAGTACCACCCCAACTCAGTACCACCCCAACACAGTACCACCCCAACTCAGTACCACCCCAACACAATACCACCCCAACTCAGTACCACCCCAACACAGTACCACCCCAACTCAGTACCACCCCAACTCAGTACCACCCCAACTCAGTACCACCCCAACTCAGTACCACCCCAACTCAGTACCACCCCAACTCAGTACCACCCCAACTCAGACAACCTACAGGTCCAGTGAGTAGCTGTATAATACACACAGTACCACCCCAACTCAGTACCACCCCAACTCAGACAACCTACAGGACCAGTGAGTAGCTGTATAATACACACAGTACCACCCCAACTCAGTACCACCCCAACACAGTACCACCCCAACTCAGTACCACCCCAACTCAGTACCACCCCAACTCAGTACCACCCCAACCCCAACTCAGTACCACCCCAACTCAGTACCACCCCAACTCAGTACCACCCCAACCCAGTACCACCCCAACTCAGTACCACCCCAACCCCAACTCAGTACCACCCCAACTCAGTACCACCCCAACCCCAACTCAGTACCACCCCAACTCAGTACCACCCCAACCCCAACTCAGTACCACCCCAACTCAGTACCACCCCAACCCCAACTCAGTACCACCCCAACTCAGTACCACCCCAACCCCAACTCAGTACCACCCCAACACAGTACCACCCCAACTCAGTACCACCCCAACTCAGTACCACCCCAACCCCAACTCAGTACCACCCCAACACAGTACCACCCCAACTCAGTACCACCCCAACTCAGTACCACCCCAACTCAGTACCACCCCAACCCCAACTCAGTACCACCCCAACTCAGTACCACCCCAACCCCAACTCAGTACCACCCCAACTCAGTACCACCCCAACCCCAACTCAGTACCACCCCAACTCAGTACCACCCCAACCCCAACTCAGTACCACCCCAACCCCAACTCAGTACCACCCCAACTCAGTACCACCCCAACCCCAACTCAGTACCACCCCAACTCAGTACCACCCCAACCCCAACTCAGTACCACCCCAACTCAGTACCACCCCAACTCAGTAACTCAGTACCACCCCAACCCCAACTCAGTACCACCCCAACTCAGTACCACCCCAACCCCAACTCAGTACCACCCCAACTCAGTACCACCCCAACCCCAACTCAGTACCACCCCAACTCAGTACCACCCCAACCCCAACTCAGTACCACCCCAACTCAGTACCACCCCAACCCCAACTCAGTACCACCCCAACTCAGTACCACCCCAACTCAGTACCACCCCAACCCCAACTCAGTACCACCCCAACTCAGTACCACCCCAACTCAGTACCACCCCAACCCCAACTCAGTACCACCCCAACACAGTACCACCCCAACTCAGTACCACCCCAACTCAGTACCACCCCAACCCCAACTCAGTACCACCCCAACACAGTACCACCCCAACTCAGTACCACCCCAACTCAGTACCACCCCAACCCCAACTCAGTACCACCCCAACTCAGTACCACCCCAACTCAGTACCACCCCAACACAGTACCACCCCAACACAGTACCACCCCAACTCAGTACCACCCCAACTCAGTACCACCCCAACTCAGTACCACCCCAACTCAGTACCACCCCAACACAATACCACCCCAACTCAGTACCACCCCAACACAGTACCACCCCAACTCAGTACCACCCCAACTCAGTACCACCCCAACTCAGTACCACCCCAACTCAGTACCACCCCAACTCAGTACCACCCCAACTCAGACAACCTACAGGTCCAGTGAGTAGCTGTATAATACACACAGTACCACCCCAACTCAGTACCACCCCAACTCAGACAACCTACAGGACCAGTGAGTAGCTGTATAATACACACAGTACCACCCCAACTCAGTACCACCCCAACACAGTACCACCCCAACTCAGTACCACCCCAACTCAGTACCACCCCAACTCAGTACCACCCCAACCCCAACTCAGTACCACCCCAACTCAGTACCACCCCAACTCAGTACCACCCCAACCCAGTACCACCCCAACTCAGTACCACCCCAACCCCAACTCAGTACCACCCCAACTCAGTACCACCCCAACCCCAACTCAGTACCACCCCAACTCAGTACCACCCCAACCCCAACTCAGTACCACCCCAACTCAGTACCACCCCAACCCCAACTCAGTACCACCCCAACTCAGTACCACCCCAACTCAGTACCACCCCAACCCCAACTCAGTACCACCCCAACTCAGTACCACCCCAACCCCAACTCAGTACCACCCCAACACAGTACCACCCCAACTCAGTACCACCCCAACTCAGTACCACCCCAACCCCAACTCAGTACCACCCCAACACAGTACCACCCCAACTCAGTACCACCCCAACTCAGTACCACCCCAACTCAGTACCACCCCAACCCCAACTCAGTACCACCCCAACTCAGTACCACCCCAACCCCAACTCAGTACCACCCCAACTCAGTACCACCCCAACCCCAACTCAGTACCACCCCAACTCAGTACCACCCCAACCCCAACTCAGTACCACCCCAACTCAGTACCACCCCAACTCAGTACCACCCCAACCCCAACTCAGTACCACCCCAACTCAGTACCACCCCAACCCCAACTCAGTACCACCCCAACTCAGTACCACCCCAACTCAGTACCACCCCAACCCCAACTCAGTACCACCCCAACTCAGTACCACCCCAACCCCAACTCAGTACCACCCCAACTCAGTACCACCCCAACCCCAACTCAGTACCACCCCAACTCAGTACCACCCCAACCCCAACTCAGTACCACCCCAACTCAGTACCACCCCAACTCAGTACCACCCCAACCCCAACTCAGTACCACCCCAACTCAGTACCACCCCAACTCAGTACCACCCCAACCCCAACTCAGTACCACCCCAACACAGTACCACCCCAACTCAGTACCACCCCAACTCAGTACCACCCCAACCCCAACTCAGTACCACCCCAACACAGTACCACCCCAACTCAGTACCACCCCAACTCAGTACCACCCCAACCCCAACTCAGTACCACCCCAACTCAGTACCACCCCAACTCAGTACCACCCCAACCCCAACTCAGTACCACCCCAACTCAGTACCACCCCAACCCCAACTCAGTACCACCCCAACTCAGTACCACCCCAACCCCAACTCAGTACCACCCCAACTCAGTACCACCCCAACTCAGTACCACCCCAACCCCAACTCAGTACCACCCCAACTCAGTACCACCCCAACCCCAACTCAGTACCACCCCAACTCAGTACCACCCCAACTCAGACACCCTACAGGACCAGTGAGTAGCTGTATAATACACTCAGTACCACCCCAACACAGTACCACCCCAACTCAGTACCACCCCAACTCAGTACCACCCCAACTCAGTACCACCCCAACTCAGTACCACCCCAACACAGTACCACCCCAACTCAGTACCACCCCAACACAGTACCACCCCAACACAGTACCACCCCAACTCAGTACCACCCCAACTCAGTACCACCCCAACACAGTACCACCCCAACACAGTACCACCCCAACTCAGTACCACCCCAACACAGTACCACCCCAACTCAGTACCACCCCAACTCAGTACCACCCCAACTCAGTACCACCCCAACTCAGACAACCTACAGGTCCAGTGAGTAGCTGTATAATACACACAGTCCCACCCCAACTCAGTACCACCCCAACCCCAACTCAGTACCACCCCAACACAGTACCACCCCAACCCCAACTCAGTACCACCCCAACACAGTACCACCCCAACACAGTACCACCCCAACACAGTACCACCCCAACTCAGTACCACCCCAACTCAGTACCACCCCAACTCAGTACCACCCCAACTCAGTACCACCCCAACTCAGTACCACCCCAACTCAGTACCACCCCAACACAGTACCACCCCAACACAGTACCACCCCAACTCAGTACCACCCCAACACAGTACCACCCCAACACAGTACCACCCCAACTCAGTACCACCCCAACACAGTACCACCCCAACTCAGTACCACCCCAACTCAGTACCACCCCAACTCAGTACCACCCCAACACAGTACCACCCCAACACAGTACCACCCCAACACAGTACCACCCCAACTCAGTACCACCCCAACACAGTAGCACCCCAACTCAGACACCACGTTGGTGTGTATTAATAGTGTGTTAACATCTCTCTCCCAGGCTGTGTAACCATGATGCGTGGGTGTCTTTCACCCAGGACAACCTGTCTGTGGCTCAGCGGGAGGAGCAGGCCAGTGTGGAGCTCAGGCTGCTGGTGGAGAGGGTCCTACAGGAGACGGCTGAGGACCTGAGGGTCCAGTGCTCTAACGTAGACCAGGCCTTCAGCCAGCGCTGTCTGCAGCTCACTGAGGCCAAGACACAGCTACAACTGCATCTCACTCAGGTGTGTTGGGGTTGGTGGAGGTGGTGTGTGTGTGTCATTTCAATAGCCAAAACTCAACCCTTCCTCTAATTAAACAAAACATACAGAAATGAATGCCTACCCAGCAGGCAAAGGGAATGTTTTCATCTGAAGACCTGAAGGTTTTCATGACATTCAGCGCCTTCAGAAAGTATTCAGACCCCTTTCCCTTTTCCACATTCTGTTACATTACAGCCTCATTCTAAAATGGATACAATTGTTTTTTTATCCTCCTCAATCTACACACAATAGCCCATAATGACATCACAATAGCCCATAATGACATCACAACAGCCCATAATGACATCACAATAGCCCATAATGACATCACAATAGCCCATAATGACATCACAACAGCCCATAATGACATCACAATAGCCCATAATGACATCACAATACCCCATAATGACAAAGCGAAAACAAGTCTGATGAAACCAAGATTGAACTCTCTGGCTTGAATGTCAAGCGTCACGTCTGGAGGAAACCTGGCACCATCCCTACAGTGAAGCATGGTGGTGGCAGCATCATGCTGTGGGGATGTTTTTCAGGGGCAGGCGCAATAGTATAGTCAGGATCGAGGCAAAGATGAATGGAGCGATCCTTGATGAAAACCTGCTCCAGAGTGCTCAGGATCTCAGACGGGGGCAAAGGTTCAGCTTCCAACAGAACAATAACCAAGACAACACAAGAGTGTCTTTAGGAAGTCTCTGAATGTCCTTGAGCAGCCCAGCCAGAGCCCGCACTTGAACCTGATCGAACATCCCTGGAGAGACCTGAAAATATCTCATCTAACCTGACAGCTTGAAAGGATCTGCAGAGAAGAATGGGAGAAACTCCCCAAATGCAGGTGAGCCAAGCTTGTAGTCTCATACCCAAGAAGACTCGAGGCTGTAATCACTGCCAAAGGTGCTTCAACCAAATACTGAGTGAAGGGTTTGAATACTTGTGAAAATGTGATATTTCTTTTTTTCTTTGTATATTTGCAAAAATGTTGTTTTTTTAAATCTATTTTTGCTTTGTCATTATGGGGTATTGTGATGTCATTATGGGGTATTGTGTGTACATTGATGAGGGTTTATTTGTATTTAATCTATTTTAGAATAAGGCTGTAACGTAACAAAATGTGGAAGAATTCAAGGGGTCTGAATACTTTCCGAAGGCACTGTATTTATCCACAACCCCTAAGGCTGGAATGCAGACAATGCTGCACCTGAACTCAACACTGTGTGTGTGTGTGTGTGTGTGTGTGTGTAGATCCTGGATCAGATCGGGGCCCAGGAGAGGAACATAGTGTCTCTTCAGCAGGCTCTGTATGATAAAGAGGCCCCTCTGAGAGTGGCTCAGTCCCGGCTGCACCAACGCTCACACAGACCCCACATGGAGCTCTGTAGGGACAACCCACAATTCAGGTACACACACACACACACACACACACACACACACACACACACACACACACACACACACACACACACACACACACACACACACACACACACACACAAAGACCCCACATGGAGCTCTATAGGGACAACCCACAATTCACGCACAAACACACACACACAGACCCCACATGGAGCTCTGTAGGGACAACCCACAATTCAGGTACGCGCGCACACACACACACACACACACACACACACACACACACAGACCCCACATGGAGCTCTGTAGGGACAACCCACAATTCAGGTACACACACACACGGAGCTCTGTATGGACAACCCACCATTCAGGTACACACACACACACACACACACACACACGGAGCTCTGTAGGGACAACCCACAATTCAGGGACAGACAGACAGACAGACAGACAGACAGACAGACAGACAGAGATGCAAGCCAGTAAGCACTCACACGGACATACACACGAACACACCCAAACCTATCTGTCTATCGCATCCTCTCTCCCATCTTTCACAAACACCTACACTATTATGACAAGCTCCTCTTCTCTCTCTCTCTCTCTCTCTCTCTCTCTCTCTCTCTCTCTCTCTCCTTGTGCTCCCCCTCCTATCTCTATCTCTCCTCCCTCTTTCCCCTCTCTCTCTCTGTCTCCAGCCTGGTGGGCGAGGCAGGTCAGATCTCCCAGACCATGTCATCCCTGCAGCAGCAGCTGTCTGCAGCGCGGAGCTCCCTGTCCCACCTGGAGGACTCCCGCATGGTGCTGGAGAAGGACATCGGCTGTAAGACCCACAGCCTGCTCATCGACAGGGACAAGTGCATGTCCCACCGCACCCGCTACCCCACCATCATAGCCCTGTCTGGGTACTGAAGAGAGGGAGAGAGACAGGGGGATATGGGGAAGTGTGTGTGTGTGTGTGTGTGTGTGTGTGTGTGTGTGTGTGTGTGTGTGTGTGTGTGTGTGTGTGTGTGTGTGTGTGTGTGTGTGTGTGTGTGTGTGTGTGTGTGTGTGTGTGTGTGTGTGTGTGTGTGTGTGTGTGTGGTCAAGTCTGTATTAGTGACTAGTGCAACATTGTGTGCATTTGCTTGGTGTTTCCAGTTGTGTTGTGTCAATCAATAAAGGCTTGTCTGTCACAGCTGACTGATCACTAGACACTCGTCTAAGAGTGTACACTAAAGCAGTAAGACACTCCCCTCTGCCCTCGATCACTCCCCTTCATGTATCTGACACAACTGGTAGATGTAACCCAGGGCAACCCAAACTTCTTCCTACAGATCAACGGTCCTGTAGGTTTTCACTCCAACCTTAATGTAACATACAGTACCTGATTCAGCTAGTTCAGGTCTTGGTGACAAGCTAATTAGTAGAATCAGGTGTGCTAGATTAGGGTTGTACTGAAAACCAACAGGAAGGTACATCTCCATGAAGAGGTTTGGGCTGAAAACCTACAAGATGGTAGATCCCCATGAAGAGAGTTGGACTGAAAACATACAGGATGGTAGATCCCCATGAAGAGAGTTGGACTGAAAACATACAGGATGGTAGATCCCCAGGAAGAGAGTTGGACTGAAAACATACAGGATGGTAGATCCCCTGGAAGAGAGTTGGACTGAAAACATACAGGATGGTAGATCCCCAGGAAGAGAGTTGGACTGAAAACATACAGGATGGTAGATCCCCATGAAGAGAGTTGGACTGAAAACATACAGGATGGTAGATCCCCATGAAGAGAGTTGGACTGAAAACATACAGGATGGTAGATCCCCAGGAAGAGAGTTGGACTGAAAACATACAGGATGGTAGATCCCCTGGAAGAGAGTTGGACTGAAAACATACAGGATGGTAGATCCCCAGGAAGAGAGTTGGACTGAAAACATACAGGATGGTAGATCCCCATGAAGAGAGTTGGACTGAAAACATACAGGATGGTAGATCCCCTGGAAGAGAGTTGGACTGAAAACATACAGGATGGTAGATCCCCTGGAAGAGAGTTGGACTGAAAACATACAGGATGGTAGATCCCCATGAAGAGAGTTGGACTGAAAACATACAGGATGGTAGATCCCCATGAAGAGAGTTGGACTGAAAACATACAGGATGGTAGATCCCCTGGAAGAGAGTTGGACTGAAAACATACAGGATGGTAGATCTCCATGAAGAGGTTTGGGCAGCCCTGGTCTAATTTCTGCCATCTTGCTTTCACACATCCAGTCCTATCAGATCTGTGAGTGACAGAGGGGAGGGAACATCTTCCTGGGCCTGTATCCCAACTGGCACACTATTCCCATAAGGCTCTGGTCTAAAGAAGTGCACCATATAGGGCTCTGGTCTAAAGAAGTGCACTATATAGGGAATAGGGCCCTGGTCTAAAGAAGTGCACTATATAGGTAATAGGGCTCTGGTCTAAAGAAGTGCACTATATAGGGAATAGGGCTCTGGTCTAAAGAAGTGCTCTATATAGGGAATAGGGCTCTGGTCTACAGAAGTGCACTATATAGGGAATAGGGCTCTGGTCTAAAGAAGTGCACTATATAGGGCTCTGGTCTAAAGAAGTGCACTATATAGGGAATAGGGATCTGGCCTAAAGTAGTGCACTATATAGGGAATAGGGCTCTGGTTAAAAGAAGTGCACTATATAGGGAATAGGGTGCAATTTGGAGTAACCACTACATTAAATGTGAAATGAAGGGAAACTGAAAGAAAGCTTATGCATGTATTCCTGGGTAAAGAACAACAATACATTGAATGTGTAAGACCCCTTGTTGAAATTCTGTTGATTGGTCCAAACGATCACTGTCACTTTAAGTATTCGGTCATGTTATTAGGAAGGAGAGAGCAAAATGGCCGCTGTGTGAGAAACAATGAATGAAACTATTTTTTGAACACTTTGAAAGTGAAGCAGTTTAGCAATCGTAGTACCTAACTCTGGTCCTAAGTGGTTTTCCCCTGAACTCGTCAGTTTGTCACGTTCTGACCTTAGTTCTTTTCTATGGTCAGGGCGTGAGTTGGGTGGGTTGTCTATGTTCCTTTTTCTATGTTTTGGGTTTTCTGTGTTTGGCCTGGTATGGTTCTCAATCAGAGGCAGCTGTTTATCGTTGTCCCTGATTGAGAACCATATTTAGGTAGCCTGGTTTCACGTTTGAGTTGTGGGTGATTGTTTTCTGTGTCTGTGTTCCACACGGAACTGTTTCGCTGGTCCTTTCTGTCTTTCACTTTGTTACTTTCTATTCGTATAGTGTTCAGTTTGTCTTATTGAAATGGACACACACCACGCTGCAAATTGGTCCGACCTCTCTAACTCCTCATCACAGGAAGACGAATCCCGTCACACAGTGGGTCTTACCCAAATCAAATCAAACTTTATTTTTCACACGTGCCGAATATAACAAGAATAGACTTTACCGTGAAATGCTGACTTTACAAGCCCTTAACAAACAGTGCCGTTCTAGAAGAATAAAATATTTACCAATTAGGCTGAAATAAAAAGTCATAATAAAAAGTAACACAATAAGAACAACAATAGCGAGGCTCTATACAGGGGGCACCGGTACCGAGTCAGTGTGAGGGGGTACAGGCTCGTTGAGGTAATCTGTACATGTAGGTGGGGGTGAAGTGACTATGCATAGATAATAAACAGAGAGTAGCAGCAGTGTACAAAAGGGGGGTCAATATAAATTGTCTGATGGCGATTTTATGAATTGTTCAGCAGTCTTATGGCTTGTGCGTAGAAGCTGTTGAGGAGCCTTTTGGTCCTAGACTTGGAGCTCCGGTACCGCTTGCTGTGCGGTAGCAGAGAAAACAGTCTATAACTTGGGTGACTGGAGTCTCTGACAATTTTATGGTCTTTCCTCTGACACCGCCTATTGTATAGGTCCTGGATGGCAGGAAGCTTGGCCCCAGTGATGTACTGGGCCGTACGCACTACCCTCTGTAGAGCCTTACGGTCAAATGCCGAGCAGTTGCCATACCAACCAGTCAGGATGCTCTCGATGGTGCAGCTGTAGAACGTTTTGAGGATCTGGGGACCCATGCCAAGTCTTTTCAGTCTCCGGAGGGGAAAAGGTGTTGTCCTGCCCTCTTCACAACTGTCTTGGTGTGTTTGGACCATGGTAGTTGGTGATGTGGACACCAATGAACTGGAAACTCTCGACCCGCTCCACTACAGCCCCGTCGATGTTAATGGTGGCCTGTTTGGCCCACCTTTTCCTGTAGTCCACGATCAGCTCCTTTTTGTCTTGCTCACATTGAGGGAGAGGTTGTTGTCCTGGCACCACACTGCCAGTTCTCTGACCTCCTCCTTATAGGCAGTTTCATCGTCGTCGGTGGTCAGGCCCACCACTATTGTGTCGTCAGCAAACTTAATGATGGTGTTGGAGTCGTGTTTGGCCTCGCAGTCGTGGGTGAACAGGGAATACAGGAGAGGAATAACTTTGGTTTAAAGTTGTCTACCCCTGAACTAGCCAGTTGGTCTGACCCAGTACCTAACTCTGGTCCTAAGTTGTCTACCCCTGACCTAGCCAGTTGGTCTGACCCAGTACCTAACTCTGACCACATGATGGCAGTAGAGAACTATGAATTCAACAGAGACCATCAGAGAGAGTGTGTGTGTGTGTGTGTGTGTGTGTGTGTGTGTGTGTGTGCGTGTGTGACTTGAGTTTAAAGGTTTCTCTGTAAGTTAAAGATTAGCATGACTTTGTGCACATCTGATGTAGAAATGTAATGTTGGAAAGCTAACACAAACACAGTGACAGTAGCATAATATCTGAGGAGATAGGAGTCAGTTCTGATACAGAATATCTGAGGAGATAGGAGTCTGTTCTGATACAGAATATCTGAGGAGATAGGAGTCAGTTCTGATACAGAATATCTGAGGAGATAGGAGTCTGTTCTGATACAGAATATCTGAGGAGATAGGAGTCTGTTCTGATATTGAATATCTGAGGAGATAGGAGTCAGTTCTGATACAGAATATCTGAGGAGATAGGAGTCTGTTCTGATACAGAATATCTGAGGAGATAGGAGTCTGTTCTGATACAGAATATCTGAGGAGATAGGAGTCTGTTCTGATACAGAATATCTGAGGAGATAGGAGTCTGTTCTGATACAGAATATCTGAGGAGATAGGAGTCTGTTCTGATACAGAATATCTGAGGAGATAGGAGTCTGTTCTGATACAGAATATCTGAGGAGAT
>NC_088216.1:13840024-13895024 GCF_036934945.1 Oncorhynchus masou masou
ACAACAGCAGGGAGAGAAGTGACATGGTGAAGGACAACAGACAGACAGAGAAGTGACATGGTGAAGGACAACAGACAGACAGAGAAGTGACATGGTGAAGGACAACAGACAGACAGAGAAGTGACATGGTGAAGGACAACAGACAGACAGAGAAGTGACATGGTGAAGGACAACAGCAGGGAGAGAAGTGACATGGTGAAGGACAACAGACAGACAGAGAAGTGACATGGTGAAGGACAACAGACAGACAGAGAAGTGACATGGTGAAGGACAACAGACAGACAGAGAAGTGACATGGTGAAGGACAACAGACAGACAGAGAAGTGACATGGTGAAGGACAACAGACAGACAGAGAAGTGACATGGTAAAGAACAACAGCAGACAGAGAAGTGACATGGTGAAGGACAACAGCAGGGAGAGAGAAGCAGAATGGAGTCTGATTCCCGCGGTGACCTCCTGCTGACTTTCCAGCGCTTGATATTGATTGGCTCAACCCCTTGATGACCTAATGGGTGTCGCTGGGGAGTGAGGCGCGCTGGGCTCTATTGTTGACTTTAATGGTCCAACATCAAATCGATCTCTCTGTGTGTCTCTGTGTGTCACTTACAAACACACACACACACACACACACACACACACACACACACACACACACACACACACACACACACACACACACACACACACACACACACAGGGCCATCGGAGGAAGCCAGGCATGACCACCAGGGCCATCGCCACGGGGTGAGGAAGCCAGGCATGACCACCAGGGCCGTCGCTACGGGGTGAGGAAGCCAGGCATGACCACCAGGGCCGTCGCTACGGGGTGAGGAAGCCAGGCATGACCACCAGGGCCGTCGCTACGGGGTGAGGAAGCCAGGCATGACCACCAGGGCCGTCGCTACGGGGTGAGGAAGCCAGGCATGACCACCAGGGCCATCGCTACGGGGTGAGGAAGCCAGGCATGACCACCAGGGCCGCTACGGGGTGAGGAAGCCAGGCATGACCACCAGGGCCGTCGCTACGGGGTGAGGAAGCCAGGCATGACCACCAGGGCCGTCGCTACGGGGTGAGGAAGCCAGGCATGACCACCAGGGCCGTCGCTACGGGGTGAGGAAGCCAGGCATGACCACCAGGGCCGTCGCTACGGGGTGAGGAAGCCAGGCATGACCCCCAGGGCCATCGCTACGGGGTGAGGAAGCCAGGCATGACCACCAGGGCCGTCGCTACGGGGTGAGGAAGCCAGGCATGACCCCCAGGGCCGTCGCTACGGGGTGAGGAAGCCAGGCATGACCACCAGGGCCGTCGCTACGGGGTGAGGAAGCCAGGCATGACCACCAGGGCCGTCGCTACGGGGTGAGGAAGCCAGGCATGACCACCAGGGCCGTCGCTACGGGGTGAGGAAGCCAGGCATGACCACCACATATAATGTGTGCCCCACCCAACCCAGTTTTGTTAACCTATAGACAAGCATAATAATAGTAACGACAGTCTGTCCCTGTGCCCTTGATCAAGGCACTGAACCCTAATTGCTCCAGGGTTGCTGTACAACGGCGACCCTGACGATGACCCCACCCCCTCCAGGTGTCTCAGGGAGACTTGGGATATGTAATAAACACACCTCCGTTACACAATTGTGTCTAACAGGACAAATATAAACAACCCCCAACATTATGGTTATTTTTATTATTCTCATTCTCATTAATCACCATGCCCAGTTTTGCCAATGTAGCGCCGCCCGGCCTGCCAGTAGTACAGACCAGGACCAAGGCTATTTGAAGGGTTCATGTTCTGAGGATATGGGAGGGAGGGGGAATGTAATAATATCATATTTAGTCATTAAAATCCAAAAATGCATTGTGATTGGGGACCTTGTCACACAATGTCATAAGGTACCGCCTTCATTTCCTTGTTAGGAAGCTCATTGGATCCCAAACAGGGTGTATAATTTGAGGCGGAGCTGGAGCAGAGCCTGTCTGCCCACACTCATAGCTTTCTCCCCCGCAGCTCACCAGCTGATGTAGGCTGTGTGCCAGATGTGGTCCTTCCTTCCCAATACTGAGCAGAACTGAGCTGCCTATTTGTGCTGCTAATATTAATTGTGATTTCAATGAAAAGCTCTTTATCTCTCTAAATGCTCTTGTCCAGTCCCCTTAGTAGTCAGATCCCTCTAAATGCTCTTGTCCAGTCCCCTTAGTAGTCAGATCCCTCTAAATGCTCTTGTCCAGTCCCCTTAGTAGTCAGATCCCTCTAAATGCTCTTGTCCAGTCCCCTTAGTAGTCAGATCTCTCTAAATGCTCTTGTCCAGTCCCCTTAGTAGTCAGATCCCTCTAAATGCTCTTGTCCAGTCCCCTTAGTAGTCAGATCCCTCTAAATGCTCTTGTCCAGTCCCCTTAGTAGTCAGATCTCTCTAAATGCTCTTGTCCAGTCCCCTTAGTAGTCAGATCTCTCTAAATGCTCTTGTCCAGTCCCCTTAGTAGTCAGATCTCTCTAAATGCTCTTGTCCAGTCCCCTTAGTAGTCAGATCTCTCTAAATGCTCTTGTCCGGTCCCCTTAGTAGTCAGATCTCTCTAAATGCTCTTGTCCAGTCCCCTTAGTAGTCAGATCTCTCTAAATGCTCTTGTCCAGTCCCCTTAGTAGTCAGATCTCTCTAAATGCTCTTGTCCAGTCCCCTTAGTAGTCAGATTTTAGTCACAGATTTCCTTTCGTCTTGTTTTAGTCAACTGAAACGAACAATTATTTTGATTTAGTTATAGTTTTTTCTGGGTCTATTTGGTGAGTTAAAGTCTCGGCAATCCCCTCCCCCCGCCCCCAAAAATGTGTTTGACAAATATATTCACTCTTTGCGTTGAGGAAACGAACACTGATGTGATTAGATTTTTAACTAGAATGAGATGTGGATCAAAGCGGCCTCATAAACCTTTTCAGCCAGACATTAGAAACACATATAAACAACACACTCAGCTAAAACAAATGGCCTCTCACTGTCAACTGCGTGTGTAAATATTTGTATGAACATAACAAGATTTAACAACCGAGATGTTAACTGAAGTTCCACAGACATGTGACTAACAGACATTTAAGAATGTGTCCCTGAACAAAGGGGGGGTCAAAATCAAAAGTAACAGTCAGTATCTGGTGTGGCCACCAGCTGCATTAAATACTGCAGTGCATCTCCTCATGGACTGCACCAGATTTGCCAGTTCTTGCTGTGAGATGTTAACCCACTCTTCCACCAAGGCACCTGCAAGTTCCCGGACATTTCTGGGGGGAATGGCAGTAGCCCTCAACCTCCAATCCAACAGGTCCCAGAGCCATGGCAGAACACTGACATTCCTGTCTTGCAGGAAATCACTCACAGAATGAGCAGTATGGCTGGTGGCATTGTCATGCTGGAGGGTCATGTCAAGATGAGTCTGCAGGAAGGGACCATAAGAGGGAGGAGGATGTCTTCCCTGTAACGTACAGCGTTGAGATTGCCTGCAATGATAACAAGCTCAGTCCGATGATGCTGTGACACACTGCTCCAGACCATGACGGACCCTCCACCTCCAAATCGATCCCGCTCCAGAGTACAGGCCTCGGTGTAACTCTCATTCCTTCGACGATAAACGTGAATCCGACCATCACCCCTGGTGAGACAAAACTGCGACTTGTGAGTGAAAAGCACTTTTTGCCAGTCCTGTCTGGTCCAGCGACGGTGGGTTTGTGCCCATAGGCGACGTTGTTGCAAGTGATGTCTGGTAAGGACCTGCCTTACAACAGGCCTACTAGCCCTCAGTCCAGCCTCTCTCAACCTATTGCAGACAGTCTGAGCACTGATGGAGGGATTGTGCGTTCCTGGTGTAACTCTGACAGTTGTTGTTGCCATCCTTGACCTGTCCTGCAGGTGTGATGTTTGGTTGTACCAATCCTGTGCAGGTGTTGTTACACGTGGTCTGCCACTGCAAGAACGATCAGCTGTCCATCCCGTCTCCCTGTAGCACTGTCTTAGGCGTCTCACACTACGGACATTGCAATTTATTGCCCTGGCCACATCTGCAGTCCTCATGCCTCCTTGCAGCATGCCTAAGGCACGTTTACGCAGATGAGCAGGGACCCTGGGCATCTTTCTTTTGGTGTTTTTCAGAGTCAGTAGAAAGGCCTCTTTAGTGTCCTAGGTTTTCATAACTGTGACCTTAATTGCTTACCGTCTATAAGCTGTTAGTGTCTTAATGACTGTTCCAAAGGTGCATGTTCATTAATTGTTTATGGTTCATTGAACAAGCATGGTAAACACTGTTTAAACCCTTTACAATGAAGATTTGTGAAGTTATTTGGATTTTTACAAATTATCTTTAAAAAACTGGGTCCTGAAAAAGTGCCGTTTCTTTTTTTGCTGAGTTTACTAGTCCAGGGGGAACAGCTGGTCACTTCTGCGCAGACAGCTAGGAGAGCTAGCAGCTAGCTTCGTTAAGTTTTGGTGGCGCTGAATAATTGTTGCCAGTTAATGACGAAGCTTTGAGCAGCGTGGATATCTGAAAAACGGTCAAGAGAAAAATAATAGAGAACCACCAAGTCAACATTCTGCTATCCCCACCACCAAGTCAACATTCTGCTATCCCCACCACCAAGTCAACATTCTGCTATCCCCACCACCAAGTCAACATTCTGCTATCCCCACCACCAAGTCAACATTCTGCTATCCCCACCACCAAGTCAACATTCTGCTATCCCCACCACCAAGTCAACATTCTGCTATCACCACCACCAAGTCAACATTCTGCTATCACCGCCACCAAGTCAACATTCTGCTATCCCCACCACCAAGTCAACATTCTGCTATCACCACCACCAAGTCAACATTCTGCTATCCCCACCACCAAGTCAACATTCTGCTATCCGAACCACCATGGTTGAGGAGCTCACCAAACATTCTGCTATCCCCACCACCATGGTTGAGGAGCTCACCAAACATTCTGCTATCCCCACCACCAAGGTTGAGGAGCTCACCAAACATTCTGCTATCCCCAACACCAAGGTTGAGGAGCTCACCAAACATTCTGCTATCCCCAACACCAATGTTGAGGAGCTCACCAAACATTCTGCTATCCCCACCACCAAGGTTGAGGAGCTCACCAAACATTCTGCTATCCCCACCACCAAGGTTGAGGAGCTCACCAAACATTCTGTATCCCCACCACCAAGGTTGAGGAGCTTAGCAGCAATACCCGCCTAGAGCCTGCTGACTGACAAGATGGAACAACCCGCCTAGAGCCTGCTGACTGACAAGATGGAACAACCCTCCCAGAGCCTGCTGACAGACAAGATGGAACAACCCTCCCAGAGCCTGCTGACTGACAAGATGGAACAACCCTCCCAGAGCCTGCTGACTGACAAGATGGAACAACCCTCCCAGAGCCTGCTGACAGACAAGATTGAACAACCCTCCCAGAGCCTGCTGACAGACAAGATGGAACAACCCTCCCAGAGCCTGCTGACTGACAAGATGGAACAACCCTCCCAGAGCCTGCTGACAGACAAGATGGAACAACCCTACCAGAGCCTGCTGACAGACAAGATGGAACAACCCTCCCAGAGCCTGCTGACTGACAAGATGGAACAACCCTCCCAGAGCCTGCTGACTGACAAGATGGAAACAACCCTCCCAGAGCCTGCTGACTGACAAGATGGAACAACCCTCCCAGAGCCTGCTGACAGACAAGATGGAACAACCCTCCCAGAGCCTGCTGACTGACAAGATGGAACAACCCTCCCAGAGCCTGCTGACTGACAAGATGGAACAACCCTCCCAGAGCCTGCTGACAGACAAGATTGAACAACCCTCCCAGAGCCTGCTGACAGACAAGATGGAACAACCCTCCCAGAGCCTGCTGACTGACAAGATGGAACAACCCTCCCAGAGCCTGCTGACAGACAAGATGGAACAACCCTACCAGAGCCTGCTGACAGACAAGATGGAACAACCCTCCCAGAGCCTGCTGACTGACAAGATGGAACAACCCTCCCAGAGCCTGCTGACTGACAAGATGGAAACAACCCTCCCAGAGCCTGCTGACTGACAAGATGGAACAACCCTCCCAGAGCCTGCTGACAGACAAGATGGAACAACTCTCCCAGAGCCTGCTGACAGACAAGATGGAACAACCCTACCAGAGCCTGCTGACAGACAAGATGGAACAACTCTCCCAGAGCCTGCTGACAGACAAGATGGAACAACCCTACCAGAGCCTGCTGACTGACAAGATGGAACAACCCTCCCAGAGCCTGCTGACAGACAAGATGGAACAACCCTACCAGAGCCTGCTGACAGACAAGATGGAACAACCCTACCAGAGCCTGCTGACAGACAAGATGGAACAACCCTACCAGAGCCTGCTGACAGACAAGATGGAACAACCCTCCCAGAGCCTGCTGACAGACAAGATGGAACAACCCTACCAGAGCCTGCTGACAGACAAGATGGAAACAAAAGGGGTAAGGGCTAAGCACCAGCACTGCTTTGTACATTGTTTGTCTCTCCATCTCTGTCTCTCTCCATCCATGTCTCTTTCTCTCCAACTCTCTCTCCGTCTCTCTCTCTCTCTCTCTCTCTCTCTCTCCGTCTCTCTCTCTCTCCGTCTCTCTCTCTCTCTCTCTCTCTCTGTCTCTCTCTCTGTCTCTCTCTCCCTCTCTCTCTGTCTCTCTCTCGCTCTCTCTCTCTCTCATTTGATTTTCTCTTATCTTGAATTTATCCCTGACAAACGTTTATTCCCTTTTGCTAACTTTGTCATTGTTCTCTTTGTCCCTTCATCCACCTCCTCTGTTGCTCTCCCTCTGTCACTCCATCACTTTGAATCCCCTTTCCTCATTTCCTCTTCGCTCTCCTCCCTCCCTCCCTCCTTTCTCTCTCTCCTCCCTCCCTCCTTTCTCTCTCTCCTCCCTCCCTCCTTTCTCTCCTCCCTCCCTCCTTTCTCTCATTTCTCCCTTCCTCTCCTCCCTCCCTCCTTTCTCTCTCTCTTCCCTCCCTCCTTTCTTTCATTCCTCCCTTCCTCTATCTCCCTCCCTGATCTTGCTCTCCCTCCCCCCACCTCTTTCCCTCCCTCCCTCCTTTCTCTCATTCCTCCCTTCCTCTATCTCTCTCCCTGATCTTGCTCTCCTTCCCCCCACCTCTTTTTCTCCCTCCCTCCTTTCTCTCCTTCCTCCCTTCCTCTATCTCTCTCCCTGATCTTGCTCTCCTTCCCCCCACCTCTTTTTCTCCCTCCCTCCTTTCTCTCATTCCTCCCTTCCTCTATCTCTCTCCCTGATCTTGCTCTCTTTCCCCCCACCTCTTTCCCTCCCTCCCTCCTTTCTCTCATTCCTCCCTTCCTCTATCTCTCTCCCTGATCTTGCTCTCCCTCCCCCCACCTCTTTTTCTCCCTCCCTCCCTATCTCTTTCTCTCACTCTCTGAACCTGTTGGCAGTATGTATAATTAGACTCTAAAGGCATGTCTCAGGCCACTTTGCCCGGGGTCCTACAGGCTATTTGAATGGACACCCTTGATGCTCTGCGGGAGTTTCTGCACTGCGAGGGCTGCTTCTAGCCTCCAGCATTACTGTTGTGCCAAATGCAGGTGGTCAACATCGGAAAAACGCACACACAAACAGACATAAACAACTTTTTAACACACACACACTTTTTTAATCTAAACTCAAAGAAGCCCATCTTACAGTTTTTTACAATCACTTTGGCACTAATTTCAGAACCTTGTGGTCATTTTTCTAAACTCTAGACACAAAACTCAAAACGGTCATCACTTCTAACACAGGCTGTCCAATGTTCAAAACCTTGCATTGTTCATTCATATCTTTAAAGAAACCTTGCACTTGCAGAATCATTGGTTCAAATAACTAATGCATCATGAACATTCATTTAGATCAGCCACACACAAGACATCGATAGATTAACGGTGAAGTTGATTGTATAAATCATTAAGTATTGTACTACAAAATATGTGACACATGTTTCATTATGCTACTACACGTGAATACATCACTGTAAAAGGACTAGTAGAGAGAATACTACAGACACAGTGGAGTCATTGAACAAAATATGACATTTATTGATGAAATACAATAAAATCACAACATAGGTTTCTTTGAATCAAAGCAAAAATAATTAACTTAAAAAAAGACAGGAACTACAGTAAAACATCAACGCAGTGTTCCTCACCTGTCTTACTGTAAAACATCAACTGCAGTGTTCCTCACCTGTCTTACTGTAAAACATCACTGCAGTGTTCCTCACCGGTCTTACTGTAAAACATCAACTGCAGTGTTCCTCACCTGTCTTACTGTAAAACATCACTGCAGTGTTCCTCACCTGTCTTACTGTAAAACATCACTGCAGTGTTCCTCACCTGTCTTACTATGAAACATCAACTGCAGTGTTCCTCACCTGTCTAACTGTAAAACATCACTGCAGTGTTCCTCACCAGTCTTACTGTAACAACCAGAACAAAGGATTGATTACTGTACTTCTATATTACCCACAACTCTGTCTTGTGGATTTGGCCACAGGTTCTCATCCACATCACAATGGATGTTTTCATTCGCCAAACATCTTGGGAAGAATCTTCAGGCATGGCGAATCCAGGCCTGACACTGGTCTGCCCTGATGTCATTGCATGCGTCATCCATGGCCTGGAGAAGGGTGGCTTGTTCGTGAGGCACCTATCATATACCTTCCACCTCCATGTGGAGAAATATTCCTCAATCGGGTTTTAAGAAAGGAGAGTACGGGGGTCAGTACAGGGTGGTGAAGTGTGGATGGGCCTGAAACCAGGCTTGCTCCATTTGAGTATGGTGGAACCTGACATTATCCCACACAATGACATAGGTCATGACATCAGCTCTACAGACCTGATTTAGCTCATCAAGGAAGGTTACATTCAAACAGCGAATCATGTGGCTGCCTGCAACTCAATATATAGAGTATATAGAGTAGAAAGCTTTAGTTGTTGTTCGACCTAACATCAGAAAGGGTAAGATGCGTAATCTAAGCAACTTTGACCGTGGTATGATTGTTGATGCCACACATGGTGGTTCTAGCATCTCAGAAACAGCTGTCCTCCTGGGATTTTTACGCACTACAGTCTCTAGAGTTTACAGAGAATGGTGTGATAAACAAAACACATTCAGTGAGCAGCAGTTCTGTGGGCAAAACCACCTTGTTAATGAGAGAGGTCAGAGGAGAATGTCCAGACTCATTCAAGCTGACAGAAAGGCCACAAACGCTCAAATAACAGCTGTTTAAAACAGTGGTGTGCAGAAGGGCATCTCATAACGTACAACACCGTGAATAATTCAGGCTGTTGTGGAGGCAAAAGGGGGTCCTACCCAGTACTAGATAGGCGTACATAATAAAGTGGCCGGTGAGTGTACTGTGTCTGTCTATGTCTGTGTGTCTCTGTGTCTGTCTCTGTGTCTGTCTGTCTGTCTGTCTGTCTGTCTGTCTTTGTCTGTGTGTCTCTGTGTCTGTCTGACAGTCTGTCTTTGTCTGTGTGTCTCTGTGTCTGTCTGTGTCTGTCTGTCTGTGTGTCTTTGTGTCTGTCTGTCTGTCTTTGTCTGTGTGTCTCTGTGTCTGTCTGTGTCTGTCTTTGTCTGTGTCTGTCTTTGTCTGTGTCTGTCTTTGTCTGTGTCTGTCTTTGTCTGTGTCTGTCTTGGTCTGTGTGTCTCTGTGTCTGTCTGTCTGTCTTTGTCTGTGTCTGTCTTTGTCTGTGTGTCTCTGTGTGTCTCTGTGTCTGTCTTTGTCTGTGTCTGTCTGTGTCTGTCTTTGTCTGTGTCTGTGTGTCTCTGTGTCTGTCTCTGTGTCTGTCTGTGTCTGTGTCTGTCTTTGTCTGTGTGTCTCTGTGTCTGTGTGTCTCTGTGTCTGTCTCTGTGTCTGTCTGTGTCTGTGTCTGTCTTTGTCTGTGTGTCTCTGTGTCTGTCTGTGTGTGTGTGTGTCTGTGTGTCTGTGTCTGTGTGTGTGTGAACGCACGTCTCTCCCAGGCCACTTGGTACTTCAGAACTTCAAACCCTGATTCTACCATCCTCTCTTCATCAAACCCTGATTCTACCTGTCTCTCAAACAGCATACACACACACACAGCAGTCTAACAGTCGCCAGGTAAACGTGTCCATCATGCTGTATCGATCTAACTCAGACTGTGGGACAACTCTCGACTGTGTTCAGTGAACTCATACAAGCACACACCCCCCCCACGCACACACACACAAACTCCCACACACACACACTATCGACTGTGTTCAGTGAACTCACACAGAGAGGACATACAGAGTTTTCCAGTCGTCAGGGAGAACTGAGGAAAGTACCCAGGAACAACAGCGATATATAAACCTTCTGTCAGGAGTCTTTCCAACCTGACTCAACAGTTGGAATCCGCATTAGGGGAAACAGCGCCACGGAAACAGCGCCACGGAAACAGCGCCACTGAAACAGCGCCACAGAGCGTTTCTTTTAGTTTTGTTGATGAAAACAGAGGAGAGGAGCATTAGTGCATATTCTATTTATGCTGCAGTAGTTTATGTGTCGGGGGGCTAGGGTTTGTTATATCTGGAGCACTTCTCCTGTCTTATCCGGTGTCCTGTGTGAATTTAAGTATGCTCTCTCTAATTCTCTCTTTCTCTCGGAGGACCTGAGCTCTAGGACCATGCCTCAGGACTACCTGGCATGATGACTCCTTGCTGTCCCCAGTCCACCTGGCTGTGCTGCTTCTCCAGTTTCAACTGTTTGGCCTGCGGCTATGGAACCCTGACCTGTTCACCGGACGTGCTACCTGTGCCAGACCTGCTGTTTTCAACTGTCTAGAGGCAGCAGGAGTGGTAGATATACTCTTAATGATCGGCTATGAAAAGCCAACTGACATTTACTCCTGTGTGTGTGTGTGTGTGTGTGTGTGTGTGTGTGTGTGTGTGTGTGTGTGTGTGTGTGTGTGTGTGTGTGTGTGTGTGTGTGTGTGTGTGTGTGTGTGTGTGTGTGTGTGGTTCTAATCAAAGTGTTCAGAGGGTATTAGATTGTAAAGGTCAAGGGGAGGGGAAGGTGGACTCAGTCTCACCACTGTGTGTGACATTACATTTGGTTTGAACAGTACCACTCCTCCTACATATACCATCATTCCAACACTATAAGGAAATATCAATCTCCCAGCATTCCTCTGGGGCTGTGGCTCAATCAGAGAGGAATCTGAAGGTATCAACAGAATGTGGAAGACACCGGAATAATACAGCTGGTCATGAGAAGTTCACACATGCTTGTGGGTTCATGTGCAACAGAGCTCAAACCCCATGTTAAGAATCTCCTGAGCTTTAAACTGTGTGTGTTTGGTTACTTTCACATTCCACGGAGCATTCTGCTGATCCCTTCAGATTCCTCTCTGATGGAACGTTCAGAGCTTTCTACACATTCTGCTGATCCCTTCAGATTCCTCTCTGATGGAACGTTCAGAGCTTTCTACACATTCTGCTGATCCCTTCAGATTCCTCTCTGATGGAACGTTCAGAGCTTTCTACACATTCTGCTGATCCCTTCAGATTCCTCTCTGATGGAACGTTCAGAGCTTTCTACACATTCTGCTGATCCCTTCAGATTCCTCTCTGATGGAACGCTCAGAGCTTTCTACACATTCTGCTGATCCCTTCAGATTCCTCTCTGATGGAACGCTCAGAGCTTTCTACACATTCTGTTCTCAACCCGTCTGTTACATAACAGAACACTGTCTATTCCATTCCACCGCACTGATAAATCAAGATGCTATTTGTCATTGGTAATCTATTTCCAGTGTGTACAAGAAAATCAGTAGGAAATACACACACGTTTTGTTCCTCTGTCCTCATGGGGACCTAAAATTGATTTCCATTCAAAATCCGGTTTTATCTAACTCCTAAACCTAAACCTAACCATAAACCTAACCTTAACCTTAACCCTAAACCTAAACCTAACCACCAACCCCAAACCCTAACCCTAATTCTACCCCACCCCACACACACACAAACTCAGTAGAGAAAACATTTTCACACTCCTGGGTTAGAAGATGAGGCACAAGATGATAATTCAAGTCATAAAAAGCACATTATCGGGCTTCACAGGATATCACTCACTATGCATACTGATCACTGATCACTACTGACGGGACTGGGCAGAGGAAGAGAGTGAGAGAGCGAGAGAGAGACAGAGCGAGAGAGAGACAGAGCGAGAGAGAGACAGAGCGAGAGAGAGACAGAGCAAGAGAGACAGAGTGGGTGAGAGACAGAGTGGGTGAGAGACAGAGAGAGAGAAAGAGACAGAGAGCGACAGAGAGAAAGAGAAAGAGAGAGAAAGAGAGAGTGAGATAAAGAGAGAGCGAGACAGAGTGAGATAAAGAGAGAGAGAGAGTGAGATAAAGAGAGAGAGAAAGAGGATGACAGAGAGACAGAGAGAAAGAGAGAGTGAGATAAAGAGAGAGAGAGAAAGAGGATGACAGAGAGAAAGAGAGAGACAGAGAGAGAGACAGAGAGAGAGAGACAGAGAGAGAGAGAGAGAAAGAGAGAGTGGGTGAAAGACAGAAAGAGAGAGAAAAAGACAGGATTAGACAGAGGTGGTGAAAGACGGGAGAGAAAGATATTGCGTATGGGTACTGTCCATGGTGCTGAACCAGGAGCTCTGCAGTCCCAGATGACTCAGGGTCAGACTCCTCTCTGATTCGACCTCAGCCCCAGAGGAATGCTGGGAGCGTTCTACACATTCTATCACGTTCTCTGATCAGTCCCAAATGATATGTTCTGTGTGAGCGTGTGTGTGCACGTATTCACAACACGTTTTGTGTTTCAGCTACTTCTTTGACAAATCAAGATGCTATTTGTCATTGGTAATCTATGTCCAGTGTCCACAAGACAGTTTTGTTCTAATATCCTCATGGGGACCTAAAATGGATTTCTGCTGAGCGCACGCACGCACACACACGCACGCACGCACGCACACACACACACACACACACACCACTGGAGGCTGCTGAGGGGAGGACAGCTCATGATAATGGCTGGAAAGGAGCAAATGGACTGGCATCAAACAACTGGAAACCATATATTTGTATTTGATACCATTCCGCCAGTTCTGCTCCAGCCGTTACCACAAGCCCATTCTCCCCAATTAAGGTACCACCAACCTCCTGTGACAAATACAGTGAAAGAGGGCGCGAAAGAGATTGGTCAGAGTCCAACAAGATTTCACGGTTTCTCATTCTGGAGACTCCCCTCTTTCCCTTCAGACTGATGTCAGTGAGTGGGTGTGGGTGGGTGTTGGGTGTGTGTGTGTGTGTGTGTGTGTGTGTGTGTGTGTGTGTGTGTGTGGTGGGTTAAGGGTGTGTGGGTGGGTGGGTTGAGGTGGGGTGGGGTGGGTGAGAGTGAGAGAGGGTGTTAGTTAGTGAGTGGGTGTGGGTGGGTGTTGGTTAGCGAGTGGGTGTGGGTGTGGGTGGAGATGGGTGGTTGGGTGGGTGTTGGTTAGTGAGTGGGTGTGGGTGTGGGTGGAGATGGGTGGGTGGGCGTTGGTTAGTCAGTGAGTGGGTGGGTGTTGGTTAGTGAGTGGGTGTGGGTGGAGATGGGTGGGTGTTGGTTAGTGAGTGGGTGTGGGTGGAGATGGGTGGGTGTTGGTTAGTGAGTGGGTGTGGGTGTGGATGGGTGGGTGGGTGTTGGTTAGTGAGTGGGTGTGGGTGTGGATGGGTGGGTGGAGATGGGTGGGTGGGTGTTGGTTAGTGAGTGAGTGGGTGTGGGTAGAGATGGGTGGGTGGGTGTTGGTTAGTGAGTGGGTGTGGGTGTGGGTGGAGATGGGTGGGTGGGTGTTGGTTAGTGAGTGGGTGTGGGTGGGTGGAGATGGGTGGGTGTTGGCTAGTGAGTGGGTGTGGGTGGGTGGGTGGAGATGGGTGGGTGTTGGTTAGTGAGTGGGTGTGGGTGGAGATGGGTGGGTGTTGGTTAGTGAGTGAGTGGGTGGGTGTGGGTTAGTGAGTGGGTGTGGGATAGTGAGTGGGTGTTGGTTAGTGGGTGGGTGTTGGTTAGGGAGTGGGTGTGGTTTAGTGAGTGGGTGTGGGTTAGTGAGTGGGTGTGGGTGGGTTAGTGAGTGGGTGTGGGTTAGTGAGTGGGTGTGGGATAGTGAGTGGGTGTTGGTTAGTGAGTGGGTGTGGGTTAGTGAGTGGGTGTGGGTTAGTGAGTGGGTGTGGGTGGGTGGGTTAGTGAGTGGGTGTGGGTTAGTGAGTGGGTGTGGGATAGTGAGTGGGTGTGGGTTAGTGAGTGGGTGTGGGTCAGTGAGTGGGTGTGGGTTAGTAAGTGGGTGTGGACAGTGGGTGTGGATACTGTACATGTGAATGTGGGAAAGTAGTGAGTGGAGGCTGAAGAAGTCGGGCGGATGGGTCATATATCCCTTTTTACATGTTTATGAGTTGGAGACTCTGGTCTACTATAGGACTCTGGTCTAAGGTAGTATACTGTAGGACTCTGGTCTAAGGTAGTATACTATAGGACTCTGGTCTAAGGTAGTATACTATAGGGCTCTGGTCTAAGGTAGTATATTATAGGACTCTGGTCTAAGGTAGTATAATATAGGACTCTGGTCTACTATAGGACTCTGGTCTAAGGTAGTATACTATAGGACTCTGGTCTAAGGTAGTATACTATAGGACTCTGGTCTAAGGTAGTATACTATAGGACTCTGGTCTAAGGTAGTATACTATAGGACTCTGGTCTACTATAGGACACTGGTCTAAGGTAGTATACTATAGGACTATGGTCTAAGGTAGTATACTATAGGACTCTGGTCTAAGGTAGTATACTATAGGACTCTGGTCTAAGGTAGTATACTATAGGACTCTGGTCTAAGGTAGTATACTATAGGATTCTGGTCTAAGGTAGTATATTATAGGACTCTGGTCTACTATAGGACTCTGGTCTACTATAGGAATCTGGTCTACTATAGGACTCTGGTCTAAGGTAGTATACTATAGGACTCTGGTCTAAGGTAGTATACTATAGGACTCTGGTCTACTATAGGACACTGGTCTAAGGTAGTATACTATAGGACTATGGTCAAAGGTAGTATACTATAGGACTCTGGTCTAAGGTAGTATACCATAGTACTCTGGTCTAAGGTAGTACACTATAGGACTCTGGTCTAAGGTAGTATATTATAGGACTCTGGTCTACTATAGGACTCTGGTCTAAGGTAGTATACTATAGGACTCTGGTCTAAGGTAGTATACTATAGGACTCTGGTCTAAGGTAGTATACTATAGGGCTCTGGTCTAAGGTAGTATATTATAGGACTCTGGTCTAAGGTAGTATAATATAGGACTCTGGTCTACTATAGGACTCTGGTCTAAGGTAGTATACTATAGGACTCTGGTCTAAGGTAGTATACTATAGGACTCTGGTCTAAGGTAGTATACTATAGGACTCTGGTCTAAGGTAGTATACTATAGGACTCTGGTCTACTATAGGACACTGGTCTAAGGTAGTATACTATAGGACTATGGTCTAAGGTAGTATACTATAGGACTCTGGTCTAAGGTAGTATACTATAGGACTCTGGTCTAAGGTAGTATACTATAGGACTCTGGTCTAAGGTAGTAT
Organism: Oncorhynchus masou masou; assembly: GCF_036934945.1. Taxonomy (NCBI): domain Eukaryota; kingdom Metazoa; phylum Chordata; class Actinopteri; order Salmoniformes; family Salmonidae; genus Oncorhynchus; species Oncorhynchus masou. The sequence goes on from NC_088216.1 coordinate 13,855,638, forward strand.
ACTATAGGATTCTGGTCTAAGGTAGTATATTATAGGACTCTGGTCTACTATAGGACTCTGGTCTACTATAGGAATCTGGTCTACTATAGGACTCTGGTCTAAGGTAGTATACTATAGGACTCTGGTCTAAGATAGTATACTATAGGACTCTGGTCTACTATAGGACACTGGTCTAAGGTAGTATACTATAGGACTATGGTCAAAGGTAGTATACTATAGGACTCTGGTCTAAGGTAGTATACCATAGTACTCTGGTCTAAGGTAGTACACTATAGGACTCTGGTCTAAGGTAGTATATTATAGGACTCTGGTCTACTATAGGACTCTGGTCTACTATAGGACACTGGTCTAAGGTAGTATACTATAGGACTCTGGTCTAAGGTAGTATACTATAGGACTCTGGTCTAAGGTAGTATACTATAGGGCTCTGGTCTACTATAGGACTATGGTCAAAGGTAGTATACTATAGGACTCTGGTCTAAGGTAGTATACTATAGGACTCTGGTCTAAGGTAGTATATTATAGGACTCTGGTCTACTATAGGACTCTGGTCTACTATAGGACTCTGGTCTAAGGTAGTATACTATAGGACTCTGGTCTAAGGTAGTATACTATAGGACTCTGGTCTACTATAGGACACTGGTCGAAGGTAGTATACTATAGGACTATGGTCTAAGGTAGTATACTATAGGACTCTGGTCTAAGGTAGTATACTATAGGACTCTGGTCTAAGGTAGTATACTATAGGACTCTGGTCTAAGGTAGTATACTATAGGACTCTGGTCTAAGGTAGTATATTATAGGACTCTGGTCTACTATAGGACTCTGGTCTACTATAGGAATCTGGTCTACTATAGGACTCTGGTCTAAGGTAGTATACTATAGGACTCTGGTCTAAGGTAGTATACTACAGGACTCTGGTCTACTATAGGACACTGGTCTAAGGTAGTATACTATAGGACTATGGTCAAAGGTAGTATACTATAGGACTCTGGTCTAAGGTAGTATACCATAGTACTCTGGTCTAAGGTAGTATACTATAGGACTCTGGTCTAAGGTAGTATACTATAGGACTCTGGTCTAAGGTAGTATACTATAGGGCTCTGGTCTACTATAGGACTCTGGTCTAAGGTAGTATACCATAGGACTCTGGTCTAAGGTAGTATACTATAGGACTCTGGTCTAAGGTAGTATACTATAGGACTCTGGTCTAAGGTAGTATACTATAGGGCTCTGGTCTAAGGTAGTATACTGTAGGACTATGGTCTAAGGTAGTATACTATAGGGCTCTGGTCTAAGGTAGTATACTGTAGGACTATGGTCTAAGGTAGTATACTATAGGGCTCTGGTCTACTATAGGACTATGGTCTAAGGTAGTATACTATAGGACTATGGTCGAAGGTAGTATACTATAGGACTATGGTCGAAGGTAGTATACTATAGGACTCTGGTCTAAGGTAGTATATTATAGGACTCTGGTCTAAGGTAGTATACTATAGGACTCTGGTCTAAGGTAGTATACTATAGGACTCTGGTCTAATGTAGGACTCTGGTCTAAGGTAGAATACTATAGGACTCTGGTCTACTATAGGACTCTGGTCTAAGGTAGTATACTATAGGACTATGGTCTAAGGTAGAATACTATAGGACTCTGGTGTAAGGTAGTATACTATAGGACTCTGGTCTAAGGTAGTATACTATAGGACTCTGGTCTAAGGTAGTATACTATAGGACTCTGTTCTAAGGTAGTATACTATAGGGCTCTGGTCTAAGGTAGTATACTATAGGACTCTGGTCTAAGGTAGTATATTATAGGACTCTGGTCTAAGGTAGTATATTATAGGACTCTGGTCTAATGTAGTGTACTATAGGACTCTGGTCTAAGGTAGTATACTATAGGACTCTGGTCTAAGGTAGTATACTATAGGACTCTGTTCTAAGGTAGTATACTATAGGGCTCTGGTCTAAGTTAGTATACTATAGGACTCTGGTCTAAGGTAGTATATTATAGGACTCTGGTCTAAGGTAGTATATTATAGGACTCTGGTCTAATGTAGTATATTATAGGACTCTGGTCTAAGGTAGTATACTATAGGACTCTGGTCTAATGTAGTATATTATAGGACTCTGTTCTAATGTAGTATACTATAGGACTCTGGTTTAAGGTTGTATATTATAGGACTCTGGTCTAAGGTAGTATATTATAGGACTCTGGTCTAAGGTAGAATACTATAGGACTCTGGTCTACTATAGGACTCTGGTCTAAGGTAGTATACTATAGGACTCTGGTCTAAGGTAGAATACTATAGGACTCTGGTCTACTATAGGACTCTGGTCTAAGGTAGTATATTATAGGACTCTGGTCTAAGGTAGAATACTATAGGACTCTGGTCTACTATAGGACTTTGGTCTAAGGTAGTATACTATAGGACTCTGGTCTAAGGTAGAATACTATAGGACTCTGGTCTACTATAGGACTCTGGTCTAAGGTAGAATACTATAGGACTCTGGTCTAAGGTAGTATATTATAGGACTCTGGTCTAATGTAGTATATTATAGGACTCTGGTCTAAGGTAGTATACTATAGGACTCTGGTCTACTATAGGACTCTGGTCTAAGGTAGTATACTATAGGACTCTGGTCTAATGTAGTATATTATAGGACTCTGGTCTAAGGTAGTATACTATAGGACTCTGGTCTAATGTAGTATATTATAGGACTCTGGTCTAAGGTAGTATACTATAGGACTCTGGTCTAATGTAGTATATTATAGGACTCTGGTCTAATGTAGTATATTATAGGACTCTGGTCTAATGTAGTATATTATAGGACTCTGGTCTAAGGTAGTATACTATAGGACTCTGGTCTAATGTAGTACATTATAGGACTCTGGTCTAATGTAGTATATTATAGGACTCTGGTCTAATGTAGTATATTATAGGACTCTGGTCTAAGGTAGTATACTATAGGACTCTGGTCTACTATAGGACTCTGGTCTAAGATAGTATACTATAGGACTCTGGTCTAATATAGGACTCTGGTCTAAGATAGTATACTATAGGACTCTGGTCTAAGGTAGTATACTATAGGACTCTGGTCTACTATAGGACTCTGGTCTAAGGTAGTATACTATAGGACTCTGGTCTAAGGTAGTATACTATAGGACTCTGGTCTAAGGTAGTATACTATAGGACTCTGGTCTAAGGTAGTATACTATAGGACTCTGGTCTAAGGTAGTATACTATAGGACTCTGGTCTACTATAGGACACTGGTCTAAGGTAGTATACTATAGGACTCTGGTCTAAGGTAGTATACTATAGGACTCTGGTCTAAGGTAGTATACTATAGGACTCTGGTCTAATGTAGTATACTATAGGACTCTGGTCTAATGTAGTATACTATAGGACTCTGGTCTACTATAGGACTCTGGTCTACTATAGGAATCTGGTCTACTATAGGACTCTGGTCTAAGGTAGTATACTAAAGGACTCTGGTCTAAGGTAGTATACTATAGGACTCTGGTCTACTATAGGACTCTGGTCTAAGGTAGTATACCATAGTACTCTGGTCTAAGGTAGTATACTATAGGACTCTGGTCTAAGGTAGTATATTATAGGACTCTGGTCTACTATAGGACTCTGGTCTACTATAGGACACTGGTCTAAGGTAGTATACTATAGGACTCTGGTCTAAGGTAGTATACTATAGGACTCTGGTCTACTATAGGACTCTGGTCTAATGTAGTATATTATAGGACTCTGGTCTAAGGTAGTATACTATAGGACTCTGGTCTAAGGTAGTATACTATAGGACTCTGGTCTACTATAGGAGTATAGTCTAAGGTAGTGTACTATAGGACTATGGTCTAAGGTAGTATACTATAGGACTCTGGTCTACTATAGGACTCTGGTCTAAGGTAGTATACTATAGGACTCTGGTCTAATGTAGTATACTATAGGACTCTGGTCTAAGGTAGTATACTATAGGACTCTGGTCTAAGGTAGTATATTATAGGACTCTGGTCTAAGGTAGTATACTATAGGACTCTGGTCTAAGGTAGTTTATTATAGGACTCTGGTCTAAGGTAGTATACTATAGGACTCTGGTCTAAGGTAGTATACTATAGGACTCTGGTCTAATATAGGACTCTGGTCTAAGGTAGTATACTATAGGGCTATGGTCTATGGTAGTATACTATAGGACTATGGTCTAAGGTTAGAGGAATTTATTTCCTATATGTTCATTAACTGATTCAATTAAAACACTCTGTCCATTTGTAAGATACTTATTTGCATGAAATGGACAGAGACCAGTCTCAAAAGTAATCAGTATTGTTTATTTTCGAGAGCTCTCCCCATAATACCATGTACATTAGTTTATATACCTCACATTCATCATAAATGTCTCTCCTCCTCTCAGATATAATGGCAATATAGTTCACAAGCCTTCTCACATTGTCTGCCACCTGTTAAACAGTCTGCTACAAGTCCAAGGTCTCTCCCCTCCCTGGGTAGAGACAGAATGTCCTGTAAGGAACACAGCATTCCAGACAGTCTGAAAATAGCTCCATTCGTTTCTAACAAGGAACAGAAAGTCCCTGTTCTAATTCTGGACTAAAACTACACACCTTATATTCAGTTTTATGATTATAATAAGATACACACGTCCATACAGTAACATAGTAGTATTCTGTTTAGTTATAGTTCTAAGATAAATGTATACATAGTTTAGTCATTATTCATAAAAATCCCATAACAGTATTATACTATAGGACTCTGGTCTAATGTAGTATATTATAGGACTCTGGTCTAAGGTAGTATACTATAGGACTCTGGTCTAAGGTAGTATACTATAGGACTCTGGTCTAAGGTAGTATACTATAGGACTCTGGTCTAAGGTAGTATACTATAGGACTCTGGTCTAATGTAGTATACTATAGGACTCTGGTCTAATGTAGTATATTATAGGACTCTGGTCTAATGTAGTATATTATAGGACTCTGGTCTAAGGTAGTATATTATAGGACTCTGGTCTAAGGTAGTATACTATAGGACTCTGGTCTAAGGTAGTATATTTTAGGACTCTGGTCTAAGGTAGTATATTATAGGACTCTGGTCTAATGTAGTATATTATAGGACTCTGGTCTAATGTAGTATATTATAGGACTCTGGTCTAAGGTAGTATACTATAAGACTCTGGTCTAAGGTAGTATATTATAGGACTCTGGTCTAAGGTAGTATATTATAGGACTCTGGTCTAAGGTAGTATATTATAGGACTCTGGTCTAAGGTAGTATATTATAGGACTCTGGTCTAAGGTAGTATATTATAGGACTCTGGTTTAAGGTAGTATATTATAGGACTCTGGTTTAAGGTTGTATACTATAGGACTCTGGTCTATTATAGGACTCTGGTCTAAGGTAGTATACAATAGGACTCTTGTCTAAGGTAGTATACTATAGGACTCTGGTCTACTATAGGACTCTGGTCTAAGATAGTATACTATAGGACTCTGGTCTAATATAGGACTCTGGTCTAAGATAGTATACTATAGGACTCTGGTCTAAGGTAGTATACTATAGGACTCTGGTCTAATATAGGACTCTGGTCTAAGATAGTATATTATAGGACTCTGGTCTACTATAGGACTCTGGTCTACTATAGGACTCTGGTCTAAGGTAGTATACTATAGGACTCTGGTCTAAGGTAGTATACTATAGGACTCTGGTCTACTATAGGACTCTGGTCTAAGGTAGTATACTATAGGACTCTGGTCTAAGGTAGTATACTATAGGACTATGGTCTAAGGTAGTGTACTATAGGACTATGGTCTAAGGTAGTGTACTATAGGGTTCTGGTCTAAGGTAGTATACTATAGGACTATGGTCTAAGGTAGTATACTATAGGGTTCTGGTCTACTATAGGACTATGGTCTACTATAGGACTATGGTCTAAGGTAGTGTACTATAGGAATATGGTCTAAGGTAATATACTATAGGACTCTGGTCTAAGGTAGTATACTATAGGACTCTGGTCTAAGGTAGTATACTATAGGACTCTGGTCTAAGGTAGTATACTATAGGACTCTGGTCTAAGGTAGTATACTATAGGACTCTGGTCTACTATAGGACTATGGTCTAAGGTAGTGTACTATAGGGTTCTGGTCTAAGGTAGTATACTACAGGACTCTGGTCTACTATAGGACTATGGTATAAGGTTCCCCCAATGGTGGAACAAACTCCCTCACGACGCCAGGACAGCGGAGTCAATCACCACCTTCCGGAGACACCTGAAACCCCACCTCTTCAAGGAATACCTAGGATAGGATAAAGTAATCCTTCTCACCCCCCCCCCCCTTAAATGATTTAGATGCACTATTGTAAAGTGGCTGTTCCACTGATGTCAGAAGGTGAATTCACCAATTTGTAAGTCGCTCTGGATAAGAGCGTCTGCTAAATGACTTAAATGTAATGTAAATGTAAGGTGGTGTACTATAGGACTCTGGTCTACTATAGGACTATGGTCTAAGGTAGTATACTATAGGGTTCTGGTCTACTATAGGACTATGGTCTACTATAGGACTATGGTCTAAGGTAGTATACTATAGGGCTCTGGTCTACTATAGGACTATGGTCTACTATAGGACTATGGTCTAAGGTAGTATACTATAGGACTCTGGTCTAAGGTAGTATACTATAGGGCTCTGGTCTACTATAGGACTATGGTCTACTATAGGACTATGGTCTAAGGTAGTATACTATAGGGTTCTGGTCTACTATAGGGCTCTGGTCTACTATAGGACTCTGGTCTACTATAGGACTATGGTCTAAGGTAGTGTACTATAGGGTTCTGGTCTAAGGTAGTATACTATAGGACTCTGGTCTACTATAGGACTATGGTCTAAGGTAGTATACTATAGGGCTCTGGTCTACTATAGGACTATGGTCTACTATAGGACTATGGTCTAAGGTAGTATACTATAGGGTTCTGGTCTACTATAGGGCTCTGGTCTACTATAGGACTCTGGTCTACTATAGGACTATGGTCTAAGGTAGTATACTATAGGACTCTGGTCTAAGGTAGTATACTATAGGGCTCTGGTCTACTATAGGACTATGGTCTACTATAGGACTATGGTCTAAGGTAGTATACTATAGGGTTCTGGTCTAAGGTAGTATACTATAGGACTCTGGTCTACTATAGGACTATGGTCTAAGGTAGTATACTATAGGGCTCTGGTCTAAGGTAGTATACTATAGGGCTCTGGTCTACTATAGGACTATGGTCTACTATAGGACTATGGTCTAAGGTAGTATACTATAGGACTATGGTCTAAGGTAGTATACTATAGGGCTCTGGTCTAAGGTAGTATACTATAGGGCTCTGGTCTACTATAGGACTCTGGTCTACTATAGGACTATGGTCTAAGGTAGTATACTATAGGACTCTGGTCTAAGGTAGTACACTATAGGACTCTGGTCTACTATAGGACTATGGTCTAAGGTAGTATACTATAGGACTCTGGTCTACTATAGGACTCTGGTCTAAGATAGTATACTATAGGACTCTGGTCTAAGGTAGTATACTATAGGACTCTGGTCTACTATAGGACTCTGGTCTACTATAGGACTATGGTCTAAGGTAGTGTACTATAGGGTTCTGGTCTAAGGTAGTATACTATAGGACTCTGGTCTACTATAGGACTATGGTCTAAGGTAGTATACTATATGGCTCTGGTCTACTATAGGACTATGGTCTACTATAGGACTCTGGTCTAAGGTAGTATACTATAGGACTCTGGTCTAAGGTAGTATACTATAGGACTATGGTCTAAGGTAGTGTACTATAGGACTCTGGTCTAAGGTAGTATACTATAAGACTCTGGTCTAAGGTAGTATATTATAGGACTCTGCTCTAAGGTAGTATATTATAGGACTCTGGTCTAAGGTAGTATATTATAGGACTCTGGTCTAAGGTAGTATATTATAGGACTCTGGTTTAAGGTAGTATATTATAGGACTCTGGTTTAAGGTTGTATACTATAGGACTCTGGTCTATTATAGGACTCTGGTCTAAGGTAGTATACAATAGGACTCTTGTCTAAGGTAGTATACTATAGGACTCTGGTCTACTATAGGACTCTGGTCTAAGATAGTATACTATAGGACTCTGGTCTAATATAGGACTCTGGTCTAAGATAGTATACTATAGGACTCTGGTCTAAGGTAGTATACTATAGGACTCTGGTCTAATATAGGACTCTGGTCTAAGATAGTATATTATAGGACTCTGGTCTACTCTAGGACTCTGGTCTACTATAGGACTCTGGTCTAAGGTAGTATACTATAGGACTCTGGTCTAAGGTAGTATACTATAGGACTCTGGTTTACTATAGGACTCTGGTCTAAGGTAGTATACTATAGGACTCTGGTCTACTATAGGACTATGGTCTAAGGTAGTATACTATATGGCTCTGGTCTACTATAGGACTATGGTCTACTATAGGACTCTGGTCTAAGGTAGTATACTATAGGACTCTGGTCTAAGGTAGTATACTATAGGACTATGGTCTAAGGTAGTGTACTATAGGACTCTGGTCTAAGGTAGTATACTATAAGACTCTGGTCTAAGGTAGTATATTATAGGACTCTGCTCTAAGGTAGTATATTATAGGACTCTGGTCTAAGGTAGTATATTATAGGACTCTGGTCTAAGGTAGTATATTATAGGACTCTGGTTTAAGGTAGTATATTATAGGACTCTGGTTTAAGGTTGTATACTATAGGACTCTGGTCTATTATAGGACTCTGGTCTAAGGTAGTATACAATAGGACTCTTGTCTAAGGTAGTATACTATAGGACTCTGGTCTACTATAGGACTCTGGTCTAAGATAGTATACTATAGGACTCTGGTCTAATATAGGACTCTGGTCTAAGATAGTATACTATAGGACTCTGGTCTAAGGTAGTATACTATAGGACTCTGGTCTAATATAGGACTCTGGTCTAAGATAGTATATTATAGGACTCTGGTCTACTCTAGGACTCTGGTCTACTATAGGACTCTGGTCTAAGGTAGTATACTATAGGACTCTGGTCTAAGGTAGTATACTATAGGACTCTGGTTTACTATAGGACTCTGGTCTAAGGTAGTATACTATAGGACTCTGGTCTACTATAGGACTATGGTCTAAGGTAGTGTACTATAGGGTTCTGGTCTAAGGTAGTATACTATAGGACTATGGTCTAAGGTAGTATACTATAGGGTTCTGGTCTACTATAGGAATATGGTCTAAGGTAGTGTACTATAGGAATATGGTCTAAGGTAATATACTATAGGACTCTGGTCTAAGGTAGTATACTATAGGACTCTGGTCTAAGGTAGTATACTATAGGACTCTGGTCTAAGGTAGTATATTATAGGACTCTGGTCTAAGGTAGAATACTATAGGACTCTGGTCTACTATAGGACTCTGGTCTAAGGTAGTATACTATAGGACTCTGGTCTAAGGTAGAATACTATAGGACTCTGGTGTAAGGTTAGAGGAATTTATTTCCTATATGTTCATTAACTGATTCAATTAAAACACTCTGTCCATTTGTAAGATACTTATTTGCATGAAATGGACAGAGACCAGTCTCAAAAGTAATCAGTATTGTTTATTTTCGAGAGCTCTCCCCATAATACCATGTACATTAGTTTATATACCTCACATCTCGTCATAAATGTCTCTCCTCCTCTCAGATATAATGGCAATATAGTTCACAAGCCTTCTCACATTGTCTGCCACCTGTTAAACAACCTGCTACAAGTCCAAGGTCTCTCCCCTCCCTGGGTAGAGACAGAATGTCCTGTAAGGAACACAGCATTCCAGACATTCTGAAAATAGCTCCATTCGTTTCTAACAAGGAACAGAAAGTCCCTGTTCTAATTCTGGACTAAAACTACACACCTTATATTCAGTTTTATGATTATAATAAGATACACACGTCCATACAGTAACATAGTAGTGTTCTGTTTAGTTATAGTTCTAAGTTAAATGTAGACATAGTTTAGTCATTATTCATAAAAATCCCATAACAGTATTATACTATAGGACTCTGGTCTAATGTAGTATATTATAGGACTCTGGTCTAATGTAGTATACTATAGGACTCTGGTCTAAGGTAGTATACTATAGGACTCTGGTCTAATGTAGTATATTATAGGACTCTGGTCTAATGTAGTATATTATAGGACTCTGGTCTAAGGTAGTATATTATAGGACTCTGGTCTAAGGTAGTATATTATAGGACTCTGGTCTAAGGTAGTATACTATAGGACTCTGGTCCAAGGTAGTATACTATAGGACTCTGGTCTAAGGTAGTATACTATAGGACTCTGGTCTAAGGTAGTATATTATAGGACTCTGGTCTAATGTAGTATATTATAGGACTCTGGTCTAAGGTAGTATATTATAGGACTCTGGTCTAAGGTAGTATATTATAGGACTCTGGTCTAAGGTAGTATATTATAGGACTCTGGTCTAAGGTAGTATATTATAGGACTCTGGTCTAAGGTAGTATACTATAGGACTCTGGTCTAAGGTAGTATACTATAGGACTCTGGTCTAAGGTAGTATACTATAGGACTCTGGTCTAAGGTAGTATACTATAGGACTCTGGTCTAAGGTAGTATACTATAGGACTCTGGTCTAAGGTAGAATACTATAGGACTCTGGTCTAATGTAGTATATTATAGGACTCTGGTCTAATGTAGTATATTATAGGACTCTGGTCTAATGTAGTATATTATAGGACTCTGGTCTAATATAGTATATTATAGGACTCTGGTCTAAGGTAGTATACTATAGGACTCTGGTCTAAGGTAGTATATTATAGGACTCTGGTCTAAGGTAGTATATTATAGTACTCTGGTCTAATGTAGTATATTATAGGACTCTGGTCTACTATAGGACTCTGGTCTAAGGTAGTATACTATAGGACTCTGGTCTAAGGTAGTATATTATAGGACTCTGGTCTAATATAGTATATTATAGGACTCTGGTCTAAGGTAGTATACTATAGGACTCTGGTCTAAGGTAGTATATTATAGGACTCTGGTCTAATGTAGTATATTATAGGACTCTGGTCTAAGGTAGTATACTATAGGACTCTGGTCTACTATAGGACTCTGGTCTAAGGTAGTATACTATAGGACTCTGGTCTAAGGTAGTATATTATAGGACTCTGGTCTAAGGTAGTATACTATAGGACACTGGTCTAAGGTAGAATACTATAGGGCTCTGGTCTAAGGTAGTATACTATAGGACACTGGTCTAAGGTAGAATACTATAGGGCTCTGGTCTAAGGTAGTATACTATAGGACTCTGGTCTAAGGTAGTATACTATAGGACTCTGGTCTACTATAGGACTCTGGTCTAATGTAGTATATTATAGGACTCTGGTCTAAGGTAGTATACTATAGGACTCTGGTCTAAGGTAGTATACTATAGGACTCTGGTCTAAGGTAGAATACTATAGGACTCTGGTCTAATGTAGTATATTATAGGACTCTGGTCTAAGGTAGTATACTATAGGGCTCTGGTCTACTATAGGACTCTGGTCTAAGGTAGTATACTATAGGACACTGGTCTATTATAGGACTCTGGTCTACTATAGGACTCTGGTCTAAGGTAGTATACTATAGGACTCTGGTCTAAGGTAGTATACTATAGGTCTCTGGTCTAAGGTAGTATACCATAGGACTCTGGTCTAAGGTAGTATACTATAGGACTCTGGTCTAAGGTAGTATATTATAGGACTCTGGTCTACTATAGGACTCTGGTCTACTATAGGAATCTGGTCTACTATAGGACTCTGGTCTAAGGTAGTATACTATAGGACTCTGGTCTAAGGTAGTATATTATAGGACTCTGGTCTACTATAGGACTCTGGTCTAAGGTAGTATACTATAGGACTCTGGTCTAAGGTAGTATACTATAGGACTCTGGTCTAAGGTAGTATACTATAGGGCTCTGGTCTACTATAGGACTCTGGTCTAAGGTAGTATACTATAGGACTCTGGTCTAAGGTAGTATACTATAGGACTCTGGTCTAAGGTAGTATACCATAGGACTCTGGTCTAAGGTAGTATACTATAGGACTCTGGTCTAAGGTAGTATACTATAGGACTATGGTCTAAGGAAGTATATTATAGGACTCTGGTCTACTATAGGACCCTGGACTAAGATAGTATACTATAGGACTCTGGTCTAATATAGGACTCTGGTCTAAGATAGTATACTATAGGACTCTGGTCTAATATAGGACTCTGGTCTAAGGTAGTATACTATAGGACTCTGGTCTAAGATAGTATACTATAGGACTCTGGTCTAATATAGGACTCTGGTCTAAGATAGTATACTATAGGACTCTGGTCTAATATAGGACTCTGGTCTAAGGTAGTATACTATAGGACTCTGGTCTAAGATAGTATACTATAGGACTGTGGTCTAATATAGGACTCTGGTCTAAGATAGTATACTATAGGACTCTGGTCTAAGGTAGTATACTATAGGACTCTGGTCTAATATAGGACTCTGGTCTAAGATAGTATATTATAGGACTCTTGTCTACTATAGGACTCTGGTCTACTATAGGACTCTGGTCTAAGGTAGTATACTATAGGACTCTGGTCTAAGGTAGTATACTATAGGACTCTGGTCTACTATAGGACTCTGGTCTAAGGTAGTATACTATAGGACTCTGGTCTAAGGTAGTATACTATAGGGCTCTGGTCTACTATAGGACTATGGTCTAAGGTAGAATACTATAGGACTCTGGTCTAAGGTAGAATACTATAGGACTCTGGTCTAAGGTAGTATACTATAGGACTCTGGTGTAAGGTAGAATACTATAGGACTCTGGTCTAAGGTAGTATACTATAGGACTCTGGTCTAAGGTAGTATACTATAGGGCTCTGGTCTACTATAGGACTATGGTCTAAGGTAGAATACTATAGGACTCTGGTCTAAGGTAGAATACTATAGGACTCTGGTCTAAGGTAGTATACTATAGGACTCTAGTCTAAGGTAGAATACTATAGGACTCTGGTGTAAGGTTAGAGGAATTTATTTCCTATATGTTCATTAACTGATTCAATTAAAACACTCTGTCCATTTGTAAGATACTTATTTGCATGAAATGGACAGAGATCAGTCTCAAAAGTAATCAGTATGGTTTATTTTCGAGAGCTCTCCCCATAATACCATGTACATTAGTTTATATACCTCACATTTCGTCATAAATGTCTCTCCTCCTCTCAGATATAATGGCAATATAGTTCACAAGCCTTCTCACATTGTCTGCCACCTGTTAAACAATCTGCTACAAGTCCAAGGTCTCTCCCCTCCCTGGGTAGAGACAGAATGTCCTGTAAGGAACACAGCATTCCAGACAGTCTGAAAATAGCTCCATTCGTTTCTAACAAGGAACAGAAAGTCCTTGTTCTAATTCTGGACTAAAATTACACACCTTATATTCAGTTTTATGATTATAATAAGATACACACGTCCATACAGTAACATATTAGTATTCTGTTTAGTTATAGTTCTAAGATAAATGTATACATAGTTTAGTCATTATTCATAAAAATCCCATAACAGTATTATACTATAGGACTCTGGTCTAATGTAGTATATTATAGGACTCTGGTCTAAGGTAGTATACTATAGGACTCTGGTCTAAGGTAGTATACTATAGGACTCTGGTCTAAGGTAGTATACTATAGGACTCTGGTCTAAGGTAGTATACTATAGGACTCTGGTCTAATGTAGTATACTATAGGACTCTGGTCTAATGTAGTATATTATAGGACTCTGGTCTAATGTAGTATATTATAGGACTCTGGTCTAAGGTAGTATATTATATGACTCTGGTCTAAGGTAGTATACTATAGGACTCTGGTCTAAGGTAGTATATTATAGGACTCTGGTCTAAGGTAGTATATTATAGGACTCTGGTCTAATGTAGTATATTATAGGACTCTGGTCTAATGTAGTATATTATAGGACTCTGGTCTAAGGTAGTATACTATAAGACTCTGGTCTAAGGTAGTATATTATAGGACTCTGGTCTAAGGTAGTATATTATAGGACTCTGGTCTAAGGTAGTATATTATAGGACTCTGGTCTAAGGTAGTATATTATAGGACTCTGGTTTAAGGTAGTATATTATAGGACTCTGGTTTAAGGTTGTATACTATAGGACTCTGGTCTACTATAGGACTCTGGTCTAAGGTAGTATACAATAGGACTCTTGTCTAAGGTAGTATACTATAGGACTCTGGTCTATTATAGGACTCTGGTCTAAGGTAGTATACAATAGGACTCTTGTCTAAGGTTGTATACTATAGGACTCTGGTCTATTATAGGACTCTGGTCTAAGGTAGTATACAATAGGACTCTTGTCTAAGGTAGTATACTATAGGACTCTGGTCTACTATAGGACTCTGGTCTAAGATAGTATACTATAGGACTCTGGTCTAATATAGGACTCTGGTCTAAGATAGTATACTATAGGACTCTGGTCTAAGGTAGTATACTATAGGACTCTGGTCTAATATAGGACTCTGGTCTAAGATAGTATATTATAGGACTCTGGTCTACTATAGGACTCTGGTCTACTATAGGACTCTGGTCTAAGGTAGTATACTATAGGACTCTGGTCTAAGGTAGTATACTATAGGACTCTGGTCTACTATAGGACTCTGGTCTAAGGTAGTATACTATAGGACTCTGGTCTAAGGTAGTATACTATAGGACTCTGGTCTACTATAGGACTCTGGTCTAAGGTAGTATACTATAGGACTCTGGTCTAAGGTAGTATACTATAGGGCTCTGGTCTAAGGTAGTGTACTATAGGGTTCTGGTCTAAGGTAGTATACTATAGGACTATGGTCTAAGGTAGTATACTATAGGGTTCTGGTCTACTATAGGACTATGGTCTACTATAGGACTATGGTCTAAGGTAGTGTACTATAGGAATATGGTCTAAGGTAATATACTATAGGACTCTGGTCTAAGGTAGTATACTATAGGACTCTGGTCTAAGGTAGTATACTATAGGACTCTGGTCTAAGGTAGTATACTATAGGACTCTGGTCTAAGGTAGTATACTATAGGACTCTGGTCTAAGGTAGTATACTATAGGACTCTGGTCTACTATAGGACTATGGTCTAAGGTAGTGTACTATAGGGTTCTGGTCTAAGGTAGTATACTATAGGACTCTGGTCTACTATAGGACTATGGTATAAGGTTCCCCCAATGGTGGAACAAACTCCCTCACGACGCCAGGACAGCGGAGTCAATCACCACCTTCCGGAGACACCTGAAACCCCACCTCTTCAAGGAATACCTAGGATAGGATAAAGTAATCCTTCTCACCCCCCCCCCCTTAAATGATTTAGATCCACTGATGTCAGAAGGTGAATTCACCAATTTGTAAGTCGCTCTGGATAAGAGCGTCTGCTAAATGACTTAAATGTAATGTAAATGTAAGGTAGTGTACTATAGGACTCTGGTCTACTATAGGACTATGGTCTAAGGTAGTATACTATAGGGTTCTGGTCTACTATAGGACTATGGTCTACTATAGGACTATGGTCTAAGGTAGTATACTATAGGGCTCTGGTCTACTATAGGACTATGGTCTACTATAGGACTATGGTCTAAGGTAGTATACTATAGGACTCTGGTCTAAGGTAGTATACTATAGGGCTCTGGTCTACTATAGGACTATGGTCTACTATAGGACTATGGTCTAAGGTAGTATACTATAGGGTTCTGGTCTACTATAGGGCTCTGGTCTACTATAGGACTCTGGTCTACTATAGGACTATGGTCTAAGGTAGTGTACTATAGGGTTCTGGTCTAAGGTAGTATACTATAGGACTCTGGTCTACTATAGGACTATGGTCTAAGGTAGTATACTATAGGGCTCTGGTCTACTATAGGACTATGGTCAACTATAGGACTATGGTCTAAGGTAGTATACTATAGGGTTCTGGTCTACTATAGGGCTCTGGTCTACTATAGGACTCTGGTCTACTATAGGACTATGGTCTAAGGTAGTGTACTATAGGGTTCTGGTCTAAGGTAGTATACTATAGGACTCTGGTCTACTATAGGACTATGGTCTAAGGTAGTATACTATAGGGCTCTGGTCTAAGGTAGTATACTATAGGGCTCTGGTCTACTATAGGACTATGGTCTACTATAGGACTATGGTCTAAGGTAGTATACTATAGGACTATGGTCTAAGGTAGTATACTATAGGGCTCTGGTCTAAGGTAGTATACTATAGGGCTCTGGTCTACTATAGGACTCTGGTCTACTATAGGACTATGGTCTAAGGTAGTATACTATAGGACTCTGGTCTAAGGTAGTACACTATAGGACTCTGGTCTACTATAGGACTATGGTCTAAGGTAGTATACTATAGGACTCTGGTCTACTATAGGACTATGGTCTACTATAGGACTCTGGTCTAAGGTAGTATACTATAGGACTCTGGTCTAAGGTAGTATACTATAGGACTATGGTCTAAGGTAGTGTACTATAGGACTCTGGTCTAAGGTAGTATACTATAGGACTCTGGCCTAAGGTAGTGTACTATAGGACTCTGTTCTAAGGTAGTATACTATAGGACTCTGGTCTAAGGTAGTATACTATAGGACTCTGGTCTAAGGTAGTGTACTATAGGACTCTGGTCTAAGGTAGTATACTATAGGACTATGTTCTAAGGTAGTATACTATAGGTTTCTGGTCTAAGGTAGTATACTATAGTGCTCTGGTCTACTATAGGACTCTGGTCTAAGGTAGTGTACTATAGGACTCTGCATTTACATTTAAGTCATTTAGCAGACGCTCTTATCCAGAGCGACTTACAAATTGGTGAATTCACCTTCTGACATCAGTGGAACAGCCACTTTACAATAGTGCATCTAAATCATTTAAGGGTGGGGGGGGGGGTGAGAAGGACTGCTTTATCCTATCCTAGGTATTCCTTGAAGAGGTGGGGTTTCAGGTGTCTCCAGAAGGTGGTGATTGACTCCGCTGTCCTGGCGTCGTGAGGGAGTTTGTTCCACCATTGGGGGGCCAGAGCAGCGAACAGTTTTGACTGGGCTGAGCGGGAACTGTACTTCCTCAGTGGTAGGGAGGCGAGCAGGCCAGAGGTGGATGAACGCAGTGCCCTTGTTTGGGTGTAGGGCCTGATCAGAGCCTGGAGGTACTGCGGTGCCGTTCCCCTCACAGCTCCGTAGGCAAGCACCATGGTCTTGTAGCGGATGCGAGCTTCAACTGGAAGCCAGTGGAGAGAGCGGAGGAGCGGGGTGACGTGAGAAAACTTGGGAAGGTTGAACACCAGACGGGCTGCGGCGTTCTGGATGAGTTGTAGGGGTTTAATGGCACAGGCAGGGAGCCCAGCCAACAGCGAGTTGCAGTAATCCAGACGGGAGATGACAAGTGCCTGGATTAGGACCTGCGCCACTTCCTGTGTGAGGCAGGGGCGTACTCTGCGGATGTTGTAGAGCATGAACCTACAGGAACGGGCCACCGCCTTGATGTTAGTTGAGAACGACAGGGTGTTGTCCAGGATCACGCCAAGGTTCTTAGCGCTCTGGGAGGAGGAAACAATGGAGTTGTCAACCGTGATGGCGAGATCATGGAACGGGCAGTCCTTCCCCGGGAGGAAGAGCAGCTCCGTCTTGCCGAGGTTCAGCTTGAGGTGGTGATCCGTCATCCACACTGATATGTCTGCCAGACATGCAGAGATGCGATTCGCCACCTGGTCATCAGAAGGGGGAAAGGAGAAGATTAATTGTGTGTCGTCTGCATAGCAATGATAGGAGAGACCATGTGAGGTTATGACAGAGCCAAGTGACTTGGTGTATAGCGAGAATAGGAGAGGGCCTAGAACAGAGCCCTGGGGACACCAGTGGTGAGAGCGCGTGGCGAGGAGACAGATTCTCGCCACGCCACCTGGTAGGAGCGACCTGTCAGGTAGGACGCAATCCAAGCGTGGGCCGCACCGGAGATGCCCAACTCGGAGAGGGTGGAGAGGAGGATCTGATGGTTCACAGTGTCGAAGGCAGCCGATAGGTCTAGAAGGATGAGAGCAGAGGAGAGAGAGTTAGCTTTAGCAGTGCGGAGCGCCTCCGTGATACAGAGAAGAGCAGTCTCAGTTGAATGACTAGTCTTGAAACCTGACTGATTTGGATCAAGAAGGTCATTCTGAGAGAGATAGCGGGAGAGCTGGCCAAGGACGGCACGTTCAAGAGTTTTGGAGAGAAAAGAAAGAAGGGTAACTGGTCTGTAGTTGTTGACATCGGAGGGATCGAGTGTAGGTTTTTTCAGAAGGGGTGCAACTCTCGCTCTCTTGAAGACGGAAGGGACGTAGCCAGCGGTCAGGGATGAGTTGATGAGCGAGGTGAGGTAAGGGAGAAGGTCTCCGGAAATGGTCTGGAGAAGAGAGGAGGGGATAGGGTCAAGCGGGCAGGTTGTTGGGCGGCCGGCCGTCACAAGAAGCGAGATTTCATCTGGAGAGAGAGGGGAGAAAGAGGTCAGAGCACAGGGTAGGGCAGTGTGAGCAGAACCAGCGGTGTCGTTTGACTTAGCAAACGAGGATCGGATGTCGTCGACCTTCTTTTCAAAATGGTTGACGAAGTCATCTGCAGAGAGGGAGGAGGGGGGAGGGGGAGGAGGATTCAGGAGGGAGGAGAAGGTGGCAAAGAGCTTCCTAGGGTTAGAGGCAGATGCTTGGAATTTAGAGTGGAAGAAAGTGGCTTTAGCAGCAGAGACAGAGGAGGAAAATGTAGAGAGGAGGGAGTGAAAGGATGCCAGGTCCGCAGGGAGGCGAGTTTTCCTCCATTTCCGCTCGGCTGCCCGGAGCACTGTTCTGTGAGCTCGCAATGAGTCGTCGAGCCACGGAGCGGGAGGGGAGGACCGAGCCGGCCTGGAGGATAGGGGACATAGAGAGTCAAAGGATGCAGAAAGGGAAGAGAGGAGGGTTGAGGAGGCAGAATCAGGAGATAGGTTGGAGAAGGTATGAGCAGAGGGAAGAGATGATAGGATGGAAGAGGAGAGAGTAGCGGGGGAGAGAGAGCGAAGGTTGGGACGGCGCGATACCATCCGAGTAGGGGCAGTGTGGGAAGTGTTGGATGAGAGCGAGAGGGAAAAGGATACAAGGTAGTGGTCGGAGACTTGGAGGGGAGTTGCAATGAGGTTAGTGGAAGAACAGCATCTAGTATCTGGTCTAAGGTAGTATACTATAGGACACTGGTCTATTATAGGACTCTGGTCTACTATAGGACTCTGGTCTAAGGTAGTATACTATAGGACTCTGGTCTAAGGTAGTATACTATAGGTCTCTGGTCTAAGGTAGTATACCATAGGACTCTGGTCTAAGGTAGTATACTATAGGACTCTGGTCTAAGGTAGTATATTATAGGACTCTGGTCTACTATAGGACTCTGGTCTACTATAGGAATCTGGTCTACTATAGGACTCTGGTCTAAGGTAGTATACTATAGGACTCTGGTCTAAGGTAGTATATTATAGGACTCTGGTCTACTATAGGACTCTGGTCTAAGGTAGTATACTATAGGACTCTGGTCTAAGGTAGTATACTATAGGACTCTGGTCTAAGGTAGTATACTATAGGGCTCTGGTCTACTATAGGACTCTGGTCTAAGGTAGTATACTATAGGACTCTGGTCTAAGGTAGTATACTATAGGACTCTGGTCTAAGGTAGTATACCATAGGACTCTGGTCTAAGGTAGTATACTATAGGACTCTGGTCTAAGGTAGTATACTATAGGACTATGGTCTAAGGAAGTATATTATAGGACTCTGGTCTACTATAGGACCCTGGACTAAGATAGTATACTATAGGACTCTGGTCTAATATAGGACTCTGGTCTAAGATAGTATACTATAGGACTCTGGTCTAATATAGGACTCTGGTCTAAGGTAGTATACTATAGGACTCTGGTCTAAGATAGTATACTATAGGACTCTGGTCTAATATAGGACTCTGGTCTAAGATAGTATACTATAGGACTCTGGTCTAAGGTAGTATACTATAGGACTCTGGTCTAATATAGGACTCTGGTCTAAGATAGTATATTATAGGACTCTTGTCTACTATAGGACTCTGGTCTACTATAGGACTCTGGTCTAAGGTAGTATACTATAGGACTCTGGTCTAAGGTAGTATACTATAGGGCTCTGGTCTACTATAGGACTATGGTCTAAGGTAGAATACTATAGGACTCTGGTCTAAGATAGTATACTATAGGACTCTGGTCTAATATAGGACTCTGGTCTAAGATAGTATACTATAGGACTCTGGTCTAAGGTAGTATACTATAGGACTCTGGTCTAATATAGGACTCTGGTCTAAGATAGTATATTATAGGACTCTTGTCTACTATAGGACTCTGGTCTACTATAGGACTCTGGTCTAAGGTAGTATACTATAGGACTCTGGTCTAAGGTAGTATACTATAGGACTCTGGTCTACTATAGGACTCTGGTCTAAGGTAGTATACTATAGGACTCTGGTCTAAGGTAGTATACTATAGGGCTCTGGTCTACTATAGGACTATGGTCTAAGGTAGAATACTATAGGACTCTGGTCTAAGGTAGAATACTATAGGACTCTGGTCTAAGGTAGTATACTATAGGACTCTGGTGTAAGGTAGAATACTATAGGACTCTGGTCTAAGGTAGTATACTATAGGACTCTGGTCTAAGGTAGTATACTATAGGGCTCTGGTCTACTATAGGACTATGGTCTAAGGTAGAATACTATAGGACTCTGGTCTAAGGTAGAATACTATAGGACTCTGGTCTAAGGTAGTATACTATAGGACTCTAGTCTAAGGTAGAATACTATAGGACTCTGGTGTAAGGTTAGAGGAATTTATTTCCTATATGTTCATTAACTGATTCAATTAAAACACTCTGTCCATTTGTAAGATACTTATTTGCATGAAATGGACAGAGACCAGTCTCAAAAGTAATCAGTATTGTTTATTTTCGAGAGCTCTCCCCATAATACCATGTACATTAGTTTATATACCTCACATTTCGTCATAAATGTCTCTCCTCCTCTCAGATATAATGGCAATATAGTTCACAAGCCTTCTCACATTGTCTGCCACCTGTTAAACAATCTGCTACAAGTCCAAG
Organism: Oncorhynchus masou masou; assembly: GCF_036934945.1. Taxonomy (NCBI): domain Eukaryota; kingdom Metazoa; phylum Chordata; class Actinopteri; order Salmoniformes; family Salmonidae; genus Oncorhynchus; species Oncorhynchus masou. The sequence continues at coordinate 13,876,873 of NC_088216.1, forward strand.
GTCTCTCCCCTCCCTGGGTAGAGACAGAATGTCCTGTAAGGAACACAGCATTCCAGACAGTCTGAAAATAGCTCCATTCGTTTCTAACAAGGAACAGAAAGTCCTTGTTCTAATTCTGGACTAAAACTACACACCTTATATTCAGTTTTATGATTATAATAAGATACACACGTCCATACAGTAACATAGTAGTGTTCTGTTTAGTTATAGTTCTAAGTTAAATGTAGACATAGTTTAGTCATTATTCATAAAAATCCCATAACAGTATTATACTATAGGACTCTGGTCTAATGTAGTATATTATAGGACTCTGGTCTAATGTAGTATATTATAGGACTCTGGTCTAATGTAGTATATTATAGGACTCTGGTCTAATGTAGTATATTATAGGACTCTGGTCTAAGGTAGTATATTATAGGACTCTGGTCTAAGGTAGTATATTATAGGACTCTGGTCTAAGGTAGTATATTATAGGACTCTGGTCTAATGTAGTATATTATAGGACTCTGGTCTAATGTAGTATATTATAGGACTCTGGTCTAAGGTAGTATATTATAGGACTCTGGTCTAAGGTAGTATATTATAGGACTCTGGTCTAAGGTAGTATATTATAGGACTCTGGTCTAAGGTAGTATACTATAGGACTCTGGTCTAAGGTAGTATACTATAGGACTCTGGTCTAAGGTAGTATACTATAGGACTCTGGTCTAAGGTAGTATACTATAGGACTCTGGTCTAAGGTAGTATACTATAGGACTCTGGTCTAAGGTAGTATACTATAGGACTCTGGTCTAAGGTAGTATATTATAGGACTCTGGTCTAAGGTAGTATATTATAGGACTCTGGTCTAAGGTAGTATAATATAGGACTATGGTCTAAGGTAGTATACTATAGGACTCTGGTCTAAGGTAGTATACTATAGGACTCTGGTCTAAGGTAGTATACTATAGGACTCTGGTCTAAGGTAGTATATTATAGGACTCTGGTCTAATGTAGTATATTATAGGACTCTGGTCTAAGGTAGTATACTATAGGACTCTGGTCTACTATAGGACTCTGGTCTAAGGTAGTATATTATAGGACTCTGGTCTAAGGTAGTATACTATAGGACTCTGGTCTAAGGTAGTATACTATAGGACTCTGGTCTAAGGTAGAATACTATAGGACTCTGGTCTAATGTAGTATATTATAGGACTCTGGTCTAAGGTAGTATACTATAGGGCTCTGGTCTACTATAGGACTCTGGTCTAAGGTAGTATACTATAGGACACTGGTCTATTATAGGACTCTGGTCTACTATAGGACTCTGGTCTAAGGTAGTATACTATAGGACTCTGGTCTAAGGTAGTATACTATAGGACTCTGGTCTAAGGTAGTATACCATAGGACTCTGGTCTAAGGTAGTATACTATAGGACTCTGGTCTAAGGTAGTATATTATAGGACTCTGGTCTACTATATGACTCTGGTCTACTATAGGAATCTGGTCTACTATAGGACTCTGGTCTAAGGTAGTATACTATAGGACTCTGGTCTAAGGTAGTATATTATAGGACTCTGGTCTACTATAGGACTCTGGTCTACTATAGGACACTGGTCTAAGGTAGTATACTATAGGACTCTGGTCTAAGGTAGTATACTATAGGACTCTGGTCTAAGGTAGTATACTATAGGGCTCTGGTCTACTATAGGACTCTGGTCTAAGGTAGTATACTATAGGACTCTGGTCTAAGGTAGTATACTATAGGACTCTGGTCTAAGGTAGTATACCATAGGACTCTGGTCTAAGGTAGTATACTATAGGACTCTGGTCTAAGGTAGTATACTATAGGACTATGGTCTAAGGAAGTATATTATAGGACTCTGGTCTAATGTAGTATACTATAGGACTATGGTCTAAGGAAGTATATTATAGGACTCTGGTCTACTATAGGACCCTGGACTAAGATAGTATACTATAGGACTCTGGTCTAATATAGGACTCTGGTCTAAGATAGTATACTATAGGACTCTGGTCTAATATAGGACTCTGGTCTAAGGTAGTATACTATAGGACTCTGGTCTAAGATAGTATACTATAGGACTCTGGTCTAATATAGGACTCTGGTCTAAGATAGTATACTATAGGACTCTGGTCTAAGGTAGTATACTATAGGACTCTGGTCTAATATAGGACTCTGGTCTAAGATAGTATATTATAGGACTCTTGTCTACTATAGGACTCTGGTCTACTATAGGACTCTGGTCTAAGGTAGTATACTATAGGACTCTGGTCTAAGGTAGTATACTATAGGGCTCTGGTCTACTATAGGACTATGGTCTAAGGTAGAATACTATAGGACTCTGGTCTAAGGTAGAATACTATAGGACTCTGGTCTAAGGTAGAATACTATAGGATTCTGGTCTAAGGTAGTATACTATAGGACTCTGGTCTAAGGTAGAATACTATAGGACTCTGGTGTAAGGTTAGAGGAATTTATTTCCTATATGTTCATTAACTGATTCAATTAAAACACTCTGTCCATTTGTAAGATACTTATTTGCATGAAATGGACAGAGACCAGTCTCAAAAGTAATCAGTATTGTTTATTTTCGAGAGCTCTCCCCATAATACCATGTACATTAGTTTATATACCTCACATCTCGTCATAAATGTCTCTCCTCCTCTCAGATATAATGGCAATATAGTTCACAAGCCTTCTCACATTGTCTGCCACCTGTTAAACAATCTGCTACAAGTCCAAGGTCTCTCCCCTCCCTGGGTAGAGACAGAATGTCCTGTAAGGAACACAGCATTCCAGACAGTCTGAAAATAGCTCCATTCGTTTCTAACAAGGAACAGAAAGTCCCTGTTCTAATTCTGGACTAAAACTACACACCTTATATTCAGTTTTATGATTATAATAAGATACACACGTCCATACAGTAACATAGTAGTGTTCTGTTTAGTTATAGTTCTAAGTTAAATGTAGACATAGTTTAGTCATTATTCATAAAAATCCCATAACAGTATTATACTATAGGACTCTGGTCTAATGTAGTATATTATAGGACTCTGGTCTAATGTAGTATACTATAGGACTCTGGTCTAATGTAGTATATTATAGGACTCTGGTCTAATGTAGTATATTATAGGACTCTGGTCTAAGGTAGTATATTATAGGACTCTGGTCTAAGGTAGTATATTATAGGACTCTGGTCTAAGGTAGTATACTATAGGACTCTGGTCCAAGGTAGTATACTATAGGACTCTGGTCTAAGGTAGTATACTATAGGACTCTGGTCTAAGGTAGTATATTATAGGACTCTGGTCTAATGTAGTATATTATAGGACTCTGGTCTAAGGTAGTATATTATAGGACTCTGGTCTAAGGTAGTATATTATAGGACTCTGGTCTAAGGTAGTATATTATAGGACTCTGGTCTAAGGTAGTATATTATAGGACTCTGGTCTAAGGTAGTATACTATAGGACTCTGGTCTAAGGTAGTATACTATAGGACTCTGGTCTAAGGTAGTATACTATAGGACTCTGGTCTAAGGTAGTATATTATAGGACTCTGGTCTAATGTAGTATATTATAGGACTTTGGTCTAAGGTAGTATACTATAGGACTCTGGTCTACTATAGGACTCTGGTCTAAGGTAGTATACTATAGGACTCTGGTCTAAGGTAGTATACTATAGGACTCTGGTCTAAGGTAGAATACTATAGGACTCTGGTCTAATGTAGTATATTATAGGACTCTGGTCTAATGTAGTATATTATAGGACTCTGGTCTAATGTAGTATATTATAGGACTCTGGTCTAATATAGTATATTATAGGACTCTGGTCTAAGGTAGTATACTATAGGACTCTGGTCTAAGGTAGTATATTATAGGACTCTGGTCTAAGGTAGTATATTATAGTACTCTGGTCTAATGTAGTATATTATAGGACTCTGGTCTACTATAGGACTCTGGTCTAAGGTAGTATACTATAGGACTCTGGTCTAAGGTAGTATATTATAGGACTCTGGTCTAATATAGTATATTATAGGACTCTGGTCTAAGGTAGTATACTATAGGACTCTGGTCTAAGGTAGTATATTATAGGACTCTGGTCTAATGTAGTATATTATAGGACTCTGGTCTAAGGTAGTATACTATAGGACTCTGGTCTACTATAGGACTCTGGTCTAAGGTAGTATACTATAGGACTCTGGTCTAAGGTAGTATATTATAGGACTCTGGTCTAAGGTAGTATACTATAGGACACTGGTCTAAGGTAGAATACTATAGGGCTCTGGTCTAAGGTAGTATACTATAGGACACTGGTCTAAGGTAGAATACTATAGGGCTCTGGTCTAAGGTAGTATACTATAGGACTCTGGTCTAAGGTAGTATACTATAGGACTCTGGTCTACTATAGGACTCTGGTCTAATGTAGTATATTATAGGACTCTGGTCTAAGGTAGTATACTATAGGACTCTGGTCTAAGGTAGTATACTATAGGACTCTGGTCTAAGGTAGAATACTATAGGACTCTGGTCTAATGTAGTATATTATAGGACTCTGGTCTAAGGTAGTATACTATAGGGCTCTGGTCTACTATAGGACTCTGGTCTAAGGTAGTATACTATAGGACACTGGTCTATTATAGGACTCTGGTCTACTATAGGACTCTGGTCTAAGGTAGTATACTATAGGACTCTGGTCTAAGGTAGTATACTATAGGACTCTGGTCTAAGGTAGTATACTATAGGACTCTGGTCTAAGGTAGTATATTATAGGACTCTGGTCTACTATAGGACTCTGGTCTACTATAGGAATCTGGTCTACTATAGGACTCTGGTCTAAGGTAGTATACTATAGGACTCTGGTCTAAGGTAGTATATTATAGGACTCTGGTCTACTATAGGACTCTGGTCTCCTGACCCCTCCTGTCTCAGCCTTCAGTATTTATGCTGCAGTAGTTTATGTGTCGGGGGGCTGGGGTCAGTTTGTTATATCTGGAGTACTTCTCCTGTCCAATTCGGTGTCCTGTGTGAATCTAAGTGTGCGTTCTCTAATTCTCTCCTTCTCTCTCTCGGAGGACCTGAGCCCTAGGACCATGCCCCAGGACTACCTGACATGATGACTCCTTGCTGTCCCCAGTCCACCTGGCCGTGCTGCTGCTCCAGTTTCAACTGAACCGCGGCCCTAGGACCATGCCCCAGGACTACTTGACATGATGACTCCTTGCTGTCCCCAGTCCACCTGGCCGTGCTGCTGCTCCAGTTTCAACTGTTCTGCCTTATTATTATTCGACCATGCTGGTCATTTATGAACATTTGAACATCTTGGCCATGTTCTGTTATAATCTCTACCCGGCACAGCCAGAAGAGGACTGGCCACCCCACATAGCCTGGTTCCTCTCTAGGTTTCTTCCTAGGTTTTGGCTTTTCTAGGGAGTTTTTCCTAGCCACCGTGCTTCTACACCTGCATTGCTTGCTGTTTGGGGTTTTAGGCTGGGTTTCTGTACAGCACTTTGAGATATCAGCTGATGTACGAAGGGCTATATAAATAAATTTGATTTGATTTGATTTGATTAGTATACTATAGGACTCTGGTCTAAGGTAGTATACTATAGGACTCTGGTCTAAGGTAGTATACTATAGGGCTCTGGTCTACTATAGGACTCTGGTCTAAGGTAGTATACCATAGGACTCTGGTCTAAGGTAGTATATTATAGGACTCTGGTCTAAGGTAGTATATTATAGGACTCTGGTCTAAGGTAGTATATTATAGGACTCTGGTCTAAGGTAGTATACTATAGGACTCTGGTCCAAGGTAGTATACTATAGGACTCTGGTCTAAGGTAGTATACTATAGGACTCTGGTCTAAGGTAGTATATTATAGGACTCTGGTCTAATGTAGTATATTATAGGACTCTGGTCTAAGGTAGTATATTATAGGACTCTGGTCTAAGGTAGTATATTATAGGACTCTGGTCTAAGGTAGTATATTATAGGACTCTGGTCTAAGGTAGTATATTATAGGACTCTGGTCTAAGGTAGTATACTATAGGACTCTGGTCTAAGGTAGTATACTATAGGACTCTGGTCTAAGGTAGTATACTATAGGACTCTGGTCTAAGGTAGTATATTATAGGACTCTGGTCTAATGTAGTATATTATAGGACTTTGGTCTAAGGTAGTATACTATAGGACTCTGGTCTACTATAGGACTCTGGTCTAAGGTAGTATACTATAGGACTCTGGTCTAAGGTAGTATACTATAGGACTCTGGTCTAAGGTAGAATACTATAGGACTCTGGTCTAATGTAGTATATTATAGGACTCTGGTCTAATGTAGTATATTATAGGACTCTGGTCTAATGTAGTATATTATAGGACTCTGGTCTAATATAGTATATTATAGGACTCTGGTCTAAGGTAGTATACTATAGGACTCTGGTCTAAGGTAGTATATTATAGGACTCTGGTCTAAGGTAGTATATTATAGTACTCTGGTCTAATGTAGTATATTATAGGACTCTGGTCTACTATAGGACTCTGGTCTAAGGTAGTATACTATAGGACTCTGGTCTAAGGTAGTATATTATAGGACTCTGGTCTAATATAGTATATTATAGGACTCTGGTCTAAGGTAGTATACTATAGGACTCTGGTCTACTATAGGACTCTGGTCTAAGGTAGTATACTATAGGACTCTGGTCTAAGGTAGTATATTATAGGACTCTGGTCTAAGGTAGTATACTATAGGACACTGGTCTAAGGTAGAATACTATAGGGCTCTGGTCTAAGGTAGTATACTATAGGACACTGGTCTAAGGTAGAATACTATAGGGCTCTGGTCTAAGGTAGTATACTATAGGACTCTGGTCTAAGGTAGTATACTATAGGACTCTGGTCTACTATAGGACTCTGGTCTAATGTAGTATATTATAGGACTCTGGTCTAAGGTAGTATACTATAGGACTCTGGTCTAAGGTAGTATACTATAGGACTCTGGTCTAAGGTAGAATACTATAGGACTCTGGTCTAATGTAGTATATTATAGGACTCTGGTCTAAGGTAGTATACTATAGGGCTCTGGTCTACTATAGGACTCTGGTCTAAGGTAGTATACTATAGGACACTGGTCTATTATAGGACTCTGGTCTACTATAGGACTCTGGTCTAAGGTAGTATACTATAGGACTCTGGTCTAAGGTAGTATACTATAGGTCTCTGGTCTAAGGTAGTATACCATAGGACTCTGGTCTAAGGTAGTATACTATAGGACTCTGGTCTAAGGTAGTATATTATAGGACTCTGGTCTACTATAGGACTCTGGTCTACTATAGGAATCTGGTCTACTATAGGACTCTGGTCTAAGGTAGTATACTATAGGACTCTGGTCTAAGGTAGTATATTATAGGACTCTGGTCTACTATAGGACTCTGGTCTAAGGTAGTATACTATAGGACTCTGGTCTAAGGTAGTATACTATAGGACTCTGGTCTAAGGTAGTATACTATAGGGCTCTGGTCTACTATAGGACTCTGGTCTAAGGTAGTATACCATAGGACTCTGGTCTAAGGTAGTATACTATAGGACTCTGGTCTAAGGTAGTATACTATAGGACTATGGTCTAAGGAAGTATATTATAGGACTCTGGTCTACTATAGGACCCTGGACTAAGATAGTATACTATAGGACTCTGGTCTAATATAGGACTCTGGTCTAAGATAGTATACTATAGGACTCTGGTCTAATATAGGACTCTGGTCTAAGGTAGTATACTATAGGACTCTGGTCTAAGATAGTATACTATAGGACTCTGGTCTAATATAGGACTCTGGTCTAAGATAGTATACTATAGGACTCTGGTCTAAGGTAGTATACTATAGGACTCTGGTCTAATATAGGACTCTGGTCTAAGATAGTATATTATAGGACTCTTGTCTACTATAGGACTCTGGTCTACTATAGGACTCTGGTCTAAGGTAGTATACTATAGGACTCTGGTCTAAGGTAGTATACTATAGGACTCTGGTCTACTATAGGACTCTGGTCTAAGGTAGTATACTATAGGACTCTGGTCTAAGGTAGTATACTATAGGGCTCTGGTCTACTATAGGACTATGGTCTAAGGTAGAATACTATAGGACTCTGGTCTAAGGTAGAATACTATAGGACTCTGGTCTAAGGTAGTATACTATAGGACTCTGGTGTAAGGTAGAATACTATAGGACTCTGGTCTAAGGTAGTATACTATAGGACTCTAGTCTAAGGTAGAATACTATAGGACTCTGGTGTAAGGTTAGAGGAATTTATTTCCTATATGTTCATTAACTGATTCAATTAAAACACTCTGTCCATTTGTAAGATACTTATTTGCATGAAATGGACAGAGACCAGTCTCAAAAGTAATCAGTATTGTTTATTTTCGAGAGCTCTCCCCATAATACCATGTACATTAGTTTATATACCTCACATTTCGTCATAAATGTCTCTCCTCCTCTCAGATATAATGGCAATATAGTTCACAAGCCTTCTCACATTGTCTGCCACCTGTTAAACAATCTGCTACAAGTCCAAGGTCTCTCCCCTCCCTGGGTAGAGACAGAATGTCCTGTAAGGAACACAGCATTCCAGACATTCTGAAAATAGCTCCATTCGTTTCTAACAAGGAACAGAAAGTCCTTGTTCTAATTCTGGACTAAAATTACACACCTTATATTCAGTTTTATGATTATAATAAGATACACACGTCCATACAGTAACATATTAGTATTCTGTTTAGTTATAGTTCTAAGATAAATGTATACATAGTTTAGTCATTATTCATAAAAATCCCATAACAGTATTATACTATAGGACTCTGGTCTAATGTAGTATATTATAGGACTCTGGTCTAATGTAGTATATTATAGGACTCTGGTCTAAGGTAGTATACTATAGGACTCTGGTCTAAGGTAGTATACTATAGGACTCTGGTCTAAGGTAGTATACTATAGGACTCTGGTCTAATGTAGTATACTATAGGACTCTGGTCTAATGTAGTATATTATAGGACTCTGGTCTAATGTAGTATATTATAGGACTCTGGTCTAAGGTAGTATATTATATGACTCTGGTCTAAGGTAGTATACTATAGGACTCTGGTCTAAGGTAGTATATTATAGGACTCTGGTCTAAGGTAGTATATTATAGGACTCTGGTCTAATGTAGTATATTATAGGACTCTGGTCTAATGTAGTATATTATAGGACTCTGGTCTAAGGTAGTATACTATAAGACTCTGGTCTAAGGTAGTATATTATAGGACTCTGGTCTAAGGTAGTATATTATAGGACTCTGGTCTAAGGTAGTATATTATAGGACTCTGGTCTAAGGTAGTATATTATAGGACTCTGGTTTAAGGTAGTATATTATAGGACTCTGGTTTAAGGTTGTATACTATAGGACTCTGGTCTATTATAGGACTCTGGTCTAAGGTAGTATACAATAGGACTCTTGTCTAAGGTAGTATACTATAGGACTCTGGTCTACTATAGGACTCTGGTCTAAGATAGTATACTATAGGACTCTGGTCTAATATAGGACTCTGGTCTAAGATAGTATACTATAGGACTCTGGTCTAAGGTAGTATACTATAGGACTCTGGTCTAATATAGGACTCTGGTCTAAGATAGTATATTATAGGACTCTGGTCTACTATAGGACTCTGGTCTATTATAGGACTCTGGTCTAAGGTAGTATACTATAGGACTCTGGTCTAAGGTAGTATACTATAGGACTCTGGTCTACTATAGGACTCTGGTCTAAGGTAGTATACTATAGGACTCTGGTCTACTATAGGACTATGGTCTAAGGTAGTGTACTATAGGGTTCTGGTCTAAGGTAGTATACTATAGGACTATGGTCTAAGGTAGTATACTATAGGGTTCTGGTCTACTATAGGACTATGGTCTACTATAGGACTATGGTCTAAGGTAGTGTACTATAGGAATATGGTCTAAGGTAATATACTATAGGACTCTGGTCTAAGGTAGTATACTATAGGACTCTGGTCTAAGGTAGTATACTATAGGACTCTGGTCTAAGGTAGTATACTATAGGACTCTGGTCTAAGGTAGTATACTATAGGACTCTGGTCTAAGGTAGTATACTATAGGACTCTGGTCTACTATAGGACTATGGTCTAAGGTAGTGTACTATAGGGTTCTGGTCTAAGGTAGTATACTATAGGACTCTGGTCTACTATAGGACTATGGTCTAAGGTAGTATACTATAGGGCTCTGGTCTAAGGTAGTATACTATAGGGCTCTGGTCTACTATAGGACTATGGTCTACTATAGGACTATGGTCTAAGGTAGTATACTATAGGACTATGGTCTAAGGTAGTATACTATAGGGCTCTGGTCTAAGGTAGTATACTATAGGGCTCTGGTCTACTATAGGACTCTGGTCTACTATAGGACTATGGTCTAAGGTAGTGTACTATAGGGTTCTGGTCTAAGGTAGTATACCATAGGACTCTGGTCTACTATAGGACTATGGTCTAAGGTAGTATACTATAGGGCTCTGGTCTAAGGTAGTATACTATAGGGCTCTGGTCTACTATAGGACTCTGGTCTACTATAGGACTATGGTCTAAGGTAGTATACTATAGGACTCTGGTCTAAGGTAGTACACTATAGGACTCTGGTCTACTATAGGACTATGGTCTAAGGTAGTATACTATAGGACTCTGGTCTACTATAGGACTATGGTCTACTATAGGACTCTGGTCTAAGGTAGTATACTATAGGACTCTGGTCTAAGGTAGTATACTATAGGACTATGGTCTAAGGTAGTGTACTATAGGACTCTGGTCTAAGGTAGTATACTATAGGACTCTGGCCTAAGGTAGTGTACTATAGGACTCTGTTCTAAGGTAGTATACTATAGGACTCTGGTCTAAGGTAGTATACTATAGGACTCTGGTCTAAGGTAGTGTACTATAGGACTCTGGTCTAAGGTAGTATACTATAGGACTATGTTCTAAGGTAGTATACTATAGGTTTCTGGTCTAAGGTAGTATACTATAGGGCTCTGGTCTACTATAGGACTCTGGTCTAAGGTAGTGTACTATAGGACTCTGCATTTACATTTACATTTAAGTCATTTAGCAGACGCTCTTATCCAGAGCGACTTACAAATTGGTGAATTCACCTTCTGACATCAGTGGAACAGCCACTTTACAATAGTGCATCTAAATCATTTAAGGGTGGGGGGGTGAGAAGGACTGCTTTATCCTATCCTAGGTATTCCTTGAAGAGGTGGGGTTTCAGGTGTCTCCAGAAGGTGGTGATTGACTCCGCTGTCCTGGCGTCGTGAGGGAGTTTGTTCCACCATTGGGGGGCCAGAGCAGCGAACAGTTTTGACTGGGCTGAGCGGGAACTGTACTTCCTCAGTGGTAGGGAGGCGAGCAGGCCAGAGGTGGATGAACGCAGTGCCCTTGTTTGGGTGTAGGGCCTGATCAGAGCCTGGAGGTACTGCGGTGCCGTTCCCCTCACAGCTCCGTAGGCAAGCACCATGGTCTTGTAGCGGATGCGAGCTTCAACTGGAAGCCAGTGGAGAGAGCGGAGGAGCGGGGTGACGTGAGAAAACTTGGGAAGGTTGAACACCAGACGGGCTGCGGCGTTCTGGATGAGTTGTAGGGGTTTAATGGCACAGGCAGGGAGCCCAGCCAACAGCGAGTTGCAGTAATCCAGACGGGAGATGACAAGTGCCTGGATTAGGACCTGCGCCGCTTCCTGTGTGAGGCAGGGGCGTACTCTGCGGATGTTGTAGAGCATGAACCTACAGGAACGGGCCACCGCCTTGATGTTAGTTGAGAACGACAGGGTGTTGTCCAGGATCACGCCAAGGTTCTTAGCGCTCTGGGAGGAGGAAACAATGGAGTTGTCAACCGTGATGGCGAGATCATGGAACGGGCAGTCCTTCCCCGGGAGGAAGAGCAGCTCCGTCTTGCCGAGGTTCAGCTTGAGGTGGTGATCCGTCATCCACACTGATATGTCTGCCAGACATGCAGAGATGCGATTCGCCACCTGGTCATCAGAAGGGGGAAAGGAGAAGATTAATTGTGTGTCGTCTGCATAGCAATGATAGGAGAGACCATGTGAGGTTATGACAGAGCCAAGTGACTTGGTGTATAGCGAGAATAGGAGAGGGCCTAGAACAGAGCCCTGGGGGACACCAGTGGTGAGAGCGCGTGGCGAGGAGACAGATTCTCGCCACGCCACCTGGTAGGAGCGACCTGTCAGGTAGGACGCAATCCAAGCGTGGGCCGCACCGGAGATGCCCAACTCGGAGAGGGTGGAGAGGAGGATCTGATGGTTCACAGTGTCGAAGGCAGCCGATAGGTCTAGAAGGATGAGAGCAGAGGAGAGAGAGTTAGCTTTAGCAGTGCGGAGCGCCTCCGTGATACAGAGAAGAGCAGTCTCAGTTGAATGACTAGTCTTGAAACCTGACTGATTTGGATCAAGAAGGTCATTCTGAGAGAGATAGCGGGAGAGCTGGCCAAGGACGGCACGTTCAAGAGTTTTGGAGAGAAAAGAAAGAAGGGTAACTGGTCTGTAGTTGTTGACATCGGAGGGATCGAGTGTAGGTTTTTTCAGAAGGGGTGCAACTCTCGCTCTCTTTGAAGACGGAAGGGACGTAGCCAGCGGTCAGGGATGAGTTGATGAGCGAGGTGAGGTAAGGGAGAAGGTCTCCGGAAATGGTCTGGAGAAGAGAGGAGGGGATAGGGTCAAGCGGGCAGGTTGTTGGGCGGCCGGCCGTCACAAGAAGCGAGATTTCATCTGGAGAGAGAGGGGAGAAAGAGGTCAGAGCACAGGGTAGGGCAGTGTGAGCAGAACCAGCGGTGTCGTTTGACTTAGCAAACGAGGATCGGATGTCGTCGACCTTCTTTTCAAAATGGTTGACGAAGTCATCTGCAGAGAGGGAGGAGGGGGGAAGGGGAGGAGGATTCAGGAGGGAGGAGAAGGTGGCAAAGAGCTTCCTAGGGTTAGAGGCAGATGCTTGGAATTTAGAGTGGAAGAAAGTGGCTTTAGCAGCAGAGACAGAGGAGGAAAATGTAGAGAGGAGGGAGTGAAAGGATGCCAGGTCCGCAGGGAGGCGAGTTTTCCTCCATTTCCGCTCGGCTGCCCGGAGCACTGTTCTGTGAGCTCGCAATGAGTCGTCGAGCCACGGAGCGGGAGGGGAGGACCGAGCCGGCCTGGAGGATAGGGGACATAGAGAGTCAAAGGATGCAGAAAGGGAAGAGAGGAGGGTTGAGGAGGCAGAATCAGGAGATAGGTTGGAGAAGGTATGAGCAGAGGGAAGAGATGATAGGATGGAAGAGGAGAGAGTAGCGGGGGAGAGAGAGCGAAGGTTGGGACGGCGCGATACCATCCGAGTAGGGGCAGTGTGGGAAGTGTTGGATGAGAGCGAGAGGGAAAAGGATACAAGGTAGTGGTCGGAGACTTGGAGGGGAGTTGCAATGAGGTTAGTGGAAGAACAGCATCTAGTATCTGGTCTAAGGTAGTATACTATAGGACTATGGTCTAAGGTAGTGTACTATAGGACTCTGGTCTAAGGTAGTGCACTACATATGGAATAGGGGGTGAATCTTTGCCATAGACTTTCCTAGGAGCAGATTGGATTGACATGTTATAGAAAACCTCAGGCAAAACCACAACAGATGACAGAATCAGGAATAGAAGGCATTCTAAAGTAGAAGCTGTTTCCTTCCTATGAATCAACCAATCAACAGGCCTTTGCAATCCCTAGTGTGATAGACAGATGAGGTAAATCAGTGCCTGGGTTAATGTAGCGAGGTTGCTAGAGATGTTGCTAGAGATTTTGCTGGGCTGAGAGTTGGTATGTTTTGTGAGTTTGTTGCTCAGATAGTTTTTTTGATGTCCTTTGTTTCTTAGTTTGTTTGTGAAATTGTTTAATATTCTGTTTCATTTGTTCCCAGGGGGGAAGGGGAAGGCACCTAGGGAGTGCTTAGGCAAGAGGCCCGCGGGCATACATATACCCATAGCATATTCGCTGTCTAGGCACACTAGGTAAGACCTGGGCGGACCACCCCCTTGTATTTTGGTTAGGGCACCAGGTGGTGCTAAATTAGGTAAGTAGTGGGTAGGCAGGTAAGATAGGAGAGGGGGGGCTTTGAGGTTTACTTTCTTTGCTTTGGTTCCGTCCAGCCCCTTCTCCCCATATTACCGTGTGAAGGAATAAAGTCCTTGTAAACGGTACCACATTCTGTTGTCATTCTTTCTTGCACCTACAGTCCATACCTTTTTCACTTCACGGAGAGTTGAGTTGTAGCAGGGTGTTGCGTTCCCTCTTTATAGAGGCGTGCGTAACAACACCTCTAAATCCTTCTCTCTGTCTATCTCCTACTATATACCTCTAAATCCTTCTCTCTGTCTATCTCCTACTATACACCTCTAAATCCTCCTCTCTGTCTATCTCCTACTATACACCTCTAAATCCTCCTCTCTGTCTATCTCCTACTATATACCTCTATATCCTCCTCTCTGTCTATCTCCTACTATACACCTCAATCCTCCTCTCTGTCTATCTCCTACTATACACCTCTAAATCCTCCTCTCTGTCTATCTCCTACTATACACCTCTATATCCTCCTCTCTGTCTATCTCCTACTATATACCTCTATATCCTCCTCTCTGTCTATCTCCTACTATACACCTCTATATCCTCCTCTCTGTCTATCTCCTACTATACACCTCTAAATCCTCCTCTCTGTCTATCTCCTACTATACACCTCTAAATCCTTCTCTCTGTCTATCTCCTACTATACACCTCTAAATCCTCCTCTCTGTCTATCTCCTACTATACACCTCTAAATCCTCCTCTCTGTCTATCTCCTACTATACACCTCTATATCCTCCTCTCTGTCTATCTCCTACTATATACCTCTATATCCTCCTCTCTGTCTATCTCCTACTATACACCTCTATATCCTCCTCTCTGTCTATCTCCTACTATACACCTCTAAATCCTTCTCTCTGTCTATCTCCTACTATACACCTCTATATCCTCCTCTCTGTCTATCTCCTACTATACACCTCTAAATCCTCCTCTCTTCTTCTCTCCTCCTCCCCTCTTCCTGTTTTCCTCTCCTCTCCTTCTCTCCTTCTCTCTTCCTCTCCTCCTCCCCTCTCTTCCTATGTTTTCCTCTCTTCTCCTCTTCTCCTCTCCTTCTCTCCTTCTCTCTTCCTCTCCTCCTCCCCTCTCTTCCTCTGTTTTCCTCTCTTCTCCTCTCCTTCTCTCCTTCTCTCTTCCTCTCCTCCTCCCCTCTCTTCCTCTGTTTTCCTCTCTTCTCCTCTCCTTCTCTCCTTCTCTCTTCCTCTCCTCCTCCCATCTCTTCCTCTGTTTTCCTCTCCCCTCCTCTCCTTCTCTCCTTCTCTCTTCCTCTCCTCCTCCCCTCTCTTCCTCTGTTTTCCTCTCTTCTCCTCTCCTTCTCTCCTTCTCTCATCCTCTCCTCCTCCCCTCTCTTCCTATGTTTTCCTCTCTTCTCCTCTCCTTCTCTCCTTCTCTCTTCCTCTCCTCCTCCCCTCTCTTCCTCTGTTTTCCTCTCCTATCCTTCTCTCCTTCTCTCCTCCTTTCCTCCTCCTCTCTCTTCCTCTGTTTTCCTCTCTTCTCCTCTCCTTCTCTTCTCCTCTCCTTCTCTCCTCCTCTCCTCCTCTCCTTGCTTCCTCTGTTTTCCTCTCTTCACCTCACCTTCTCCTCTCCTCCTCTCCTCCTCCCCTCACTTCCTCAATTTTCCTCTCTTCTCTCCTCTTCTCCTCATCTCCTCCTCTCCTCCTCCCCTCACTTCCTCTGTTTTCCTCTCTTCTCTCCTCTTCTCCTCATCTCCTCCTCTCCTCTCCTCCTCCCCTCACTTCCTCTGTTTTCCTCTCTTCTCCTCCCCTTCTCTCCTCCCCTTCTCTCCTCCCCTTCTCTCCTCCCCTCCCATTCTCTCCTCCCCTCCCCTTCTCTCCTCTCTTCTCTTCTCCTCTCTTCTCCTCTCCTCCTCTCTTCTCCTCTCCTCCTCTCTTCTCTTCTCCCCTCCTCTTCTGTATGAATCCCTGTTGCATTAATTCAGTGATTAAAGCGTAAATGACTTGGCTTGGTCTCCACCGTCAGCTCGCTCCAATCCTTACATGTTTCAAATAGTTGATTTAATGAAAGCAGTCAGATCTACCAGACCTTCTGCCAGCACCACCACCGCTAATGCCAACCAATCATTATTAGCATTTTCAATTGTTTTCCTATTCACATCCTTGGCCATTGATCAACGTGTGTGTGTGTGTGTGTGTGTGTGTGTGTGTGTGTGTGTGTGTGTGTGTGTGTGTGTGTGTGTGTGTGTGTGTGTGTGTGTGTGTGTGTGTGTGTGTGTGTGTGTGTGTGTGTGTGTGTGTGTGTGTGCGTGCGTGCGTGCGTGCGTGCGTGTGGCCCAAATACCTTTGAGGACAAATTGTCTCAATCTCACACACACACACAATCACACACACACACATTTTCAAACACACACAAAATGCCACAAACACAAAATCACAATCACACACACACACACATGTTGATCAATGGCCAAGGGCGCAAACAGGAAAACAATTGAAATGCAAATAATGATTGGTTGGCATTAGTGGTGGTGGTGGCAGAAGGTCATCTGTAATGATGTTGTCTGTAATGCTGTTGTCTGTAATGATGTTGTCTGTAATGCTGTTGTCTGTAATGCTGTTGTCTGTAATGATGTTGTCTGTAATGTTGTCTGTAATGATGTTGTCTGTAATGCTGTTGTCTGTAATGATGTTGTCTGTAATGATGTTGTCTGTAATGATGTTGTCTGTAATGCTGTTGTCTGTAATGTTGTTGTCTGTAATGATGTTGTCTGTAATGATGTTGTCTGTAATGTTGTCTGTAATGATGTTGTCTGTAATGATGTTGTCTGTAATGATGTTGTCTGTAATTATGTTGTCTGTAATGCTGTTGTCTGTAATGATGTTGTCTGTAATGATGTTGTCTGTAATGCTGTTGTCTGTAATGATGTTGTCTGTAATGATGTTGTCTGTAATGCTGTTGTCTGTAATGATGTTGTCTGTAATTATGTTGTCTGTAATGCTGTTGTCTGTAATGAT
Source organism: Oncorhynchus masou masou (assembly GCF_036934945.1). Lineage (NCBI taxonomy): Eukaryota > Metazoa > Chordata > Actinopteri > Salmoniformes > Salmonidae > Oncorhynchus > Oncorhynchus masou. The sequence continues at coordinate 13,894,020 of NC_088216.1, forward strand.
GTTGTCTGTAATGATGTTGTCTGTAATGCTGTTGTCTGTAATGATGTTGTCTGTAATGATGTTGTCTGTAATGCTGTTGTCTGTAATGATGTTGTCTGTAATGATGTTGTCTGTAATGATGTTGTCTGTAATGATGTTGTCTGTAATGCTGTTGTCTGTAATGATGTTGTCTGTAATGATGTTGTCTGTGGTGATGTTGTCTGTAATGATGTTGTCTGTAATGATGTTGTCTGTAATGCTGTTGTCTGTAATGATGTTGTCTGTAATGATGTTGTCTGTAATGCTGTTGTCTGTAATGATGTTGTCTGTAATGATGTTGTCTGTAATGCTGTTGTCTGTAATGATGTTGTCTGTAATGATGTTGTCTGTAATGATGTCTGTAATGATGTTGTCTGTAATGATGTTGTCTGTAATGATGTTGTCTGTAGTGATGTTGTCTGTGGTGATGTTGTCTGTAATGATGTTGTCTGTAATGCTGTTGTCTGTAATGATGTTGTCTGTAATGATGTTGTCTGTAATGATGTTGTCTGTAATGATGTCTGTAATGATGTTGTCTGTAATGATGTCTGTAATGATGTTGTCTGTAATGATGTTGTCTGTAATGCTGTTGTCTGTAATGTTGTCTGTAATGATGTTGTCTGTAATGATGTTGTCTGTAATGATGTTGTCTGTAATGATGTTGTCTGTAATGTTGTTGTCTGTAATGTTGTCTGTAATGATGTTGTCTGTGATGATGTTGTCTGTAATGATGTTGTCTGTAATGATGTCTGTAATGATGTTGTCTGTAATGATGTTGTCTGTAATGTTGTCTGTAATGATGTTGTCTGTGATGATGTTGTCTGTAATGATGTTGTCTGTGATGATGTTGTCTGTAATGATGTTGTCTGTAATGATGTCTGTAATGATGTTGTCTGTAATGATGTTGTCTGTAATGCTGTTGTCTGTAATGCTGTTGTCTGTAATGTTGTCTGTAATGATGTTGTCTGTAATGATGTTGTCTGTAAT
>NC_088216.1:13900024-13905024 GCF_036934945.1 Oncorhynchus masou masou
AGAATAAGAACAAGTCTTTGATATTGATTACTAGTCTGCAGCTAGGAATTCGGTATCATTGAACGCGATGAACGACAACCGCCGAAACATCCATTCTATAACAAATGTCACTTTGACCTATCCCCTCTCACCAAGACAGAGAGAGAGAGGGAGAGAGACGGACAATTCTACAAAATAAAGACTTTTCACCAGCGATCAAGACGACACACTGAGCGTAAATGTATATATATATATATATATTGATTGCAATTGTTCCCGAATGAGTGAGCGTTCATGTGTAAGGGATTAGCATTTTAATAGTTATAATTTACTCTCTCGGGACTTCTTAGTCGAACACCCATTGCCCCTTTGTCTAACAAGCCGCCATGCCGGTTCAGCCCACTAGGGCACATTCTATCATTTCATGTAACCATATTTACTGTTTGTTTATGCATTTCTATGAATTACTGTATGGAATGTGAATTACTGATGTATGGGTGACTCATAGTGAAGACTGGGTTCGTGCAGATAACCAACAATTTACGACGTTTGGAATGAGACTAACGTGAGGTAAAGTAAATAATTCATTAATCAGAAGACTCGTTGATCAGATATGAAAATATCTGAAAGGTTATATTAGGAAATTATAACCTTGTAATCTGAACATTTTTCCTTGGTGCCCCTATTTCCTAGTTAATTACAGTTACACAATGAATTAGTTTGATCGCGTTATACTAATTACAGGGAATCTTTGATAAAACTATGTCTTCAATTTAATGATAGTAAAAACACGACAGTAAATAGATGGGCTGTTTACAGATGGGCTATGTACAGGTGCAGTGATCTGTGAGCTACTCTGACAGCTGGTGCTTAAAGCTAGTGAGGGAGATATGAGTCTCCAGCTTCAGAAATTTTTGCAGTTCGTTCCAGTCATTGGCAGCAGAGAACTGGAAGGAAAGATGACCAAAGGAGGAACTGGCTTTGGGGGTGACCAGTGGGATATACCTGCTGGAGCGCGTGCTACGAGTGGGTGCTGCTATGGTGACCAGTGAGCTTTACCTAGCAGAGATTTGTAGATAACCTGTAGCCAGTGGGTTTGGTGACGAGTATGAAGCGAGGGCCAACCAACGAGAGCGTACAAGTCGCAATGGTGGGTAGTGTATGGGGCTTTGGTGACAAAACAGATGACACTGTGATAGACTGCATCCAGTTTGTGGAGTAGAGTGTTGGAGGCAATTTTATAGATGACATCACCGAAGTCGAGGATCGGTAGGATGGTCAGTTTTACGAGGGTATGTTTGGCAGCATGAGTGAAGGATGCTTTGTTGCGATATAGGATGTGTATTCTAGATTTAATTTTGGATTGGAGATGCTTAATGTGAGTCTGGAAGGAGAGTTGTCCACGTATTCTAAGTCAGAGCCGTCCAGAGTAGTGATGCTGGACGGGCGAACAGGTGAGGGCAGTGATCGGTTGAATAGCATGCATTTCGTTTTACTTGCGTTTAAGAGCAGTTGGTGGCCACGGAAGGAGAGTTGTATGGCATTGAAGCTCGTCTGGAGGATTGTGTCCAAAGAGGGGCCAGAAGTATACAGAATGGTGTCGTCTGCGTAGAGGCATATCAGAGAATAACCAGCAGCAAGAGCAACATGATTGATGTATACAGAGAAGAGAGTCGGCCCGAGAATTGAACCCTGTGGCACCCCCATAGAGACTGACAGAGGTCTGGAACACAGGCACTCCGATTTGACACACTGAACTCTATCAGAGATGTAGTTGGTAAACCAGGCGAGCCATTCATTTGAGAAACCAAGGCTGTCGAGTCTGCCAATAAGAATGTGGTGATTGACAGATTCGAAGGCCTTGGCCAGGTCGATGAATATGGCTGCACAATAATGTCTCTTATCGATGGCTGTTATGATGTCGTTTAGAACCTTGAGCGTGGCTGAGGAGCACCCAATCCCTGCTTGGAAACCAGATTGCATAGCGGAGAAGGTACGGTGGGATTCGAAATGGTCGGTCATCTGTTTGTTAACTTGGCTTTTGAAGACCTCAGAAAGACAGGGTAGGATATATACAGGTCTGTAGCAGTTTGGGTCGAGAGTGTCCCCCCCTTTGAAGAGGGTTGATGACCGCGGCAGCTTTCCAATCTTTGGGAATCTCAGACGATACGAAAGAGAGGTTGAACAGGCTAGTAATAGGGGTCGCAAGATATACACAAAGCAAACCTTTTACTTCATAACTATAAGCTCGCTATATTTGACTCGTAATAATGTAGCTAACCAGATAGTTTAATAGGCAAAAATGATGTAAAACGAATATTATGCAAGGTAAATGTCAATTTTTCATGGGTAGCTAGCGAACACTTCTTCATGGCTATCTAGATAGCTAGCTAACAGTAGAAGCTAGCCAGTTACCCCTATTGACTTATTATGGGCATCCGATCTACAGAACAGTGGCAGGTAAACATGCCCAAATTAAACACAGCATGTATTTATTAACCTATCAAGATAAAATATTGTAGTCAGACAACATATGAGATGTGAATAGGCAACGTTTCCTTCCAGAGTCAGAGTGTGTGTTCTCTCGCTTGCTCACATAATGGCCGCCGTTGATTTCAAGAAATGTTGCGTAATTTATTACACGGTTGCGTCATATTTTTTTGGCATACTTTCCATTGAAGCCTGCATCGATGCTTCAAAATATGTACAAACAGAGTACCCATTTGAGAAGTGCCCTCTGTGCTCTGTTTCGCATACTTTAATTTAGAGTCATACTCCCTCCCTCCCTCCAAGCTGCTCGGAGCATTTTGATGAACACCGACAGTGTGTACATATACACCCACAGTGTGTACAGAAACACCCACAGTGTGTACATAAACACCCACAGTGTGTACAGAAACACCCACAGTGTGTACAGAAACACCCACAGTGTGTACAGAAACACCCACAGTGTGTACAGAAACACCCACAGTGTGTACATATACACCCACAGTGTGTACATAGTGTGTACAGTGTGTACATATACACCCACAGTGTGTACATAGTGTGTACAGTGTGTACATATACACCCACAGTGTGTACATAGTGTGTACAGTGTGTACATATACACCCACAGTGTGTACATAAACAACTTGTTTGTCGTCTGTATCAGAAGAGCATCTATCAGAAGAGCATTTCTATTTCAATTCCGTTCCTCTCCCCTCTCCCAATTCAGTTCAATTAATGTATTTATTGGCATGGGAAACATGTTAACATTTCCAAAGCAAGTTAAAAAACTAAAACAGAACAACAACGACAAAAAGCAACAAAGAAATTAAACAAAACAACAACGACAAAAATAAATTAATACAAAGAAACCTCTCTGTCTCTCTCCCTCTCTCGCTCACTCTCCCTCTCCCTCTCTCTCCCTCTCTCTCTCCCCTCTCTCTCTCTCTCTCCCCATTGGCATGGGAAACATATGTTTACTTTGCCAAAGCAAGTGAAATAGATAATAAACGAAAGTGAAATAAACAATATAACATGTGGTTTTCTGCCATTGTGTACTCTCTGTTTAGTGCCAAATACATTCTAGTTTGCACAGTTTTTTGGGTAATTCATTCCAACATGTCAAATAACTCTCCATATATCCTCTCCCTGTCACGCCCTGACCGTAGAGATCCTGTTTATGTCTCTATCTGGTTTGTTCAGGGTGTGATTTGGGTATTCTATGTTCTATGATGTGTATTTCTATGTTTTGGTCGGGTTCTCAATCAGGGACAGCTGTCTATCGTTGTCTCTGATTGAGAACTATACTTAGGTAGCCCTTTTCCCACCTGTCTTTGTGGGAAGTTGACTTTTGTTTATGGCACTTAGCCTTTAGCTTCTCGGGTTGTTTTCTCGTTTGTTGTTTTTTATAATAAAAGAAAATGTACGCTTACCACGCTGCACCTTGGTCCACTTCCTTCAACAGCTGTGACATTCCCCCACTCTCTCTCTCTCTTCCACCTCTCTCCTTCTCACTCCCTCTCTCTCCATCTTTTTCTATATTTTGCTTCCTCTCTCTCCATGTCCCTCTGTTCCTACTACAGTATACCAGTAGTGTTTTCCTACTCCGTCTGTTTGTTTGTGGAGAACATGACAGTTAGTGACAACAGAAGTCGTGTCACAGTGTGTGATGCTCTGTCTGTCCATCTGTCTGTCCATCTGTCTGTCTCTCTAGCTCTGATACTATCACAAACTCCATCTGTCCATCTGTCCGTCTGTCTGTCTGTCTGTCTGTCTGTCCCTCTAGCTCTGATACTATCACAAATTCCATCTGTCCATCTGTCTGTCCCTCTAGCTCTGACACTATCACAAACTCCATCTGTCTGTGTCACTCTGAAGAACAAGGTGTTACCATAGCAACAAGCTCTCACAGACTCAGTGCAGAACTAGACACTTTTGAACTTTTCTCCAAACGTCAAAGGGTTAAAGGTTAAGGTTTTGGTTAGGGTTCAAACATTATGTTTAGGCATTCATTCCGAAGGGTTCAGTTAAGGGTTGTAATTTGGGATAGGGTTAAAACTAAACAATAAACGTCTGTCTACCGTTTGGATTGAACATGTGATCTCCTGATCCAGAGGCATGGGATTAAGCCTGCTGCTCACTGGGTCCTCTGGAGGCTGTTTTTAAGGCATTTTCCCCACATCATCAAGACATAGACAGACGTCCAATTTCGAAATCAATCTTGAGTGATCTGCCAGTACGATAGATGGGGATGAGGTGGCAAAGAGAAGTGGAGAGGAGAGGAGAGGAGGTGGGGCGGAGAGGTTAGTATGAGAGGAGAGGAGGTGGGGCGGAGAGGTTAGTATGAGAGGAGAGGAGGTGGGGCGGAGAGATTAGTATGAGAGGAGAGAGGAGATGGGGCGGAGAGATTAGTATGAGAGGAGAGGTTAGTAGGAGAGGAGAGGAGGTGGGGCGGAGAGATTAGTATGAGAGGAGAGGTTAGTATGAGAGGAGAGGAGGTGGGGCGGAGAGGTTAGTATGAGAGGAGAGGAGGTGGG
>NC_088216.1:13910024-13972524 GCF_036934945.1 Oncorhynchus masou masou
TGCTATACAGATACTGAGGGAGAACTGCTATACAGATACTGAGGGAGAACTACAGATACTGAGGGAGAACTGCTATACAGATACTGAGGGAGAACTGCTATACAGATACTGAGGGAGAACAACTATACAGATACTGAGGGAGAACTGCTATACAGATACTGAGGGAGAACTACAGATACTGAGGGAGAACTGCTATACAGATACTGAGGGAGAACTGCTATACAGATACTGAGGGAGAACTACAGATACTGAGGGAGAACTGCTATACAGATACTGAGGGAGAACTACAGATACTGAGGGAGAACTGCTATACAGATACTGAGGGAGAACTGCTATACAGATACTGAGGGAGAACTACAGATACTGAGGGAGAACTGCTATACAGATACTGAGGGAGAACTACAGATACTGAGGGAGGACTACTATACAGATACTGAGGGAGAACTACAGATACTGAGAGAGAACTGCTATACAGATACTGAGGGAGAACTGCTATACAGATACTGAGGGAGAACTACAGATACTGAGGGAGGACTACTATACAGATACTGAGAGAGAACTGCTATACAGATACTGAGGGAGAACTGCTATACAGATACTGAGGGAGGACTACTATACAGATGTTGTCCATTGACATCTGCTGAATATTGAATCTATTGACTGTTCACAATGTTCACGTCTTCATTGTGTTGCCTGTGCTGTAGAAGACCTGTGATCCGAACACTAAAACCCATTGGGAGCATCCATATATAGCAGTGTGTAGATGTATTTTCTATTGGCATGAGTGAGGTATAGAAAAAGAGTAGACTAGATTGTGTATACAAGACTTATTCAATATCACAGAAGTTAGTCAAGGATTTAATGGTCACACTGTTTTATTACAAAGAAAACAAACAAACTGTACATAAGGATGAAGGGTGTTCACATTGTTTCATAAATAAATAAAAACAGATAGAAGCTGACTCCCATTCTTAGCTCTTTCTATCTATCCTGTCGTGAAAACAGGGTCCTATTCTCTAGGAACCGAAAGGAAGCAAACAGGCCAGAAGAGGGAGGGACCTACGTAAACTTGTCTAATAAGAAATGCTAATGCTAGGATATGATTAGTTGAGTGTAATCTGATCCCAGATCTGTGGTTAGGTTAATATCTAATGGTTATAGATAGGATTAGGAAAGTGTAATCTGATCCTAGATCTGTGGTTAAGGGCAACTTCGGCCAGCCCTGCAACGTGATTGGTCGAAACAAACGATCTGGCGGCTGCAATGAACCCTGAGATATGAGGCACGTTTCCCATTGGAGCGTTACACACACCAAACACACACACAAAACAGATAAGCACAGCAATAGCAGCAGCCACACAACACGGTCATAACTTTCATCAAAGCGTCTGCAAGAGATTTCTAGAAGCCCCCTCAGAAAGCCAAAACAGAGACAGATTCTAGAAGCTTCCTCAGAAAGCCCAAACAGAGACAGATTCTAGAAGCCTCCTCAGAAAGCCAAAACAGAGACAGATTCTAGAAGCCTCCTCAAAAAGCCAAAACAGAGACAGATTCTAGAAGCCTCCTCAGAAAGCCCAAACAGAGACAGATTCTAGAAGCCCCCTCAGAAAGCCAAAACAGAGACAGATTCTAGAAGCCTCCTCAGAAAGCCCAAACAGAGACAGATTCTAGAAGCCTCCTCAGAAAGCCAAAACAGAGACAGATTCTAGAAGCCTCCTCAGAAAGCCCAAACAGAGACAGATTCTAGAAGCCCCTCAGAAAGCCCAAACAGAGACAGATTCTAGAAGCCTCCTCAGAAAGCCCAAACAGAGACAGATTCTAGAAGCCTCCTCAGAAAGCCCAAACAGAGACAGATTCTAGAAGCCTCCTCAGAAAGCCAAAACAGAGACAGATTCTAGAAGCCTCCTCAGAAAGCCCAAACAGAGACAGATTCTAGAAGCCTCCTCAGAAAGCCCAAACAGAGACAGATTCTAGAAGCCTCCTCAGAAAGCCCAAACAGAGACAGATTCTAGAAGCCTCCTCAGAAAGCCCAAACAGAGACAGATTCTAGAAGCCTCCTCAGAAAGCCCAAACAGAGACAGATTCTAGAAGCCTCCTCAGAAAGCCCAAACAGAGACAGATTCTAGAAGCCTCCTCAGAAAGCCCAAACAGAGACAGATTCTAGAAGCCTCCTCTGAAAGCCAAAACAGAGACAGATTCTAGAAGCCTCCTCAGAAAGCCCAAACAGAGACAGATTCTAGAAGCCTCCTCAGAAAGCCCAAACAGAGACAGATTCTAGAAGCCTCCTCAGAAAGCCCAAACAGAGACAGATTCTAGAAGCCTCCTCAGAAAGCCCAAACAGAGACAGATTCTAGAAGCCTCCTCAGAAAGCCCATCAGAGACAGATTCTAGAAGCCTCCTCAGAAAGCCCAAACAGAGACAGATTCTAGAAGCCTCCTCAGAAAGCCCAAACAGAGACAGATTCTAGAAGCCTCCTCAGAAAGCCCAAACAGAGACAGATTCTAGAAGCCTCCTCAGAAAGCCCAAACAGAGACAGATTCTAGAAGCCTCCTCAGAAAGCCCAAACAGAGACAGATTCTAGAAGCCTCCTCAGAAAGCCCAAACAGACACTGATAAAGCCACACCATTACAAAGCATAGTAGAGACACGAAATAACAGCACAACTAGTAGCTTGACTTTGTAGAGTAAAATATCACTTTTAAAAGGAATCGTGAAGATGAAAAACGCGTTATATAACAGAGCAGTTGGGAAACGGCGATGTAGCGCCATTCAGAACACACTGAAGTAGTGGAACGTGTTTTACAAATCAACTGTTGAAATAGATGAACCTCTGTGTCCTCTCCTCTGCAACAAACAACCCTGAAAGTGCTGTGGTGCTTCATACTGCATTGTCGTGCTGCTGCTGCTGTTGTTGTTGTTGTTGTTGCTGCACTTCGAGCATCCCTGTAATCAAGTGGTGATCCAAACTCCTGCATCAGTCACTTAACAGCTTCAGATGGAGGGGACTCATCTCTGTAACAACGACCCTGAAAGCGCTGCTGCTTCGTGGTGTTTGATGGTGTTTACTTTATGTTTGTCGTTGCACTTAAAGCTCCTCTGTAAATGGTAATCAAAAGATAACAGAGAGAGAGAGAGGGAGAGAGAGGGAGAGAAACAGAGGGAGAGAGAGAGAGGGAGAAACAGAGGGAGGGAGAGAGAAACAGAGGGAGAGAGAGAGAGAGAGAGAGAGAGAGAGAGAGAGGGTGAAACAGAGGGAGAGAGAGAGAGAAACAGAGGGAGAGAGGGAGAGAAACAGAGGGAGAGAGAGAGAGAGAGAGAGAGAGAGAGAGAGAGAGAGAGAGGGACAAACAGAGGGTGAGAGAGAGAGAGAGAAAGGGAGAAACGGAGGGAGAAACAGGGAGAGGGAGAGAGAGAGGGAGAAACAGAGGGAGAGAAAGAGAGAGAGAGAGAGAGAGAGAGAGAGAGAGAGAGAGAGAGAGAGGGACAAACAGAGGGAGAGAGAGAGAGAAAGGGAGAAACAGAGGGAGAAACAGAGGGAGAGAGAGAGAGAGAGAGAGAGAGAGAGAGAGAGAGAGAGAGAGGGAGAAACAGAGGGAGAGAGAGAGAGAAAAACAGAGGGAGAGTGAATGAGAAGGATAGAATAGAGGGCGGAGAGACAGAGAGAGAGAAGCAAACAGGTCCTGAGGCTCTGTTCACAAACACACCACACAGAGCCCCAGGACAGCAACACAATTATCCACAAACAAATCATGAGAAAACAAAGAGATAACTATTTGACAGATTGGAAAGAATTAACAAAAAAACAGAGCAAACTAGAATGCTGTTTGGCCCTAAACAGAGAGTACACAGCGGCAGAATACCTGACCACTGTGACTGACCCAAGCTGAAGGAAAGCTTTGACTCTGTACAGACTCAGTGAGCATAGCCTTTAGAAAACAAGTCAAATTTGGATTAACTCCCATATCTATTGAGTGAAATGCCACGGTGTGCAATATTTGTGACCTGTTGCCACAAGAAAAGGTCAACCAGAATAAACACTATTGTAAATCCAACCCATATTTATTTTCTCTTTGTACTTTAACAATTTGCACATCGTTACAACACTGTATATAGACATAATATGACATTTGAAATGTCTCTATTCTTTTGGAACTTGTGTGTAATGTTTACTGTTCACTTTTTATTGTTTATTTCACTTTAGTTTATCTATTTCACTTTCTTTGGCAACTTCTGTTTCCCATACCAATAAAATCCCCGGAATTGAATTGAATTAAGAGGGAGGGAGGGAGGGATATGGAGGGAGAGAGAGAGAGAGAGAGAGAGAGAGAGAGACACAGAGAGGGAGAGAGACTTCAAACCGGCCAATCAGGTGAGTTTAAAGCGAGGACTGGCAAATCACAGTGGGCCCTGAGGGCCTTGTTTTCTCCCCTGGGCTACCACAAGGCTCCAATTGGACGGCCTGCAGAGACAAGAGGCAAGAGACAGTGGCACCTCAGGTGTGTGTTCGTTCCTGCGTGTGTGTGTGTGTGTGTGTGTGTGTGTGTGTGTGTGTGTGTGTGTGTGTGTGTGTGTGTGTGTGTGTGTGTGTGTGTGTGTGTGTGTGTGTGTGTGTGTGTGTGTGTGTGTGTGTGTGTGTGTGTGTGCAACATGGAGAGTGTGATCCATAATGATTGACTGAAACAGAACAAAATAAAGAGAGCTCCTGTTCACCTCAAGACCAGCTTTCTATTTCAATCTGTTTCATTTAGAGCTGAATCACACATAAAGGACTTTAACCAGAACCAATCTGTCTGCTACAACAACTCAATCACACACTGCTTACTGTGTTACGACAGGGGGAACACACACACACACACACACACACACACACACCTCGTCACGTCGCAACCATATTGAGAAGATTGGACACTATTCTGTTCTCCTCTCCCCTGTTTTCACTCTTCCTCAATCCCTCCCTCTGCCTTTCTCTCTCTCCATCCCCCCTCTCCATCCCTCTCGCAAACCCCCTCTCTATATCCCTCTCTCCATCCCTCTCTCTCCATCCCTCTCTCTCCATCCCTCTATCTCTCCATCCCTCTCTCTCCATCCCTCTCTCTCCATCCCTCTCTCTCCATCCCTCTCTCTCCATCCCTCTATCTCTCCATCCCTCTCTCTCCATCCCTCTCTCTCCATCCCTCTCTCTCCATCCCTCTCTCTCCATCCCTCTATCTCTCCATCCCTCTCTCTCATCCCTCTTTCTCCACCCCTCTCTCTCCATCCCTCTCTCTCTCCATCCCACTCTCTCCATCCCTCTCTCTATCCCCCTTTCTCCATCCCTCTGTCTCCATCCCCCTCTCCATCCCTCTCTCTCTCCATCCCTCTCTCCATCCCTCTCTCATCCCTCTCTCTCTCCATCCCTCTCTCTCCATCCCTCTGTCTCTCCTTCCCTCTCTCTCCATTCCTCTCTCTCATCCCTCTCTCTCCATCCCTCTCTCTCCATCCCTCTCTCCATCCCTCTTTCTACATCCCTCTCTCTCTCCTTCCCTCTCTCTCCATTCCTCTTTCTCCATCCCTCTCTCTCCCTCTCTCTCTCCAACCTGAGACCACAGTAATAAACACATATACACTCCACCTGAGACCACAGTAATAAACACATATACACTCCGACTGAGGCCACAGTAATAAACACATATACACTCCGACTGAGACCACAATAATAAACACATATACACTCCGACTGAGACCACAGTAATAAACACATATACACTCCGACTGAGGCCACAGTAATAAACACATATACACTCCTACTGAGACCACAGTAATAAACACATATACACTCCTACTGAGACCACAGTAATAAACATATATACACTCCACCTGAGACCACAATAATAAACACATTAATACCCGCTCCCTATACCACACACTGATTGGTCCTCCTCCCCTCCCTATACCACACACTGATTGGTCCTCCTCCCCTCCCTATACCACACACTGATTGGTCCTCCTCCCCTCCCTATACCACACACTGATTGGTCCTCCTCCCCTCCCTATACCACACACTGATTGGTCCTCCTCCCCTCCCTATACCACACACTGATTGGTCCTCCTCCCCTCCCTATACCACACACTGATTGGTCCTCCTCCCCTCCCTATACCACACACTGATTGGTCCTCCTCCCCTCCCTATACTATACACTGATTGGTCCTCCTCCCCTCCCTATACTATACACTGATTGGTCCTCCTCCCCTCCCTATACCACACACTGATTGGTCCTCCTCCCCTCCCTATACCACACACTGATTGGTCCTCCTCCCCTCCCTATACTATACACTGATTGGTCCTCCTCCCCTCCCTATACTATACACTGATTGGTCCTCCTCCCCTCCCTATACTATACACTGATTGGTCCTCCTCCCCTCCCTATACTATACACTGATTGGTCCTCCTCCCCTCCCTATACTATACACTGATTGGTCCTCCTCACCTCCCTATACTATACACTGATTGGTCCTCCTCCCCTCCCTATACGATACACTGATTGGTCCTCCTCCCCTCCCTATACTATACACTGATTGGTCCTCATCCCCTCCCTATACTATACACTGATTGGTCCTCCTCCCCTCCCTATACTATACACTGATTGGTCCTCCTCCCCTCCCTATACTATACACTGATTGGTCCTCCTCCCCTCCCTATACTATACACTGATTGGTCCTACTCCCCTCCCTATACTATACACTGATTGGTCCTCCTTCCCTCCCTATACTATACACTGATTGGTCCTCCTCACCTCCCTATACTATACACTGATTGGTCCTCCTCCCCTCCCCTCCACTCCAAGCTGGCTGCTGTGTGCCGTGTCCCTGACATCTGTAATATGGTTTACACACACAGGGCTCCCTCCCTCCTCACCTGGCTATTCTGTGGTGTGTCCCTGACATCTGTAATATGGTCCTCATCCCCTCCCTATACTATACACTGATTGGTCCTCCTCCCCTCCCTATACTATACACTGATTGGTCCTCCTCCCCTCCCTATACTATACACTGATTGGTCCTCCTCCCCTCCCTATACTATACACTGATTGGTCCTCCTCCCCTCCCTATACTATACACTGATTGGTCCTCCTTCCCTCCCTATACTATACACTGATTGGTCCTCCTCACCTCCCTATACTATACACTGATTGGTCCTCCTCCCCTCCCCTCCACTCCAAGCTGGCTGCTGTGTGCCGTGTCCCTGACATCTGTAATATGGTTTACACACACAGGGCTCCCTCCCTCCTCACCTGGCTATTCTGTGGTGTGTCCCTGACATCTGTAATATGGTTTACACACACAGGGCTCCCTCCCTCCTCACCTGGCTATTCTGTGGTGTGTCCCTGACATCTGTAATATGGTTTACACACACAGGGCTCACTCCCTCCTCACCTGGCTATTCTGTGGTGTGAGTCCGTTGTGTCCATCGTGGTTCCTAGGCGACAGGAAGGAGTCGTCTCTTGTCGTCTCTCTAGTTTTCTCCATCCTCGGGGCGCTGGGGTCGCCATCCTCCACGCCGTTGGCCTTCCGCACGCACAGAACCTTCCGGAAGAAATCAAGCACATGGGACCGGGAAGACGATGCACTGTGGTGAGCACTGAGGAAAACTGGTATTTTATATAAATACCGAACATGTACTAATAAATGTCTATTCTATGAAATAACAGATTGTTCTGTGAAGGGGATGGTGCTGCTGGCAACGAAGCACCTCCAGGTCCCCAGGTCTTCCTCGCAAAAGAGCTTTCAAGCCTCAAGTATCTTTTCCTGTTTAAATAAAGGTTAAAATAAGGTTGATTAAATAATAATCACCTTTCTGAAGCTCTGTCTGAAGTTGTCTGACAGGAAGCCATAGAGCAGAGGGTTGGCACAGGAGTTAACATAGGACAGGATGACTGGGGAGTAGAGACAAAACAATGTCAATGTCTGTCTCACACTTTTATCCTTCTCCTCGCTCTCTCTCTCTCTCTCTCACACCTCTTTCTCTCGCTCTCCTTCTCTCTCTCCCACCTCTCTCTCTTTCTCTCTCTCCCACCTCTCTCTCTCTCTCTCCTTCTCTCTCTCCCACCTCTCTCTCTCTCTCTCTCTCACACCCTCTCTCCCCACCTCTTTCTCTCCTCCCACCTCTCTCTCTCTCTCACACCTCTCTCTCTCTCCCCACCTCTTTCTCTCTCTCCCACCTCTCTCTCTCTCTCACACCTCTCTCTCTCTCTCTCTCACCTCTCTCTCCCACCTCTTTCTCTCGCTCTCCTTCTCTCTCTCCCACCTCTCTCCTTCTCTCTCTCCCACCTCTCTCTCTCTCCCCACCTCTTTCTCTCGCTCTCCTTCTCTCTCTCCCACCTCTCTCTCTCTCCTCTCTCTCCTACCTCTCTCTCTCTCTCTTTCTCTGTTTCTCTCTCTCTCCCATCCCTCTTTCCCCTTTCCTCCCCATCTCCTACCCCTCTTTCCCCTCTCCTCCCATCTCCTCCCCCTCTTTTCCCCTCTTCTCCTCTCTCCAACCCTCTCCCCCTTAGGGTCAGAGTGAGTGTAGCTTATTCCCCATAGGGCTCTGGTAAACAGTAGTACACTACACAGGGATTAGGGTGCTATTTGGGATGCAGCCTAAAAGGTTTCTTCTGGTACCAGAGAAGAAGTAGACGCCGGCGGTCACAGAGGACTCTGGGATGATGATGATGAGGTTGATGATGTTGATGATGAAGAAGGGGAGCCAGCAGAGGACGAAGACCACCACGATGATCACCACCATACGGGTCACCTTGCGCTCTGACCGCCGGCGCTTGGTGAAGCCCGCCCGCACACCTGAAGACTTCACCTGGAGGGGGGAACAAAATGGTGGTGGTGAGAGAAGGGAAAGCTGCAGCAGAATCTCTCTTACATACAAACAGGTCAATATAAAACACACACGGAAAAGAATGGTCGGAATGACGAAACAGAACAACAGAACAACATAGTATTCCGGAATGCTTTTCCACACACCTGGAAGATAATGACCAGAAAACCAGCCAGCTCACCGGGACACAAGTCACTATGAGTCCATCCAGGCCTGAGGTGGGGAGGTGGTGTGGAAACAGACCACTAGGGGCACCAGTGAGTGCATTCAAGAAGGTTGGGGTTTTGGATGGGGTGTTGTAGATGGGAGAAAGCATCTGCCTCTGGTGCAATGGTTGTATGTTCAAATCCAGCAATATAAGGTTGTTTTTTAAAATCTTTGTTTTAAGCCCAACCCAAACCTTAACCATTCAGAGTTAATATCTAACCTGAACCATTCAGAGTTAATACCCTAACCTGAACCATTCAGAGTTAATATCTAACCTTAACCATTCAGAGTTAATATCTAACCTTAACCATTCAGAGTTAATATCTAACCTTAACCATTCAGAGTTAATATCTAACCTGAACCATTCAGAGTTAATACCCTAACCTGAACCATTCAGAGTTAATATCTAACCTTAACCATTCAGAGTTAATACCCTAACCTGAACCATTCAGAGTTAATATCTAACCTGAACCATTCAGAGTTAATACCCTAACCTTAACCATTCAGAGTTAATATCTAACCTTAACCATTCAGAGTTAATACCCTGACCTGAACCATTCAGAGTTAATATCTAACCTTAACCATTCAGAGTTAATACCCTAACCTGAACCATTCAGAGTTAATACCCTAACCTGAACCATTCAGAGTTAATATCTAACCTGAACCATTCAGAGTTAATACCCTGACCTGAACCATTCAGTTAATATCTAACCTTAACCATTCAGAGTTAATATCTAACCTTAACCATTCAGAGTTAATATCTAACCTTAACCATTCAGAGTTAATATCTAACCTGAACCATTCAGAGTTAATACCCTGACCTGAACCATTCAGAGTTAATATCTAACCTTAACCATTCAGAGTTAATATCTAACCTGAACCATTCAGAGTTAATATCTAACCTTAACCATTCAGAGTTAATATCTAACCTTAACCATTCAGAGTTAATATCTAACCTTAACCATTCAGAGTTAATATCCTGACCTGAACCATTCAGAGTTAATATCTAACCTTAACCATTCAGAGTTAATATCTAACCTGAACCATTCAGAGTTAATATCTAACCTTAACCATTCAGAGTTAATATCTAACCTGAACCATTCAGAGTTAATATCTAACCTGAACCATTCAGAGTTAATATCTAACCTTAACCATTCAGAGTTAATATCTAACCTTAACCATTCAGAGTTAATATCTAACCTGAACCATTCAGAGTTAATATCTAACCTGAACCATTCAGAGTTAATATCTAACCTGAACCATTCAGAGTTAATATCTAACCTTAACCATTCAGAGTTAATACCCTAACCTTAACCATTCAGAGTTAATACCCTAACCTGAACCATTCAGAGTTAATATCTAACCTGAACCATTCAGAGTTAATCCCTAATTGTAACCGTAAACACTTCAAAATGTGACGTTTGAGAAACATGGATAAACGTCTAATTCTGAGGTGAGACTGTGAGACCGTGTTGCACAAAACAACAACACAGAGAAGCATTTAATGACCAAATGAAAGAAACAGAAATGAGTTCAAACAGCCAAACCAAACATTTCTAATAATGCAGTCTTGACCACAACGAGCAACCAAAACAATGGTACTGTAGCTAACACAGAAACACAGAAGAAAACCAGAATGATTTTGACCTATGACCCCCCCCCCACCTTAACCATTCAGAGTTAATATCTAACCTGAACCATTCAGAGTTAATACCCTAACCTTAACCATTCAGAGTTAATATCTAACCTGAACCATTCAGAGTTAATATCTAACCTGAACCATTCAGAGTTAATATCTAACCTTAACCATTCAGAGTTAATATCTAACCTGAACCATTCAGAGTTAATATCTAACCTTAACCATTCAGAGTTAATACCTAACCTGAACCATTCAGAGTTAATATCTAACCTGAACCATTCAGAGTTAATATCTAACCTGAACCATTCAGAGTTAATATCTAATTGTAACCGTAAACTCTTCAAAATGTGACGTTTGAGAAACGTCTGAGATGAGACTGTGAGACCGTGTTGCACAAAACAACAACACAGAGAAGCATTTAATGACCAAATGAAAGAAACAGAAATGAGTTCAAACAGCCAAACCAAACATTTCTAATAATGCAGTCTTGACCACAACGAGCCACCAAAACAATGGTACTGTAGCTAACACAGAAACACAGAAGAAAACCAGAATGATTTTGACCTATGACCCCCCCCCACCTTAACCACGATGAGCAGGTAGCAGAGACAGATGACCAGAAGTGGTCCGCAGAACCCCAGCGTAGCCGTGTACAGGATAAACACGGTGGACCACACCCCCTGCGGCTCCGGCCAGCTGATGTTACACGAGTTAAACGTGTCCTGTACGCCGGAGAACACGACCACGGGCAGGACGACCACCAACGACAACGCCCACACCGCGGCGCTCACCACCTTCGCCACTCGCGGTCGCCGCCATTTCGTAGACCGTATGGGGTGGACCACGGCCAGGTAGCGGTCGATAGACATCACGGTCAGACAGAAGATGGAGGTGAACTGGCTCATGGAGTCAGCGGTCATCAGCACGCGACACAGGAAGGAGCCGAACGGCCAGTAGGAGAGAACGTTCTGGAAGGAGGAGGAGGAAGAGGAGGAGGAGGAAGAAAAAGATATTACTTTATTGGAAGTTGTCTTCTGCTTCATTCAAACCCCTCAGAAAGACAAACAGACACAAAGGTTGGCGCTGAGGGCTGTTTACAGCTTAAGTGCCTTGCTTAAGGGTACAACGGCAAGAGATGAGATGGCATCTTGGACACTGATGCCAGATACCTTTCAGTGACCCTTACTCCAGACCAGATGTTGCCTTGTCAGAGCTAGGATTCAAACCGAAAACCCTCTGGTTGCTGGCCCACTCTTCTAACCTCTAGCTTCTAACCTCTAAGCTACCTGGGTGGTGAGGAAGGGAAGTCCCAGGATGTACAGTTCATCTCTAACCTCTAACCTCTGACCTCTAGGCTACCTGGGTGGTGAGGAAGGGAAGTCCCAGGATGTACAGTTCATCTCTAACCTCTAACCTCTGACCTCTAGGCTACCTGGGTGGTGAGGAAGGGAAGTCCCAGGATGTACAGTTCATCTCTAACCTCTAACCTCTGACCTCTAGGCTACCTGGGTGGTGAGGAAGGGAAGTCCCAGGATGTACAGTTCATCTCTAACCTCTAACCTCTGACCTCTAGGCTACCTGGGTGGTGAGGAAGGGAAGTCCCAGGATGTAGAGTTCATCTCTAACCTCTGACCTCTGACCTCTAGGCTACCTGGGTGGTGAGGAAGGGAGTCTCAGGGTGTACAGTTCATCTCTGACCTCTAACCTCTGACCTCTAGGCTACCTGGGTGGTGAGGAAGGGAAATCCCAGGATGTACAATTCATCTCTAACCTCTGACCTCTGACCTCTAGGCTACCTGGGTGGTGAGGAAGGGAAGTCCCAGGATGTAGAGTTCATCTCTGACCTCTGACCTCTAGGCTACCTGGGTGGTGAGGAAGGGAAGTCCCAGAATGTAGAGTTCATCTCTGACCTCTAACCTCTGACCTCTAGGCTACCTGGGTGGTGAGGAAGGAAGTCCCAGGATGTAGAGTTCGTCTGCGACTGCCAGGTTCAGAATATAGATGTTGGTGACGGTCTTCATCTTGGCGTAGCGTAGCACCACGTAGATGGCCAGGGTGTTACCGATCAGGCCGACCACGAACACACTCAGGGAGATGACCGCAGTCATCAGGGTACTGCTGCCCTGGAACGGGACGCTCTGACTGGACACGTTGGAGGACGAACTGGGGAACAAGGATGGGGAGGGGAAGGACGGGGTTGCAGGGCCAGAATCAGGGTAGGAGTAGTGATACCCCAGGTTGGGAGTGGAGGTGTTGGGGTCACCAGAGAGCAGTGTCCAGCCTGTCCTGTCCAGAGGCTCCATGGTGGATGTAGGGTGTGTAGGGGAGGGGAGGGGAGGGGGAGGGGGGGGGGAGGGGGAGGGGAGGGGGGGGAGGGAGGGGAGTGGAGGGGAGGGGAGGAGACCTTCAGACCTGCATCAGAAGAGACAGAAAAGTAAAAGAGGTGTGTGAGTCTCTGTGATAAAAGGAATGCAACTCTGTCTAGAGAGAGAGAGAGAGGGGGGTGAGGGAGAGAGAAAGAGAGGGATGAGGGAGAGAGAGAGAGGGGGGATGAGGGAGAGAGAGAGAGAGGGATGAGGGAGAGAGAGAGAGGGGGATGAGGGAGAGAGAAAGAGAGTGATGAGAGAGAGAGAGGGGGAGATGAGGGAGAGAGAAAGAGAGGGATGAGAGAGAGAGAGAGAGGGATGAGGGAGAGAGGGGGTGAGGGAGAGAGAGAAAGAGGGATGAGAGAGAGAGGGGGATGAGGGAGAGAGAGAGAGAGGGATGAGGGAGAGAGGGGGGGATGAGGGAGAGAGACAGTAGTCCCTATACATGACATCTGTTAGACTTCTGAAGAGACGAGGTGTACTGCCAGATCTAACTACTCTGTAAATACTCTGGTTTATAAGACAACTCCTGCTGTGTGCGTGCGTGCGTGTGTGTGTGTGTGTGTGTGTGTGTGTGTGTGTGTGTGTGTGTGTGTGTGTGTGTGTGTGTGTGTGTGTGTGTGTGTGTGTGTGTGTGTGTGTGTGTGTGTGTGTGTGTGTGTGTGTGTGTGTGTGTGTTAGTGATGCATGTGTCAGCTGTTTGTTCACCCATCCACAACCGCCCGACTACATGTGATGAAGTGAACATCTGAAGTCTCCACCCAATCCTGACCTGCAAATATAGAACATGAATATAGAACATGAATATAGAACATGAATATAGAACATGAATATAGAACATGAATATAGAACATGAATATAGAACATGCATATAGAACATGAATATAGAACATGAATATAGAACATGAATATAGAACATGAATATAGAACATGCATATAGAACATGCATATAGAACATGAATATAGAACATGCATATAGAACATGAATATAGAACATGAATATAGAACATGAATATAGAACATGAATATAGAACATGCATATAGAACATGAATATAGAACATGAATATAGAACATGAATATAGAACATGCATATAGAACATGAATATAGAACATGCATATAGAACATGAATATAGAACATGAATATAGAACATGAATATAGAACATGAATATAGAACATGCATATAGAACATGAATATAGAACATGCATATAGAACATGCATATAGAACATGCATATAGAACATGAATATAGAACATGAATATAGAACATGAATATAGAACATGAATATAGAACATGAATATAGAACATGCATATAGAACATGAATATAGAACATGAATATAGAACATGCGCTGTACAGTTCCTTCTATCTTTTTTCTGCCCAAGTTCCCAAAAGCATTTGGAGGTGGGCCGTCATTGTAAATAAGAATTTGTTCTAAACTGACTTGCCGAGTTAAATAAAGATTAAATAAAAATGTTCAAAATAAATAAAAATGTGTTTGTATTTGGTGCGGATACGGTTCGGCCATAAAGCTGAGACTTCTGCACTAATGCCAGATACAAATAATGAATTTAAAAACCTCACTGTCGTCTACTGATATGAACTGCACAATGACAATACATTCATGGAATGTGTTTTT
Source organism: Oncorhynchus masou masou (assembly GCF_036934945.1). Lineage (NCBI taxonomy): Eukaryota > Metazoa > Chordata > Actinopteri > Salmoniformes > Salmonidae > Oncorhynchus > Oncorhynchus masou. Next base: position 13,924,724 of record NC_088216.1, read on the forward strand.
TATTCATTGTTTTCTCTTTTATACACTGACTGAGGGTTATGAGTCTACCTGCGCATCACTGGAGTGTGTGTGTACTGCAGAGCTGGCATCCAGACATCCCAGACATCCCAAACATCCCACTGAGAATACATGGTGGGCGGAGACACACACTGACGATTCCAAGAAGTTACACACACACACACAGACACACACACACACAGACACACACACACACACGCACACACACAAACACACACACACAGACACACACACACACACAGACATATATGCAGTCACCCGTACTTGAACCTGATGCACTCTCTCTCACACACACACACACACACACCCTAATGATGGTTCTGGAGCAGGGAGACAGGAAACACACACACACACCCACACACACACACACCTTTAATGATGGTTCTGGAGCAGGGAGAAAGGAAACACACAGGGAGACAGGAGACACACACACACACACACACCCACACACCCACACACACACACACCTTTAATGATGGTTCTGGAGCAGGGAGAAAGGAAACACACAGGGAGACAGGAAACACACACACACACACCCACACCCCCCCACACACACCCACACCCACACACACACACACACCCACACCCACACACACACACGCACCCACACCCACACACACACACACACCCACACACACACACTGCACATAACAGTTTCCCACACTGTTTCCCTCTGATATAAGTGATGCCAGTGTTTTTCCCCCAGGCAGGGTGGGCAACTCCAGTCCTCGGGGTTCTGATTGGCGTCACACTTTCCCCACATCCCCAGCAAACATAGCTGATTAATCAGATGGCATTCTAAACTGAAGATCATGATTAGGTGATTATTGGAGTCAGGTGTGTTAGCTGGGGCAAAACTGTGACACCAATCAGGCCCCTGAGGACTGGAGTCGCCCACCCCTGTGTGTGTCCCCATCTCAGTCCCCTCTCATAAAACAACTCAGGTTAGGCTAAGGGATGGATTTCATCTAGACAGCGGAACGTCTGTGTTATAGTGCCATTTACATTTAAAGGTAATTTCCCGATTAAGTTGACATTTGCAGCGTGTACCGTAAATGTGGTCTATCCAAACGCGACAACATTCCCTTTAAAACGTGCACGGACTAAACGCAACAACATTCCCTTTAAAACGTGCACGGACTAAACGCGACCGGGTTGAATCTGACTCCTAACTGGAGCAGCCTGTAGTTCTGGACTTAAAAACACTTTCAATTTTCTTACACGTTTTATTTATTTGACCTTTATTTATCGAGGCAAGTCAGTTAAGAACAAATTCTTGTTTTCAATGACGGCCGAGGAACAGTGGGTTGACTGCCTTGTTCAGGGGCAGAACGACAGATTCTTCTTTTCAATGACGGCCTCGGAGCAGTGCCTTGTTCAGAGGAACGACAAATTCTTGTCGGCTCGGGGAATAGAAGAGTCTCATTGGGTGTTAGTTCAGGATGAGACTCTTGATCTGTCCAGGAAACCTCCCTTTGTACTGGATGTAATCCTCTGCTTTACTGGTTGACAAGTTAGAAAAACAACGTTAAAATGTCTCGACCCGTCCTGGTTATGCTCTTACAGAATACAGTGGAGAGGATAATGAAGTGTAACACATGATAATGATGATCTTGATCTACACACATACACACATACACATATACACACACATACACACATATACACACATACACATATACACACACATACACACATGTACACACACATACACACGTGTACACACACATACACACACATACACACATGTACACACACATACACACATGTACAGTGGGGAGAACAAGTATTTGATACACTGCCGATTTTGCAGGTTTTCCTACTTACAAAGCATGTAGAGGTCTGTAATTTTTATCATAGGTACACTTCAACTGTGAGAGACGGAATCTAAAACAAAAATCCAGAATATCACATTGTTTGATTTTTAAGTAATTAATTTGCATTTTATTGCATGACATAAGTATATGATCACCTACCAACCAGTAAGAATTCCGGCTCTCACAGACCTGTTAGTTTTTTTTTAAGAAGCCCTCCTGTTCTCCACACATTACCTGTATTAACTGCACCTGTTTGAACTCGTTACCTGTATAAAAGACACCTGTCCACACACTCAATCAAACAGACTCCAACCTCTCCACAATGGCCAAGACCAGAGAGCTGTGTAAGGACATCAGGGATAAAATTGTAGACCTGCACAAGGCTGGGATGGGCTACAGGACAATAGGCAAGCAGCTTGGTGAGAAGGCAACAACTGTTGGCGCAATTATTAGAAAATGGAAGAAGTTCAAGATGACGGTCAATCACCCTTGGTCTGGGGCTCCATGCAAGATCTCACCTCGTGGGGCATCAATGATCATGAGGAAGGTGAGGGATCAGCCCAGAACTACACGGCAGGACCTGGTCAATGACCTGAAGAGAGCTGGGACCACAGTCTCAAAGCAAACCATTAGTAACACACTATGCTGTCATGGATTAAAATCCTGCAGCGCACGCAAGGTCCTCCTGCTCAAGCCAGCGCATGTCCAGGCCCATCTGAAGTTTGCCAATGATCATCTGGATGATTCAGAGGAGGAATGCGAGAAGGTCATGTGGTCTGATGAGACAAAAATAGAGCTTTTAGGTCTAAACTCCACTCGCCGTGTTTGGAGGAAGAAGAAGGATGAGTACAACATCATTCTTTGGGGATGCTTTGCTGCAAAGGGACAACTGCACCGTATTGAGGGGAGGATGGGGCCATGTTTCGCGAGATCTTGGCCAACAACCTCCTTCCCTCATTAAGAGCATTGAAGATGGGTCATGGCTGGGTCATCCAGCATTTTTATTTTTTTATTTTACCTTTATTTAACCTTTATTTAACTTGGCAAGTCAGTTTCGATGACAGCCTAGGGTTAACTGCCTGTTCAGGGGCAGAACGACAAATTTGTACCTTGTCAACTTGGGGGTTTGAACTTGCAACCTTCTGGTTACTAGTCCAAAGCTCTAACCACTAGGCTACCCTGCTGCCCCATGACAACAACCCAAAACACACAGCCATGGCAACTGAGGAGTGGCTCCGTAAGAAACATCTCAAGGTCCTGGAGAGGCCTAGCCAGTCTCCAGACCTGAACCCAATAGAAAATCTTTGGAGGGAGCTGAAAGTCTGTATTGCCCAGCGACAGCCCTGAAACCTGAAGGATCTGGAGAAGGTCTGGAGAAGGTCTGTATGGAGGAGTGGGCCAAAATCCCTGCTGCAATGTGTGCAAACCTGGTCAAGTACTACAGGAAACGTATGATCTCTGTAAGTTCTGCTTTTCTGATGTATCAAATACTTATGTCATGCAATAAAATGCAAATTACGTACTTAAAAATCATACAATGTGATTTTCTGGATTTTTGTTTTAGATTCCGTCTCTCACAGTTGAAGTGTACCTATGACAAAAATTACAGACCTCTACATGCTTTGTAAGTAGGAAAACCTGCAAAATCGGCAGTGTATCAAATACTTCTCTCCACTGTATACACACAGACATACACACTGCATGCTCACCCATGACATCCCTGTAAACAACTAATCTAACTGCAACAAGCACGGGCATGCCGTGTTAAAAGCCTTTTCTGCACGCTGTTTAAAAGCTGTGTCGGTAATTTAACCAGAGTCAGATGAGATCGTGGATAGGCCTACCGTGTGTATGTTTCTACTTGCAGTTGGCTAGCGGTAGCTCAATGGCTGGAAGTCTACATGAACAGCTAGCATGCTAACGGTTCCTGTAGACTTCTATTCATTGCGCTAACAATAGTTAGCAATGGCTCCAGAAGCTAACTTCGACTGTCCTTCAAACTGCACGCAGAGACATAAAAATGGTAGCCTATCCACTAGTTCGTCTGACTTTGGATAAGTAGGAAAAAATGGCTTAACTGACAAAATGTCGCAGTCAGCATACACATAGACCTATGATCCGACTTCCAACATATAGGAGTCTCAAACACCCTAACAAAACATGTTTTTTTGTCTCGATTATGTAGGCTATATGAGATTATAGGTTATAAAATAATGTTAGGCTAAATTTTACCTGGCTTTAAGTGCGCATTCTGAAGGAAGCTTTAGTGGAAATTCAAATTCCGATGTATTTCAAACTTTAAAGACAGCGCGAAGAAAGAGTCTAAAGATTTAGATGACTGAACTGATTTCCAAAGATGAAGGGGGAAAAGTCCGAAGATAAAAGTCCTTCTCTTCTCATGATTCGTTCTGAAAACAATCAAAATCCTGAGAAAAACGTTACATCACCCCCCCCCCACCCCCCAAAAAAGTGTATTTTCAATATTTCATGAAATATTTCAAATTCCAAGCCGTTTTTTCGGTTGAGGTGAGAGAGCGGGGCGAACCTGACGCGCTCAGTCGCTGTCCATGGTATTGGTACTGATCACTCTAGCGCAGCGTCTCTACTTCTCTCTCGCTCTGCTCGTCTTCCTACTTTGAGCACCGTTTTGATTTGAAGCATTACTTCATCACTGATTTCACCGGTGTCAGCTAATTATCTGACGGAAAGGTCACTATTATCCAAGAGAATGGTATCGGCCCATGTCTATGAACCGGGGTTTGAAAAACACAGGCTACTCTTCTGCGCTGGGTGTCGGCATCTCTCCGGATCTTCCTCACAACTTTTCCGCCTCACGTAGCTTTTGCTCGCAGTGGTTTGAAACCCAGTCAAGTTGATCTGTAGGTTGATGCTATCCTATATAGCTCCTCTCTGATGCGCTCCAGTCTCGCAGCCAGTCCCAACCGAGGCAGGCCCCACTGGGCACAGACGTCATTTCAACGTCTTGTTTAGATTTGCATTTGGTTGAGTTGTCAACTAACGTGAATTCAACAAAAAATGGGTGAAAAAATAGGAAGCATATTGATGTCTTTTTGCAAATCAAATCAATTTCCCACATTGATTATACGTCATCACTTTGGCTTTTTTTTATAACTTGGAAACAACGTTGATTCAACCTGTTTTTATCTAGTGGGGCGGCTTTCCTTCGACACCTTCCCAGGAGTGTCTCGCCTCAGTCGGGTAAGATCGTGGAGGAAATGGGGCTCTGCTGTTGGATGTAAAGCGAATCACCTCCGCCCAAGGCTGTCCCTGGTCACCTTCAATATCTCATCAAGGTTTCTCAAAAGCACGTGACTTAGGGTAGGGGGTAGGTTTTAACGTTGTGTTTTTTCTCTCGAGAAACACCTTTAGCAGATAAATGCGTGTGGCGGGGGAGCTCGCGCACGCAGGTTCTTTTTGGAGAGGGAGAGAGAGGGGGTCTGATTCCCGCGTACGGGGCAGGGGTATTTAACACTCGGCCGAGGAACGTGCGTGGCATTTATCCCGCTCTCAGATGACGTCACCAAGATGTTGCCGTGCAGGTTTCGCCCCTGCATTGTCTGCTCCGCACACAACCGTCCCTCACCCTACCCATTACCGATAAGACGCTCGTGTTGGTACTCGCTCACCTGCGCGCACTCCATGCGGCGAGTTAGAGAGTGAGAGGAAAAGGGAGGAAGAGGATGAGAGGTAAATTGAGGTCTGATGTACGGTAGTCTCCCCCTGGAGAGGATCACGACTCAAATCCGTTCTACTAGGTTAGATGAACATGACCCTCAATGAAACCCGTTGTTCAATCAATCAATCAAATATATTTTATAGAGTGCTTTTTACATCAGCAGTGGGCACAACATGCTTTAGTTACCCGCCTGAACCTCATAGAGAAAGCAATTCAGGAAGCGCAGTATTCTTCTGACGCACTAGCAACACCAAGGTTTAGAGAAGTCTGATGTTGAATCAGCTGTAAAGTCTCACGCCATGCAGCCTCTCACGCCAGATCAGATCAGAGCCCTGGAGGGTTCTAAAGAACACGTAGGCGGCAGGGTTCTGATCGCTCTCTCTCTCTCGCGCAGGTGTTACCTGACGCGGTTGACAGCTCTATATCGAGCGGGCACGACTGCGACTCCTCATCGTTACGTAATTACATTCTCTACGGGATGTCAGAAGGGGCGAGCCCTACACCCGCACAGCCTTGTGCCCAACCTGCATACAGTTACCAGGATTTCCCAGCACACACACACACACACACACACACACACACACACACACACACACACACACACACACACACACAGAGAGAGACTTAATTAAGATTTAGATGACTCGGTCTTGGTAAAAGGAAAGCTAATTTTTGATTTTCACTAACCAGATTTAATTATTCTCTCTCTCTTTCACCCTATTCCCTATTGTCTCTGGTTAAAAGTAGTGCACTACATAGGGATGCAACCTAGGACATTAGATATTAACCTGATGTGTGAACTAACTAACCCCCTCTGGTTGTTCAAGTGTAGAGAAGCCCCTGATGGTTAACCGGTGTAGTCCACTCCTGGTAAGGGTACATGGGTTAAGTAAACACTCTATTTCAAGTACGCTCTTGTATGCAAGTAAATATAGGCCTAGATTTATTTGCAGAATAAGGTAGAATAAAGTATAAATAGGTCGAATAAAGGTAGAATAGGGTAGAATAAAGGTAGAATAGGGAAGAATAAAGGTAGAATAAAGGTAGAATAGGGTAGAATAAAGATAGAATAAATGTAGAATAGGGTAGAATAAAGGTAGAATAGGGTAGAATAAAGGTAGAATAGGGTATAATAAAGGTAGAATGAAGGTAGAATAGGGTAGAATAAAGGTAGAATAGGGTAGAATAAAGGTAGAATAAAGGTAGAATAGGGTAGAATAAAGGTGGAATAAATGTAGAATAGGGTAGAATAAAGGTAGAATAGGGAAGAATAAAGGTAGAATAGGGTAGAATAAAGGTAGAATAGGGTAGAATAAAGGTAGAATAGGGTAGAATAAAGGTAGAATAGGGTAGAATAAAGGTAGAATAGGGTAGAATAAAGGTAGAATAGGGTAGAATAAAGGTAGAATAGGGTAGAATAAAGGTAGAATAGGGAAGAATAAAGGTAGAATAGGGTAGAATAAAGGTAGAATAGGGTAGAATAAAGGTAGAATAGGGTAGAATAAAGGTAGAATAGGGTAGAATAAAGGTAGAATAAAGGTAGAATAGGGAAGAATAAAGGTAGAATAGGGTAGAATAAAGGTAGAATAAAGGTAGAATAGGGTAGAATAAAGGTTGAATAAATGTAGAATAGGGTAGAATAAAGGTAGAATATGGTAGAATAAAGGTAGAATAGGGTAGAATAAAGGTAGAATAGCGTAGAATAAAGGTAGAATAAAGGTAGAATAGGGAAGAATAAAGGTAGAATAGAGAAGAATAAAGGTAGAATAGGGTAGAATAAAGGTAGAATAGGGAAGAATAAAGGTAGAATAGAGAAGAATAAAGGTAGAATAGGGTAGAATAAAGGTAGAATAGGGAAGAATAAAGGTAGAATAGGGTAGAATAAAGGTAGAATAAGGTAGAATATAGGTAGAATAGGGTAGAATAGGGTAGAACAGGGTAGAATAGGGGAGAATAAAGGTAGAATTAAGGTAGAATAGGGAATAATAAAGGTAGAATAGGATATAATAAAGGTAGAATAGGGTAGAATAAAGGTAGAATAGGGTAGAATAAAGGTAGAATAAAGTATGTTGTGAAGCAGTCTAACTCAGTGAATTTCTATGTTGTGAATCCTACGTCTTTATTCAGGGACGAATCAGGTTGTCTCTACAGAATTGAGATCGTTCAACAGTCAAGGTTGTTCCAAACATTTCCAAATGACATTACTACACACACACACGCACGCACGCACGCACGCACGCACGCACGCACGCACGCACGCACGCACGCACACACACACACACACACACACACACACACACACACACACACACACACACACACACAGACGGTAGAATGTAGTTGTGTCAAGTGCTTAGTGTGAACATGGTGATGGAGTTAGTTGGCCTCTCTCTCACCCACACAAAAAACAATCAACCAACAAGATCCCAGTCAGTTTTCAGTGTCCTTATATTCCCTGTAGCATCAGCAATCTGCGCTGAGTGTACAATACTTTAGGAACAACTGCTCCTTCCATCCATTTCCACCAGTGTGGATGAAGGGGAGGAGACGGGTTAAAGAAGGATTTTTAAGCCTTGAGACAATTGAGACATGGACTGTGTGTGTGTGCCATTCAGAGGGTGAAGACAATATATTGAAGAGCCTTTGAACAGGATATGGTAGTAGGTGGCAGGCGCACTAATTTATCAAGAACTGCAACGCTGCTGGGTTTTTCACACTCACCAGTTTCCCATGTGTATCAAGAATGGTCCACCAACTAAAGGACTTCCAGCCAACTTGACACAACTGTGGAAAGCGTTGGAGTCAACATGGGCCAGCATCCCTGTGGAACGCGTTGGAGTCAACATGGGCTAGCATCCCTGTGGAACGCGTTGGAGTCAACATGGGCCAGCATCCCTGTGGAACGCTTTCAACACCTTGTAGAGTCAACATGGGCCAGCATCCCTGTGGAACGCGTTGGAGTCAACATGGGCCAGCATCCCTGTGGAACGCGTTGGAGTCAACATGGGCCAGCATCCCTGTGGAACGCGTTGGAGTCAACATGGGCTAGCATCCCTGTGGAACGCGTTGGAGTCAACATGGGCCAGCATCCCTGTGGAACGCTTTCAACACCTTGTAGAGTCAACATGGGCTAGCATCCCTGTGGAACGCGTTGGAGTCAACATGGGCCAGCATCCCTGTGGAACGCTTTCAACACCTTGTAGAGTCAACATGGGCCAGCATCCCTGTGGAACGCGTTGGAGTCAACATGGGCCAGCATCCCTGTGGAACGCGTTGGAGTCAACATGGGCCAGCATCCCTGTGGAACGCGTTGGAGTCAACATGGGCCAGCATCCCTGTGGAACGCGTTGGAGTCAACATGGGCCAGCATCCCTGTGGAACGCGTTGGAGTCAACATGGGCCAGCATCCCTGTGGAACGCGTTGGAGTCAACATGGGCCAGCATCCCTGTGGAACGCGTTGGAGTCAACATGGGCCAGCATCCCTGTGGAACGCTTTCAACACCTTGTAGAGTCCATGTCCCAATGAATTGAGGCTGTTCTGAGGGCAAGTCAATATTAGGGAGGTTTTTCTAATGTTTTGTATGCTCAGTTTAGATAGATTAGTCAAGTTGTTTTATCTGAGCATAACCCCAAAGCGACGGACTAATTAGCCTACTCTGTTGTTTATGATTGTGTGGTCATGGATGACTGATTGGGTTCATAGCTGCTATCAGAATGGCAGAGTTTCACCACTACCGGAAAGGGCTATTTGCATGTGGAAATGTAATGCCATATGCTGCATCTGTTATAGGCCTTTTGTTGACCTTTCTGTCTGCAACACTTTGACATCTGGATAATTTGCAGCTGTTTAAGTCTATCAGAAGTGTGTGAGTTTGAGCAGGTTCAGCCTATGGGCAGCCTTTATAGTCAGCACCAATTAGACTGAGCAATAAAGCTCCCCATGGTCTTCTTAAATGAAACTAGTTGTTGACAGTATGGAGTGCAATACCACAGGGGAGTTTAGAAGGGAGGAACTAAACCACTGGGGATTTTAGAAGGGAGGAACTATATCACGGTGGAGTTTAGAAGGGAGGAACTATACCACAGGGGAGTTTAGAAGGGAGGAACTATACCACAGGGGAGTTTAGAAGGGAGGAACTATACCACAGGGGAGTTTAGAAGGGAGGAACTAAACCACAGGGGAGTTTAGAAGGGAGGAACTATACCACGGGGGAGTTTAGAAGGGAGGAACTATATCACAGGGGAGTTTAGAAGGGAGGAACTAAACCAAAGGGGAGTTTAGAAGGGAGGAACTATATCACAGGGGAGTTTAGAAGGGAGGAACTAAACCAAAGGGGAGTTTAGAAGGGAGGAACTATATCACGGGGGAGTTTAGAAGGGAGGAACTATACCACAGGGGAGTTTAGAAGGGAGGAACTAAACCACAGGGGAGTTTAGAAGGGAGGAACTATACTACGGGGGAGTTTAGAAGGGAGGAACTATACCACGGGGGAGTTTAGAAGGGAGGAACTAAACCACGGGGGAGTTTAGATAGAAGGGAGGAACTATATCACGGGGGAGTTTAGAAGGGAGGAACTATATCACGGGGGAGTTTAGAAGGGAGGAACTATACCACAGGGGAGTTTAGAAGGGAGGAACTAAACCACAGGGGAGTTTAGAAGGGAGGAACTAAACCACAGGGGAGTTTAGAAGGGAGGAACTATACCACGGGGAGTTTAGAAGGGAGGAACTATACCACAGGGGAGTTTAGAAGGGAGGAACTATACCACAGGGGAGTTTAGAAGGGAGGAACTATACCACAGGGGAGTTTAGAAGGGAGGAACTAAACCACGGGGGAGTTTAGAAGGGAGGAACTAAACCACAGGGGAGTTTAGAAGGGAGGAACTATACCACAGGGGAGTTTAGAAGGGAGGAACTATACCACAGGGGAGTTTAGAAGGGAGGAACTAAACCACGGGGGAGTTTAGATAGAAGGGAGGAACTATACCACAGGGGAGTTTAGAAGGGAGGAACTAAAGCACTGGGGAGTTTAGAAGGGAGGAACTATACCACAGGGGAGTTTAGAAGGGAGGAACTAAAGCACTGGGGAGTTTAGAAGGGAGGAACTATATCACTGGGGAGTTTAGAAGGGAGGAACTATACCACGGGGGAGTTTAGAAGGGAGGAACTATATCACGGGGGAGTTTAGAAGGGAGGAACTAAAGCACTGGGGAGTTTAGAAGGGAGGAACTATATCACAGGGGAGTTTAGAAGGGAGGAACTAAACCAAAGGGGAGTTTAGAAGGGAGGAACTAAAGCACTGGGGAGTTTAGAAGGGAGGAACTATACCACAGGGGAGTTTAGAAGGGAGGAACTAAAGCACTGGGGAGTTTAGAAGGGAGGAACTATATCACTGGGGAGTTTAGAAGGGAGGAACTATACCACGGGGGAGTTTAGAAGGGAGGAACTATATCACGGGGGAGTTTAGAAGGGAGGAACTAAAGCACTGGGGAGTTTAGAAGGGAGGAACTATATCACGGGGTAGTTTAGAAGGGAGGAACTAAAGCACTGGGGAGTTTAGAAGGGAGGAACTATATCACTGGGGAGTTTAGAAGGGAGGAACTATACCACAGGGGAGTTTAGAAGGGAGAAACTATACCACAGGGGAGTTTAGAAGGGAGGAACTATACCACAGGGGAGTTTAGAAGGGAGGAACTATACCACAGGGGAGTTTAGAAGGGAGGAACTAAAGCACTGGGGAGTTTAGAAGGGAGGAACTATACCACAGGGGAGTTTAGAAGGGAGAAACTATACCACAGGGGAGTTTAGAAGGGAGGAACTAAAGCACTGGGGAGTTTAGAAGGGAGGAACTATATCACGGGGGAGTTTAGAAGGGAGGAACTAAACCAAAGGGGAGTTTAGAATGGAGGAACTAAAGCACTGGGGAGTTTAGAAGGGAGGAACTAAAGCACGGGGAGTTTAGAATGGAGGAACTAAAGCACTGGGGAGTTTAGAAGGGAGGAACTATACCAAGGGGGAGTTTTAAAAGGGAGGAACTAAAGCAAGGGGAAGTTTAGATAGAAGGGAGGAACTAAACCAAGGGGGAGTTTAGATAGAAGGGAGGAACTATATCACGGGGGAGTTTAGAAGGGAGGAACAAAAGCACTGGGCAGTTTAGAAGGGAGGAACTAAACCACGGGGGAGTTTAGAAGGGAGGAACTAAACCACGGGGGAGTTTAGAACTTGTATTCCATAGACTGGGATCCGCTTTATGCAGCTGTTGCAAGAGTCCATTTTCCACTGGCTGCCCAGGTTGTAGCTGGTAAGGGATTACAGTTACAGTTTGTTTTGTCATCTGTTTCTCTCCAACCCTGTGTGAGTGTTTCTGCTGCAGGACAATACAGCATCTGGTTCTTCAGCCTGTTTGCACCCACCTCTTTCCCCTCATCCCTCTCGTTCCCCTCATCCCTCTCTTTCCTCTCATCCCTCTCTTTCTTCTCCATCCCTCTCTTTCCCCTCATCCCTCTATTTCCTCTCATCCCTGTCATCCCTCTCTTTCTTCTCCATCCCTCTCTTTCCTCTCTTTCTGTGGGGGGTAGATGGGGGAGGGGACACCCCCGTCAGGCGAGAGTTGATGGACATGTGGGTACAGGGGGAAAGGTTTAGGCTGTCTCCACAACTACCCCTGGAGCGAACCAATCACATGGCCAGAGGGATGACCTTATACCGGCCTGTCAGAGGGGATTAGTGTGAGAGGTGTGTGTGTGTCTCAGTTGCAGCTATTCTCATCATCACCACAACAGCACCAGGTCCAGAGAAACACACAGAGGGAATAAAGGAGGGAAGGACAAAGATAATGAAGAGGGAAACACAGAAAGATTAGCAAGCAAGAAAGATAGACACAAAAGATTGGCCCCCAGGGACCAGTTGACAGAAAGAGGAAGAGAGAGAGAGAGAAAGAATGAGAATGAGAGGGAGAGAGAGGGAGAGAGAGTGAGAGAGGGAGAGAGAGAAAGAGAGAGAGAGAGAGAGAGAGAGAGAGAGAGAGAGAGAGAGAGAGAGAGAGAGAGAGTGAGAGTGAGAGTGAGAGTGAGAGAGTGAGAGAGAGAGAGAGAGAGAGAGAGAGAGAGAGAGAGAGAGAGAGGGAGAGAGAGAGAAAGAAAGAATGAGAATGAGAGGGAGAGAAAGGGAGAGAGAGGGAGAGAGAGAGAGAGAGAGAGAGAGAGAGAGAGAGAGAGAGAGAGAGAGAGGGAGAGAGAGAGAGAAAGAAAGAATGAGAATGAGAGGGAGAGAGAGGGAGAGAGAGAGAGGGGGAGAGAGAGAGAGCGAGAGGGAGAGAGAGAAAGAAAGAATGAGAATGAGAGGGAGGGAGAGAGAGGGAGAGAGAGGGAGAGAGAGTGAGAGGGAGAGAAAGAAAGAAAGAGAATGAGAGGGAGAGAGAGGGAGAGAGAGAGAGAGAGAGAGAGAGAGAGAGAGAGAGAGAGAGAGAGAGAGAGAGAGAGAGAGAGGAGAGAAAGAAAGAATGAGGGAGAGAGAAAGAGAGAGAGAGGGAGCGAGAGAGAGAGAGAGAGAAAGAAAGAAAGAATGAGAGGGAGAGAGAGACTTGCCATGAACACCCAGACAGAGAGGAGGGAGAAGTGTGTAAAGGAGACTGAGTCAAGTGTCCTTATGGGCCCTGGTCAAAAGTAGTGCACTACATAGGGAAAAGGGTGTCATTTGTGATGCAGACACAATATCAGTTGTTCTGTTCTGTTGTGTCCTGTTGTTAATGAACACATCAGGCAGGAGAACATCACTCTCTCCCTCCCTCTTTATCTCTCTCTACCCAACACCTACCCTGCACCTGTAACCTTCCTACCAACCCAGTACCTGTAACCTTCCTACCAACCCAGTACCTGTAACCTACCTACCCTGCACCTGTAATCTACCTACCCTGCACCTGTAACCTACCTACACTGCACCTGTAACCTACCTACCCTGCACCTGTAACCTACCTACCCTGCACCTGTAACCTAACTACACTGCACCTGTAACCTACCTACCTACCCTGCACCTGTAATCTACCTACCCTGCACCTGTAACCTACCTACACTGCACCTGTAACCTACCTACCCTGCACCTGTAACCTACCTACCCTGCACCTGTAACCTAACTACACTGCACCTGTAACCTACCTACCCTGCACCTGTAACCTACCTACCTACCCTGCACCTGTAACCTACCTACCTACCCTGCACATGTAACCTACCTACCCTGCACCTGTAACCTACCTACCTACCCTGCACCTGTAACCTCCTACCCTGCACCTGTAACCTACCTACCCTGAACCTGTAACCTACCTACCCTGCACCTGTAACCTACCTACCTACCCTGCACCTGTAACCTACCTACCCGGCACCTGTAACCTACCTACCTACCCTGCACCTGTAACCTACCTACCTACCTACCTGCCCTGCACCTGTAACCTACCTACCTTGCACCTGTAACCCACCTACCCTGCCCCTGTAACCTACCTACCTACCCTGCACCTGTAACCTACCTACCCTTCACCTGTAACCTACCTACCTACCCTGCACCTGTAACCTACCTACCCAGCACCTGTAACCTACCTACCTATCCTCCATCTGTAACCTACCTACCTACCCTGCACCTGTAATCTACCTACCTACCCTGCACCTGCAACCTACCTACCTACCTACCCTGCACCTGTAACCTACCTACCTACCCTGCACCTGCAACCTACCTACCCTGCACCTGCAACCTACCTACTCTCAACTGTAATCTACCTACCTACACTGCACCTGTAACCTACCTACCCATAACCTGTAATCTACCTACCTACCCTGCACCTGTAACCTACCTACCCTGCCCCTGTAACCTACCTACCTACCCTGCACCTGTAACCTACCTACCCTGCACCTGTAACCAGCTACCCTGCACCTGCAACCTACCTACCTACCTACCTACCTACCTACCCTGCACCTGTAACCTACCTACCTACCCTGCACCTGCAACCTACCTACCCTGCACCTGCAACCTACCTACCCTGCACCTGCAACCTACCTACTCTCAACTGTAATCTACCTACCTACACTGCACCTGTAACCTACCTACCCATAACCTGTAATCTACCTACCTACCCTGCACCTGTAACCTACCTACCCTGCCCCTGTAACCTACCTACCTACCCTGCACCTGTAACCTACCTACCCTGCACCTGTAACCAGCTACCCTGCACCTGCAACCTACCTACCTACCTACCTACCTACCTACCCTGCACCTGTAACCTACCTACCCTGCACCTGTAACCTACCTACCCTGCACCTGTAACCTACCTACCCTGCACCTGCAACCTACCTACCTACCTACCTACCCTGCACCTGTAACCTACCTACCCTGCACCTGTAACCTACCTACCCATCACCTGTAACCTACATCCTACCCTGCACCTGTAACCTACCTACCTGCCCAGCACCTGTAACCTACCTACCCAGCACCTGTAACCTACCTACCCTCATCTGTAATCTACCTACCTACCCTGCACCTGTAACCTACCTACCCATCACCTGTAACCTTCCTACCTGCCTTGCACCTGTATCCTACCCACCCAGCACCTGTAACCTACCTACCTACCCTGCATCTGTAACCTACCTACCTACCCTGCATCTGTAACCTACCTACCTACCCTGCATCTGTAACCTACCTACCTACCCTGCACCTGTAACCTACCTACCTACCCCGCACCTGCAACCTACCTACCTACCTACCTACCTACCTACCTACCTACCTACCCTGCACCTGTAACCTACCTACCTACCCTGCACCTGCAACCTACCTACCCATCACCTGTAACCTTCCTACCTACCCTGCACCTGTAACCTACCTACCCTGCCCCTGTAACCTACCTACCTACCCTGCACCTGTAACCTACCTACCCTGCACCTGTAACCTACCTACCCATCACCTGTAACCTACCTACCTACCTACCCTGCACCTGTAACCTACCTACCCTGCACCTGTAACCTACCTACCCATCACCTGTAACCTTCCTACCTACCCTGCACCTGTAACCCACCTACCCTGCACCTGTAACCTACCTACCCTGCACCTGTAACCTACCTACCCTTCACTTGTAACCTCTCTCTCTCTCACTCCCCCCCTCTCTCTCTATCCCTCTCTCTCTCTCTATCCCTCTCTCTCTCTCTCTCTCTATCCCTCTCTCTCTCTCTCTCTCTATCCCCCTCTCTCTCTCTCTCCCTCTCTCAGTGGATCTCCCTTGCAGATCCACTGCAAGGCAGACAGTGCAAAACAAGAAGCGCCTTGTGGTCGGACACTGATCAGTTGCCATACCAGGCGGTGCAGCAGCCAGTCAAAAGGCTCTCTATGGTGCAGCTGTATAACCTTTAGAGGATCTGAGGGCCCATGTCAAATCTTTTCAGCCTCCTGAGGGGGAAGAGATGTTTTCATGCCCTTTCCACCTCTGTGTTGGTGTGTTTGGACCATGATGGGTCCTTAGTGATGTGAACACCGAGGAACTTGAAGCTCTCGACCGTCTCCACTACAGCCCCCATGTGGATTGTAGCAGCTCGGCCCTCCGTTTCCTGTAGTACAGATCAGCCTCTTTGTTTTGTCCACGATGAGGGAGAGGTTGTTGTCCTGGCACCACACTGCCAGGTCTCTGACCTCCATATAGGCTGTCATGGTTATTGGTGATCAGGCCTACTACCGTTGTGTCGTCGACAAACTTTCTCTCTCTCTCTCTCTTTTTCTCGCTTACTTCCTCCAGTCCTTTAATAATATTGTCTGAGGCCCCAGCAGTAAGTACTGTTTTCCTGACGAGTAGACTCTCCCCATAACCAAACAGAAGCCCAGCCCAGCCCCCTCTCCTCCAGCCCAGCCCCCTCTCCTCCAGCCCAGCCCCCTCTCCTCCAGCCCAGCCCCCTCCCCTCCAGCCCAGCCCCCTCTCCTCCAGTCCAACCCCCTCTCCTCCAGCCCAGCCCCTCTCCTCCAGCCCAGCCCCCTCTCCTCCAGCCCAGCCCCCTCTCCTCCAGACCAGCCCCCTCTCCTCCAGTCCAACCCCCTCTCCTCCAGCCCAGCCCCCTCTCCTCCAGCCCAGCCCCCTCTCCTCCAGCCCAGCCCCCTCTCCTCCAGTCCAACCCCTTCTCCTTCAGCCCAGCCCCCTCTCCTCCAGTCCAACCCCTTCTCCTCCAGCCCAGCCCCCTCTCCTCCAGCCCAGCCCCCTCTCCTCCAGTCCAACCCCTTCTCCTCCAGCCCAGCCCCCTCTCCTCCAGTCCAACCCCTTCTCCTCCAGTCCAACCCACTCTCCTCCAGCCCAGCCCCTTCTCCTCCAGCCCAGCCCCCTCTCCTCCAGCCCCCTCTCCTCCAGCCCAGCCCCCTCTCCTCCAGTCCAACGCCTTCTCCTCCAGCCCAGCCCCCTCTCCTCCAGTCCAACCCCTTCTCCTTCAGCCCAGCCCCCTCTCCTCCAGTCCAACCCCTTCTCCTCCAGCCCAGCCCCCTTCTCCCTCAGCCCAGCCCAGCCCACTCCACTCCCTTTTAAACCAGTCGAATCCAGTCCACATACCCAAGCCCATTCCAGTTCACATAACCGATTCCAGTTCAGGCCACTTCACCCAACCCATTTAAACCAATCCAATCCAGTCTAAATACTCCAGCCTAACCCAGCCAAACCTAACTCAGCCAAGCCTAACCCAGCCAAGCTTAACCCAGCCAAGCCTAACTCAGCCAAGCCTAACCCAGCCAAGCCTAACCCAGCCAAGCCTAACCCAGCCAAGCCTAACCCAGCCAAGCCTGACCCAGCCAAGCCTAACCCAGCCTAACCTAACTCAGCCAAGCCTAACCCAGCCTAACCTAACCTAACCCAGCCAAGCCTAACCCAGCCAAGCTTACCCCTATCCAGCTTAGCCCAGTACTGTATTGTGCCAGACCTTGCTGTCGCTTTTGCTCTAGTTGTGTCTCTGTAGTTGGGGCAGAACTGTGTGTTGTTGTCTGGGGTGGTCTGGGGTGAAGGCTAGGCTCAGTGGGTTTGGCTGGAGATGGAACGGGCCGGAGGCTGGGCTGTTGTTGGGTATAAGGCTCTATAGCGGCGCCTCTGTGAGTGCTGAGCTGCAGGCTGGGCCGTGTGTGTGTGTGTGTATGTGTGTGTGAGATGGGGTGGGCCAACACAAGCAGCACCGGGAACGTCCCCCTCGCGTGCCCCAGCAGCAGAACAGGAAATGGGAGAGAGAGGGAGGAGGGTGTGTGTGCGTACGCGTGTATGAAAGTGAGTTAGTGAGATTGTTTGATTTGAATTTATTGAGAGAAGATAGTGGGATGTAAGTTAAATATAATATCTCACCTGCATAAAGATGTACCACCTGCTCAGACTGGGGACTGGCTGACTGTCTGGCTGACTGTCTGGCTGACTGACTGGCTGACTGACTGACTGACTGACTGGCTGGCTGACTGACTGACTGACTGGCTGAGTGACTGGCTGACTGACTGTCTGGCTGAGTGACTGGCTGACTGACTGACTGACTGACTGAGTGACTGGCTGACTGACTGAGTGACTGGCTGACTGTCTGTCTGGCTGAGTGACTGGCTGACTGTCTGGCTGACTGACTGTCTGGCTGACTGGCTGAGTGACTGGCTGACTGACTGTCTGGCTGAGTGACTGAGTGACTGGCTGACTGACTGGCTGGCTGAGTGACTGGCTGACTGACTGTCTGGCTGACTGAGTGACTGGCTGACTGACTGAGTGACTGGCTGGCTGAGTGACTGACTGGCTGAAAGAGTGACTGGCTGACTGAGTGACTGACTGGCTGGCTGAGTGATTGACTGGCTGACTGAATGAGTGACTGGCTGACTGAATGAGTGACTGGCTGACTGAAAGAGTGACTGGCTGACTGAAAGAGTGACTGGGTGAAAGAGTGACTGGCTGGCTGACTGAATGAGTGACTGGCTGAAAGAGTGACTGGCTGACTGGCTGAATGAGTGACTGGCTGACTGAAAGAGTGACTGGCTGAAAGAGTGACTGGCTGAAAGAGTGACTGGCTGACTGTCTCCTATAGTCCTAGAAGACCAAGAACACAGCTGGACTGTTTAAAGGTGTTTGTACATCATCATCACACACACTTAGATCCTCCCATCTCGGGACTGGAGGTGGGGAAAGCGTGTACAAAACACATCATTCTATCAACAAATCCTTAAACGGATTCCTTGTGTAATAATAATACATTATTGCATGAGAAAAAAAGTAGAATCTTTCTCCCAAGGAGCCCAAGAAGGAATCTGTGCGCTCAGTGTTTACTAGTAGAACTGCAGCGGGTGAATGCAGCCAAAACAAGGCGGGAGAAAGAAAGGAAGTTGAAGGAACTTTTTTTCTCCCGAAAAAAGAAGAGCGCTGCTAGTTCCGTTATAACCACAGAGGACGGCGAAACGTCTACGAAAACCTGGGGAAGGTTAAAAAAAACGGTTTAAAAAAAAGTTAGTTCCGCTCTTAGCATGTTTTCACATGAAGAAATCTGTTAAAAAGCGAAGAAGAAGTTTCCCCCCCCAGTGCGAGGACCCTTCCAACATCAGAGGCGATGCGATGTGAGTGAGCTATGCCTTTTAGAAATGGACAGATTTTATCCAAGCGAAAACATGGCGCCTCTTTCCCCAAGTTTGGATTATTTTCCAGTCTGCTCTTCACTCTCTGTTGCCTGGAGGCATGGGGCTGGAGCCCGGCGCACGGGGACGGCGGCAGCGGGAGGAGTTGCGGGAGCCCGTGTCCCGGTAACTGTACCTGTGTTCTTGCACCAGGGTCCCGGGAATCGTGCGTGGTTAATTGCACGAACATCGGTCTGGAGCGGGGACCAGCGGCGGGGGATCTCCCACCGGGAACTAACGTCCTGTAAGTAACCTAGTGGTTTTAACTATAGCATGTGACAATCCAAATGGGAAGCGGCGTGTGAGGTATGCCACCGCACCGCTCGGTAATTGACATAACCCGAGTGTGCCCCACGGCACTTTCCCTCCGGTGGAGGAGGGATGGGGAGTTGGTATCTCCTGTGACGTAACATTTTAATTCTGAACACTCTTGTTCAGTTGTTTGTGTAGGTCATTTGTTTGTGTGCCATTGGCTGGTGCTGAGGAAGATATTTCCGTTTCACAACAGATATGATACTCCAGAATAGACTGGCAGGCTGCCAGGCATGCTGTCATGGAAAAAGTTACGCCTCGATCCCATCGACAGTTTTATTGCATTTTGGTACACCAGAAGTAAATTCATTTCCAATGGAACGCTGCGTTTGCCTTGCAGCATTGCGTTGCAGAGTTAGTTCCAATGCGTTCTGTGTGGTGCATCAATTAGATTTTTCGAACGTGTGCCTCAAACTGTATGTGTAGACTGCCTGACGCCTCGATCACACCTACAGTGCTATTGCTCAAATTGGTATGCACAGCAATATCTGGATATGTGTGCAACAAATGTTCAACATTCACCTTCTCCTACCATTTATGTCAAGTCATCTTACGCATACAGTTTGACAACGCAAGGCGTTGGAAAGCGTTCCATTGGAAATGAACGTCATTCTGGCGTACCAAAATGCAACGACGCTGTCGCTGTGACAGAAATGGTAGCAGAAGAGGAATGTTGAACTTTTGTTGCACAATATCCAGATGATGCTGCGTACCATGTGTGATCCAACTGTTTTGAGTTGATACTTTTGTTGTGCTTTGTGGCCTTTGATGCCAATTTGAAGTGATTTACAATGTTGCAGTAGCAACCTAATATCAATGATTGTAATGAAAGAAAGGACGTTATAATGGGGGGGGGGGGGGGGGTAGCAACAGTAGTAATAGTAGCAATAGTAGTAGTAGTGGTAATAGTTGTAGTAGTAGTAGTAGTAGTAGTAGTAGATATAGCAGTAGTAATAGTAGCAGTAGTAGTAGTAGTAGCAGTAGTAATAGTAGCAGTAGTAGTAGTAGTAGTAGATATAGCAGTAGTAATAGTAGCAGTAGTAGTAGTAGCAGCAGTAGTAGTAGTAGTAGTAACAGTAGTAGTAGTAGTAGTAGTAGATATAGCAGTAGTAATAGTAGCAGTAGTAGTAGTAGCAGTAGTAGTAGTAGTAACAGTAGTAGTAGTAGTAGTAGATATAGCAGTAGTAATAGTAGCAGTAGTAGTAGTAGCAGTAGTAGTAGTAGTAACAGTAGTAGTAGTAGTAGTAGTAGTAGTAGTAGTAGTAGTAGTAGTAGTAGTAGATATAGCAGTAGTAATAGTAGCAGTAGTAGTAGTAGCAGTAGTAGTAGTAGTAACAGTAGTAGTAGTAGTAGTAGATATAGCAGTAGTAATAGTAGCAGTAGTAGTAGTAGCAGTAGTAGTAGTAGTAACAGTAGTAGTAGTAATAGTAACAGTAGTAGTAGTAGTAGTAGTAGAAGTAGTAGTAGTAGCAGTAGTAGTAGTAGTAGTAGCAGTAGTAGTAATAGCAGTAGTAGTAGTAGTAGTAGTAGCAGTAGTAGTAATAGCAGTAGTAGTAGTAGTAGTAGCAGTAGTAGTAATAGCAGTAGTAGTAGTAGTAGTAGTAGTAGCAGTAGTAGTAATAGCAGTAGTAGTAGTAGTAGTAGCAGTAGTAGTAGTAGTAGTAGCAGTAGTAGTAATAGCAGTAGTAGTAGTAGTAGTAGTAGCAGTAGTAGTAATAGCAGTAGTAGTAGTAGTAGTAGTAGCAACAGTAGTAGTAGTAGTTGTCGCGTGTTTAATAGATATTGAGACAAATAACGAACGTTGAGAACTTGTTTTGGATACTTGGTGTTTACTCATTATATGGTGTGGGCGATCAGCCTAATGCTCCACCCATAGCGACCCTCAACAGGAAGTAGCTGCACCAGACCAAAGTGCATCACAGTCACATAGAACTCCGTTGAGCAACGTTGTAAGTTGTCCCCACGACAAATGACCAAAACAAAAATAGTTCCAAGGCAACAAGTTGGTCTCCGCGTCCTCTGTTCTCTGACTGCCCGTTCTGAGAGGCGTTACGCTTCGAACACAACTAAAGTGTCGTTGCGTTTTGGTCCACCAGAATGACATTCATTTCCAGTGAAACGCTGCGTTTTGGTCCACCAGAATGACATTAATTTCCAGTGAAACGCTGCGTTTTGGTCCACCAGAATGACATTAATTTCCAGTGAAACGCTGTGTTTTGGTCCACCAGGATGTACATTCATTTCCAGTGAAACGCTGCGTTTTGGTCCACCAGAATGACATTCATTTCCAGTGAAACGCTGCGTTTTGGTCCACCAGGATGTACATTCATTTCCAGTGAAACGCTGCGTTTTGGTCCACCAGGATGTACATTCATTTCCAGTGAAACGCTGCGTTTTGGTCCACCAGAATGACATTCATTTCCAGTGAAACGCTGCGTTTGCCTTGCAGCATTGCGTTGCAGAGGCAGTTGCAGTGCGTTCGGTGTGGTGCTGGTGTAACGGATGTGAAACGGCTAGCTTAGTTAGCGGTGCGCGCTAAATAGCGTTTCAATCGGTGACGTCACTTGCTTTGAGACCTTGAAGTAGTAGTTCCCCTTGCTCTGCAAGGGCAGCGGCTTTTGTGGAGCGATGGGTAACGATGCTTTGTGGGTGATTGTTGTTGATGTGTGCAGAGGGTCTCTGGTTCGCGCCCGGGTATGGGCGAGGGGACGGTCTAAAGTTATACTGTTACACTGGATTTATGTAACGAATGCGTCAAGCTGCTGTCGGTGTGTTGGAAGCGTTCGTGCCTTAGTCCTAGAAGGTCACTATCCAAGACAGAGGTCATCAAAGGTTGTTGTTTTGAGTTTGACCCGATGGGGAGCAGCCTACAAGACGGGTCAGCTCTGAAGGCAGGCGTGGAGCTTTAAACTCCAGACCGGAACATTCTGTCCTCTCGCTGCCTGCCTGAAGGAGCCGAATGTTAGCAGTTTATTTTCCCCACAAACCCCTTTACGTTTTTAACTTTTTCTCCGTTCGTTTTTAGGTTAAATCTCTTCTCAAGGCGCTGGGTTTTTCTGCAGTGAAAACTTCATGTGTTTTAAACGAACTGTTCAGGTTTTAGAAGTAAACTTCAGCATGTCATTTATTAAGGTCACGATCTGGCGACTGCGTGGGGGGAATAAGGTTTCTATAGGCGCATACATAGATAGTTATGCTAATCCCTAGGCTTCTGTTTGGATATGCCTGACCTTTACTTAGCCTATGGAAATGACAGAAATTGGTCCTGTAATCTGTCTAATAGTATGTTGTATGTAATTGAATAGAAAAAGGAGAAACCGTTAGAGGTCTGTAGGATTACCTGAATGTCACAGTGTGTGTGGCCGTGTTTCCATTTCATTGGCTCTGCATAAGGGGCTGGCCTTTCGCAGGGACAGCTGAGCGAAGACATGGGTTCTGCGGTGGCGAGGAGTGATACGGTCGTGTCAGAGTCCAGCCAAACTGGACAGGAGCGTTAATTGCATCAAGCGAAGCAAACCCCGCTGTCCTCCTGACAAACGTCACGGTAGAAAATATATCATTTCTGTGGCTGGAGAGGAACAGCCATTCCAGCACCACGGCCTTTAGGAGACATTCTCATCCTCTGACTGGACCTGTCACAGGGTTCCAAGCTGACCTAGGTCATAATCACCAGTCTTCTGTTATGGACCTGTCACAGGGCTCCAAGCTGACCTAGGTCATAATCACCAGTCTTCTGTTATGGACCTGTCACAGGGCTCCAAGCTGACCTAGGTCATAATCACCAGTCTTCTGTTATGGACCTGTCACAGGGTTCCAAGCTGACCTAGGTCATAATCACCAGTCTTCTGTTATGGACCTGTCACAGGGTTCCAAGCTGACCTAGGTCATAATCACCAGTCTTCTGTTATGGACCTGTCACAGGGTTCCAAGCTGACCTAGGTCATAATCACCAGTCTTCTGTTATGGACCTGACACAGGGTTCCAAGCTGACCTAGGTCATAATCACCAGTCTTCTGTTATGGACCTGTCACAGGGTTCCAAGCTGACCTAGGTCATAATCACCAGTCTTCTGTTATGGAACTGTCACAGGGTTCCAAGCTGACCTAGGTCATAATCACCAGTCTTCTGTTATGGACCTGTCACAGGGTTCCAAGCTGACCTAGGTCATAATCACCAGTCTTCTGTTATGGAACTGTCACAGGGTTCCAAGCTGACCTAGGTCATAATCACCAGTCTTCTGTTATGGAACTGTCACAGGGTTCCAAGCTGACCTAGGTCATAATCACCAGTCTTCTGTTATGGACCTGTCACAGGGCTCCAAGCTGACCTAGGTCAATATCACCAGTCTTCTGTTATGGACCTGTCACAGGGTTCCAAGCTGACCTAGGTCATAATCACCAGTCTTCTGTTATGGACCTGTCACAGGGTTCCAAGCTGACCTAGGTCAATATCACCAGTCTTCTGTTATGGACCTGTCACAGGGTTCCAAGCTGACCTAGGTCATAATCACCAGTCTTCTGTTATGGACCTGTCACAGGGTTCCAAGCTGACCTAGGTCATAATCACCAGTCTTCTGTTATGGAACTGTCACAGGGTTCCAAGCTGACCTAGGTCATAATCACCAGTCTTCTGTTATGGACCTGTCACAGGGTTCCAAGCTGACCTAGGTCATAATCACCAGTCTTCTGTTATGGACCTGTCACAGGGTTCCAAGCTGACCTAGGTCAATATCACCAGTCTTCTGTTATGGAACTGTCACAGGGTTCCAAGCTGACCTAGGTCATAATCACCAGTCTTCTGTTATGGACCTGTCACAGGGTTCCAAGCTGACCTAGGTCAATATCACCAGTCTTCTGTTATGGACCTGTCAGAGTAGGAGTACTGATCTAGGATCAGTTTAGCCATTTTAATCAATAGGAGTATTATGGACAGAGACGTGTGTAAAAGTGTGATCTGAGCTCAGGGGTTCATAATGTCTGGACTGAGAGATACAGTAAGATACAGAGGGGGAGGTGCTGAAGGCTGTTTGATGAAGGCACAGGTCTATTCTTCACTTCTACACACATTATATCCCACATCTCCAGGGTAGGTGAAGTTTGGATGATTCTGATGTTGCCACAGACACACACACACACACACACACACACACACACACACACACACACACACACACACACACACACACACACACACACACACACACACACACACACACACACAGTAGCTGTAAACACACACATCTCCATTTTCCTGGCTACGGTACTGTTTTGCTTTGTGTCGTTACCAGGACAACCACGCAGCAACTATCACACCCCGGACCAGCCCAGGAGAAGTACAACTGTACACACACACACACACACACACACACACACACACACACACACACACACACACACACACACACACACACACACACACACACACACACACACACACACACACACACACAGCAGGAGATGTTGTCTTATAAACCAGAGTATTTACAGAGTAGTAAGATCTGGCAGTACACCTCGTCTCTTCAGAAGTCTAACAGATGTCATGTATAGGGACTACTGTCTCTCTCCCTCACCCCTCTCTCTCTCTCCCTCATCCCCCTCTCTCTCTCCCTCATCCCCCTCTCTCTCTCTCCCTCATCCCCCTCTCTCTCTCCCTCATCCCTCTCTCTCTCCCTCATCCCTCTCTCTCTCTCTCTCTCTCATCCCTCTCTCTCTCTCCCTCATCCCCCTCTCTCTCTCCCTCATCCCCCTCTCTCTCTCTCCCTCATCCCCTCTCTCTCTCTCCCTCATCCCCCTCTCTCTCTCCCTCATCCCTCTCTCTCTCTCCCTCATCCCTCTCTCTCTCTCCCTCATCCCCCTCTCTCTCTCTCCCTCATCCCTCTCTCTCTCTCTCCCTCATCCCCCTCTCTCTCTCTCTCTCTCTCTCATCCCTCTCTTTCTCTCTCCCTCATCCCCCTCTCTCTCTCTCTCCCTCATCCCTCTCTCTCTCCCTCATCCCTCTCTCTCTCTCCCTCACCCCCCTCTCTCCCTCATTCCCCTCCCCTCTCTCTCTCCCTCACCCCCCCCATCTCTCCCCTCATCCCCCGCTTCTCTCTCTCATCATCTCTCTCTCTCTCCCTCATCCCCCTCTCTCTCTCTCTCATCCCTCTCTTTCTCTCTCCCTCATCCCCCTCTCTCTCTCCCCCATCCCTCTCTCTCTCCCTCATCCCCCTCTCTCTCCCTCACCACCCTCTCTCCCTCATTCCCCTCCCTCTCTCTCTCTCCCTCACCCCTATTCTCTCTCTCCCTCACCCCCTCCTCTCTCTCCCTCATCCCCCTCCCCCTCTCTCTCTCCCTCATCCCCCCCTCTCTCTCTCCCTCAACCCCCTCTCTCTCATCCCTCTCTTTCTCTCATCCCTCTTCCTCCGTCTATTCCCACTATTCTTCTTTCTTCCTATTTTCCTCTTCCTCACTCCTCCTCATCCTCTTTTGTTCTCTCTCTCTTCCCCTCTCCATCTTGGTTGCGGTCTTTCTCTCCCTCTAGCCTCTTCTCCCCCTCTCTCTCTCCCTCTCCTTCCTCCAGTGTATCCTCATCCCTCCATCTCCTGATAGCGTAAATGTTCAGGCCAAAGAAACAAGTGATACTTTTTTCTTCATTTTTCTTTTTCTTTCTTTCTTTCTTTCTTTCTTTCTTTCTTTCTTTCTTTCTTTCTTTCTTTCTTTCTTTCTTAATTTCTTTCTTTCTTTCTTTCTTTCTTAATTTCTTTCTTTCTTTCTTTCTTAATTTCTTTCTTTCTTTCTTTCTTAATTTCTTTCTTTCTTTCTTAATTTCTTTCTTTCTTTCTTTCTTTCTTTCTTTCTTTCTTTCTTAATTTCTTTCTTTCTTTCTTAATTTCTTTCTTTCTTTCTTTCTTAATTTCTTTCTTTCTTTCTTTCCTCCATTCTTTTAACAAGCTGGGAAAGACTGAATCCACAGGCCATATGCCAGGAGGTTTGTTTTGTTACCGTGACGACTGCAACTGATGACATCACTCACGGAAGTACAGGCATTCCACAAGGCAGTAAATAAAGGGGGGGAGGGGAAAGAAGGGGGGGAGAAAGAGAGAGAAGGGGGAGAGGTAGAGTGCGCTTAGAGAACAGAAAAAAGAGGGGAGGAAGAGTGTGGGGGACGAAGGGGGCACATATTGAACCTTTTCGATGCGACAGACCTCAGAACTAACCACTAAACCATCAAGATGCTAGAACACTGTCTAGCCCATTGACCCTTCACTGTCACTACAGTATGTCATTATGCCATTACAGACATGACCCTTCACTGTCACTACAGTATGTCATTACAGACATGACCCTTCACTGTCACTACAGTATGTCATTATGTCATTACAGACATGACCCTTCACTGTCACTACAGTATGTCATTACAGACATGACCCTTCACTGTCACTACAGTATGTCATTATGTCATTACAGACATGACCCTTCACTGTCACTACAGTATGTCATTACAGACATGACCCTTCACTGTCACTACAGTATGTCATTACAGACATGACCCTTCACTGTCACTACAGTATGTCATTACAGACATGACCCTTCACTGTCACTACAGTATGTCATTACAGACATGACCCTTCACTGTCACTACAGTATGTCATTACAGACATGACCCTTCACTGTCACTACAGTATGTCATTATGTCATTACAGACATGATCCTTCACTGTCACTACAGTATGTCATTACAGACATGACCCTTCACTGTCACTACAGTATGTCATTACAGACATGACCCTTCACTGTCACTACAGCATTACAGTGGACATAACACCACAGACAGCTCCAGCACTAGTGTGTGTCTGTAATGGTTAACTGGTGCTAGTTAAACAGAATAATCTGGGTTCATCATTTACCGACTCAGTGTAGACATTTCTCTCTGTGTGTGTGTGTGTGTGTGTGTGTGTGTGTGTGTGTGTGTGTGTGTGTGTGTGTGTGTGTGTGTGATAGTCTTTGACTCTGAGCTCTCTTACACACAAACACAAAGCAGATGTTTTACTATACTTGTGGGGACCTAAAATGTATTTCCATTCAAGATCCTATTTACCTTTACCCCTAACTGTAAACCTAACCGAAATGGTAACCCCTAACCATAAACCTAACCGTAATGGTAACCCCTAACCGTAATGGTAACCCCTAACTGTAAACCTAACCATAATGGTAACCCCTAACTGTAAACCTAACCGTAATGGTAACCCCTAACTGTAAACCTAACCGTAATGGTAACCCCTAACTGTAAACCTAACCGTAATGGTAACCCCTAACTGTAAACCTAACCGTAATGGTAACCCCTAACTGTAAACCTAACTGTAATGGTAACCCCTAACCGTAAACCTAACCGTAATGGTAACCCCTAACTGTAAACCTAACCGTAATGGTAACCCCTAACCGTAATGGTAACCCCTAACTATAAACCTAACCGTAATGGTAACCCCTTACCGTAATGGTAACCCCTAACTGTAAACTTAACCGTAACGGTAACCCCTAACTGTAAACTTAATCGTAATTGTAACCCCTAACCGTAATGGTAACCCCTAACTGTAAACCTAACCGTAATGGTAACCCCTAACTGTAAACCTAACCGTAATGGTAACCCCTAACCGTAAACCTAACCGTAATTGTAACCCCTAACTGTAAACCTAACCGTAATTGTAACCCCTAACTGTAAACCTAACCGTAATTGTAACCCCTAACTGTAAACCTAACCGTAATTGTAACCCCTAACTGTAAACCTAACCGTAATTGTAACCCCTAACTGTAAACCTAACCGTAATTGTTACCCCTAACTGTAAACCTAACCGTAATTGTAACCCCTAACTGTAAACCTAACCGTAATTGTAACCCCTAACTGTAAACCTAACCGTAATGGTAACCCCTAACTGTAAACCTAACCGTAATGGTAACCCCTAACCGTAAACCTAACCGTAATTGTAACCCCTAACTGTAAACCTAACTGTAATTGTAACCCCTAACTGTAAACCTAACCGTAATTGTAACCCCTAACTGTAAACCTAACCGTAATTGTAACCCCTAACTGTAAACCTAACCGTAATTGTAACCCCTAACTGTAAACCTAACCGTAATTGT
The DNA here is from genome assembly GCF_036934945.1 of Oncorhynchus masou masou. Lineage (NCBI taxonomy): Eukaryota > Metazoa > Chordata > Actinopteri > Salmoniformes > Salmonidae > Oncorhynchus > Oncorhynchus masou. The sequence goes on from NC_088216.1 coordinate 13,953,310, forward strand.
TACCCCTAACTGTAAACCTAACCGTAATTGTAACCCCTAACTGTAAACCTAACCGTAATTGTTACCCCTAACTGTAAACCTATGTCACGACTTCCGCTGAAGTTGGCTCTCCTGCCCGTTCAGGCGATGCTCGGCGGTCGTCATCACCGTCCTATTAGCCACTACCGATCCCTTTTTCGTGTATCTGTTGGTTTTGTCTAATTGGTTTCACCTGTGTGTTGTTTAGTTAATTAGTGTCTGTATTTAATGTAGGTTGTCCCGCCTTTGTTTTGTGCGGGATTGTTTATTTTGTCATTCGTTTTGTCTGTCGGTGTTTGTTGTTTCTTATTCTCCGGTTAGTCTTTATCCTGTGTTGGATAAATTCACCCTGCGTGTATTTGGGTTGACCGTTGTTTATTTTGTTCACCTGAGAATAAAACTTTATATCGCTATCTGCTCTCTGCGCCTGATTCCACCCACCTTGATTAGACGTGACAACCTAACTGTAATTGTTACCCCTAACTGTAATTGTAACCCCTAACTGTAAACCTAACCACTAAGCCTAAAATAGCTATTGTCTTCATGTGGACATGTCCCCATGATGGAGAATTTCCATAATACACACACACACACACACACACACACACACACACACACACACACACACACACACACACACACACACACACACACACACACACACACACACACACACACACACACACACACACACACACACACACACACACATATATATATTTATGGATATTTCATTCCTTTTTCCCAGGCATGTATAATTAGCTACAGCTATTTCTAAACCAGAGACTCCACACTAATCCACACTCCTCTAGAGCTACATCAGACCCCTAGTCAGCGGAGTGTGTGTGTGTTGTCCCTGGCACAATTAGGCCCTCTCTGTGCTGCTAACCTCAACCTCATGAGCTCAGAGACTGGACTTTAGCCACAACAGGGGGGGGGGGGGGGGTGAGAGGGAGGGGGGATGAGAGGGATGGTGGGGGGAGACGGGGAGGGTGGGGGGCGAGAGGAAGGTGGGGGGAGACGGGGAGGGTGTGGGGGCGAGAGGGAGGGTGGGGGAGACCGGGGGGTGAGAATGAGGGAGGGGGAAACGGGGAGGGTGGGGGGGGGGGCAAGAGGGGAGGTGGGGGAGACAAGGTGGGGGGGGAGACAGGGAGGGAGAGAGAGGTTGAGGAAAATATGTGTGGTAGAAGAGTGAGTGAGCGGAGAGGAGAGGGAATCAGAAGAGGAGGGAATAAGTTATAGGTGGAATGAAAGAGAGAGAGGACAGGTGGATGGAGAGACGTGGCTTGAGTTGGGATGACTTGTTGGTGGTAAACTACAAAGGCCCCTTTGCCTGTTTCACTTGGAGAGAGTCAGAGAGGGAGGACAGGGGGAGAGACTCTTCACAGCTCACCACAGAGTAAATGTATGCCAACCAGACTGGACTGAAAAAACAAGTCTCTCTCTCCTCTCCCACCATCTCTCTCTCTCCCTCTTCTCCCACCATCTCTCTCCCTCCTCTCCCACCATCTCTCTCTCTCCCTCCTCTCCCACCATCTCTCTCTCTCCCTCCTCTCCCACCATCTCTTTCTCTCCCACCATCTCTCTCTCTCCCTCTTCTCCCACCATCTCTCTCCCTCCTCTCCCACCATCTCTCTCTCTCCCTCCTCTCCCACCATCTCTCTCTCTCCCTCCTCCCACCATCTCTCTCTCTCCTACCATCTCTCTCCCTCCTCTCCTACCATCTCTCTTTCTCCCAACAAAGTCTCTCTCCCTCCTCTCCCACCATCTCTCTCTCTCCCAACCAAGTTTCTCTCCCTCCTCTCCCACCATCTCTCTCCCTCCTCTCCCACCATCTCCATCTCTCCTCTCTTCATTCTCCACTCTGTGACTCTTCTCTTCCTTCTCTCCTCTCTGCTGTCAGAGATGGAGAGAAATGGAGAGAGATTTGTAGAGAGATGAAGAGGGTAATAATTTGATTTGGTTCTGTAATTAGAAGAGCACATTCAGGGCCAAGAGACTGGAGAGAAAGAGAGAGGAGAGGAGGAGGGGAGAGAGAGAGAGCGAGACTACTGGAGTGTGTGGAGTACGAGAAAGAGAGAGGAGAGGAGGAGAGGAGAGAGAGAGACTACTGGAGTGTGTGGAGAGAGAGAAAGAGATCGAGGAGAGGACTGTGTGGAGAGAGAGAAAGAGATTGAGGAGAGGACTGTGTGGAGAGAGAGAAAGAGAGAGGAGAGGACTGTGTGGTGAGAGAGAAAGAGATTGAGGAGAGGACTGTATGGAGAGAGAGAAAGAGAGAGGAGAGGACTGTATGGAGAGAGAGAAAGAGAGAGGAGAGGAGGAGGGGAGAGAGAGAGACTACTGGACTGTGTGGAGAGAGAGAAAGAGATCGAGGAGAGGACTGTGTGGTGAGAGAGAAAGAGAGAGGAGAGGACTGTATGGAGAGAGAGAAAGAGAGAGGAGAGGACTGTATGGAGAGAGAGAAAGAGAGAGGAGAGGACTGTATGGAGAGAGAGAAAGAGAGAGGAGAGGACTGTATGGAGAGAGAGAAAGAGAGAGGAGAGGACTGTATGGAGAGAGAGAAAGAGAGAGGAGAGGACTGTATGGAGAGAGAGAAAGAGAGAGGAGAGGAGGAGGGGAGAGAGAGAAAGAGAGAGGAGAGGAGGAGGGGAGAGAGAGAAAGAGAGAGGAGAGGAGGAGGGGAGAGAGGGAGAGGAAAAAAGGAGGAACGGTGGAGAGATCGAAAGTGTGTGTGAAATCACTGCTCACAGCTGCCCAGCTCTCCTGCCAGCTGGACTCCAGACAGCCTGAGCAGCAGAATGGACAGAATGTTCTAAAGACGAGAGGAAGACATGGACTGACCCGCCCTGCGGAGCCCAGCCAATCGCCTTCTTCCACACTCCTCCTTTCCTCCCTACCTCCTTCCTTCCCCCTCCCTCGCTCCCTGTCCGTCCTATGAAGGGGGAAGTACACATGTCCCCAGGGACCATGTAGAAGAGGGCTCCCCGTCCTGGGCAGGGAGAGCAGACTGGCTGGCCACTGTGGCAGGAGCTTCGTGATGGAACTGATAGGGGCGACCTGTCTAGAGTAGAGGCACTGCACAGTGGGGGGGATTGTTCTCCGTCGCGGGGCCTTACGGTTCTCCCCTGGGTCTCTCCTTCTCCAGCTCTGGCTGATCTTCACACTGCTTTGAGTCTCAAACATAAACAAAACTTGGAGGGAGGGGAGTGCCTCTACTCTGGGGGAGGGAGGGAGAGAGAGAGATTTGCACATTGTAAAAACACTGTATATATATATATATATAATACGACATTTGTAATGTCTTTATTGCTTTGAAACTTCTGTATGTGTGATGTCTACTGTTAATTTTTATTGTTTATTTCACTTTATATATTATATACCTCACTTGCTTTGGCAATGTTAACACATGTTTCCCATGCCAATAAAGCCCCTTGAATTGAATTGAATTGAATTGAGAGAGGGGGAGAGAGAGCTCTCCATTCATCATCAAATTCAAAACTATTAGATCAAAAAAAGAAGTTTGCTATAAACAGCTTGACATGAGAACCCATATTGAGGATTCATCTGCTCTCCCTCCCTCTCCCTCTCTCTCTCTCGCTCTCTCCCCTCCTCCTGTCCCCTCTCTTTCTCGCACTCCACACACTCCAGTAGTCTCGCTCTCTCTCCCTCCCTCTCCCTCTCTCTCTCTGCTCTCCCTCCCCCTCCCTCTCCCTCTCTCTGCTCCCTCCCTCTCTCTCTCTCTCTCGCTGCTCTCTCTCGCGCTCTCTCTCTCTCTCTCTCTCTGCTTTCTCTGCTTTCTCTGCTCTCTCTGCTCTCTCTCTCTGCTCTCCACTATCTCTCTCCACTTTCTCTCTCTCTCCACTTTCTCTCTCTCCACTTTCTCTCTCTCTCCACTTTCTCTCTCCACTTTCTCTCTCTTTTTCTCTCTCCTCTTTCTCTCTCTCTCCACTTTCTCTCTCTCTCCACTTACTTTCTCTCCACTTTCTCTCTCTCCACTTTCTCTCTCCACTTTCTCTCTCTCCACTTTCTTTCTCTCTCCACTTTCTATCTCTCTCCACTTTCTATCTCTCTCCACTTTATCTCTCTCCACTTTCTCTCTCCACTTTCTCTTTCCACTTTCTCTCTCCATTTTATTTCTCTCTCTCTCTCTCTCCACTTTCTCTCTCTCCACTTTCTCTCTCCACTTTCTCTCTCTCCACTTTATCTCTCTCCACTTTCTCTCTCTCCACTTTCTCTCTCTCCACTTTCTATCTCTCTCCACTTTCTCTCTCTCTCTCTCCACTTTCTTTCTCCACTTTCTATCTCTCTCCACTTTCTCTTTCTCTCTCTCCACTTTCTCTCTCTCTCTCCACTTTTTCTCTCTCCACTTTCTCTCTCTCTCCATGTTCTCTCTCCACTTTCTCTCTCTCTCTCCACTTTCTCTCTCTCCACTTTCTCTCTCTCTCCACTTTCTCTCTCTCTCCACTTTCTCTCTGTCCACTTTCTCTCTCCACTTTCTCTCTCCACTTTCTCTCTCTCTCTCCACTTTCTCTCTCTCCACTTTCTCTCTCTCTCCACTTTCTCTCTCTCTCCACTTTCTCTCTCTCTCTCTCTCTCTCCACTTTCTCTCTCTCTCCACTTTCTATCTCTCTCTCTTTCTCTCTCTCTTTCTCTCCACTTTCTATCTCTCTGTCCACTTTCTATCTCTCTCTCTTTCTCTCTCTTTCCACTTTCTCTCTCTCTTTCTCTCTCTCCACTTTCTCTCTCCACTTTCTCTCTCCACTTTCTTTCTCTCTCTCTCTCTCCACTTTCTATCTCTCTCCACTTTCTCTCTCTCCACTTTCTCTCTCTCTCTCTCTCTCCACATTTTCTCTCCTCACTTTCTCTCTCTTTCCACTTTCTCTCTCTCCACTTTCTCTCTCTCTCTCTCCACTTTCTTTCTCCACTTTCTATCTCTCTCCACTTTCTCTTTCTCTCTCTCCACTTTCTCTCTCTCTCTCCACTTTTTCTCTCTCCACTTTCTCTCTCTCTCCATGTTCTCTCTCCACTTTCTCTCTCTCTCTCCACTTTCTCTCTCTCTCCACTTTCTCTCTCTCTCCACTTTCTCTCTGTCCACTTTCTCTCTCCACTTTCTCTCTCCACTTTCTCTCTCTCTCTCCACTTTCCCTCTCTCCACTTTCTCTCTCTCTCCACTTTCTCTCTCCACTTTCTTTCTCTCTCTCTCTCTCTCTCTCCACTTTCCCTCTCTCCACTTTCTCTCTCTCTCTCCACTTTCTCTCTCCACTTTCTTTCTCTCTCTCTCTCTCTCTCTCCACTTTCTCTCTCTCTCCACTTTCTATCTCTCTCTCTTTCTCTCTCTCTTTCTCTCCACTTTCTATCTCTCTGTCCACTTTCTATCTCTCTCTCTTTCTCTCTCTTTCCACTTTCTCTCTCTCTTTCTCTCTCTCCACTTTCTCTCTCCACTTTCTTTCTCTCTCTCTCTCTCCACTTTCTATCTCTCTCCACTTTCTCTCTCTCCACTTTCTCTCTCTCTCTCTCTCCACATTTTCTCTCCTCACTTTCTCTCTCTTTCCACTTTCTCTCTCTCCACTTTCTCTCTCTCTCTCTCCACTTTCTTTCTCCACTTTCTATCTCTCTCCACTTTCTCTTTCTCTCTCTCCACTTTCTCTCTCTCTCTCCACTTTTTCTCTGTCCACTTTCTCTCTCTCTCCATGTTCTCTCTCCACTTTCTCTCTCTCTCTCCACTTTCTCTCTCTCTCTCCACTTTCTCTCTCTCTCCACTTTCTCTCTCTCTCCACTTTCTCTCTGTCCACTTTCTCTCTCCACTTTCTCTCTCCACTTTCTCTCTCTCTCTCCACTTTCCCTCTCTCCACTTTCTCTCTCTCTCCACTTTCTCTCTCCACTTTCTTTCTCTCTCTCTCTCTCTCTCCACTTTCTCTCTCTCTCCACTTTCTATCTCTCTCTCTTTCTCTCTCTCTTTCTCTCCACTTTCTATCTCTCTGTCCACTTTCTATCTCTCTCTCTCTCTCTCTCTTCCACTTTCTCTCTCTCTCTCTCTCTCTCCACTTTCTCTCTCCACTTTCTCTCTCCACTTTCTTTCTCTCTCTCTCTCTCCACTTTCTCTCTCTCTCCACTTTCTCTCTCTCCACTTTCTCTCTCTCTCTCTCCACATTTTCTCTCCTCACTTTCTCTCTCTTTCCACTTTCTCTCTCTCCACTTTCTCTCTCTCTCTCTCCACATTCTCTCTCTCCACTTTCTATCTCTCTCCACTTTCTATCTCTCTCCACTTTCTCTCTCTCCACTTTCTCTCTCCACTTTCTCTCTCCACTTTCTCTCTCTCCACTTTCTCCCTCTCCACTTTCTCTCCACTTTCTCTCCCTCTACTTTCTCTCTCTCTCCACTTTCTATCTCTCTCCACTTTCTATCTCTCTCTTTCTCTCTCTTTCTCTCCACTTTCTCTCTCTCCACTTTCTCTCTCCACTTTCTCTCTCTCCACTTTCTCTCTCTCCACTTTCTCTCCCTCTACTTTCTCTCTCTCTCTCCACTTTCTCTCTCTCCACTTTCTCTCTCTCTCCACTTTCTATCTCACTCTTTCTCTCTCTCTTTCTCTCCACTTTCTATCTCTCTGTCCACTTTCTATCTCTCTCTTTCTCTCTCTTTCCTCTTTCTCTCTCTTTCCACTTTCTCTCCACTTTCTCTCTCTCTCCACTTTCTCTCTCTCCACTTTCTCTCTCTCTCCACTTTCTCTCTCCACTTTCTCGCTCTCTCTCTCCACTTTCTCTCTCCACTTTCTCTCTCTCTCCACTTTCTATCTCTCTCCACTTTCTCTCTCTCTCTCCATCTCTCCACTTTCTTTCTCTCTCTCTCCACTTTCTCTCTCTCTCTCCACTTTCTCTCCCGTTGTCCCAGTTGTGTGCTTCTCCAGCCCAGTATAAGTGGCACCAGACAGCCCTTATAAGGAATGGTTAGATCATTGGCCCCGGCCATGCCGTTACTAAAACAGAACTGTGTGTGTGTGTGTGTGTGTGTGTATATCCTTGCCCATTCTTCTGTGTGAAGCAGAACCATATGTGCTAGAGGTAGCAGGGAGAACAGGAGCCAGCCTGCTGCTAGCTAATAGACATGGAGGAGGGCACATTATACAGTCGTACACACACTATCCCTAACCTGAACCATAAACCTAACCAGAACCATAAACCTAACCTGAACCATAAACCTAACCAGAACCATAAACCTAACCTGAACCATAAACCTAACCTGAACCATAAACCTAACCTGAACCATAAACCTAACCTGAACCATAAACCTAACCTGAACCATAAACCTAACCTGAACCATAAACCCATAACCTTGACCATAAACCTAACCTGAACCATAAACCTAACCTGAACCATAAACCTAACCTGAACCATAAACCCATAACCTTGACCATAAACCTAACCTGAACCATAAACCTAACCTGAACCATTAACCTAACCTGAACCATAAACCCATAACCTTAACCATAAACCTAACCTGAACCATAAACCTAACCTGAACCATAAACCTAACCCTTCATCTCCTGCCCATCTCATGACTTCTTTCACTACGCGTGTCGTCTATCATTTGAGTGCAATGAAAGAGCAGAGCTCTCTCCTTCCGCCGTCGGTTAGGTAGAGAAACGCTCCCGTCAAGGACATGAGCCCTGAGTTCGATGGGGGCGGGGGGGTGGAAGGAACATTTTGAACTGTAAATTTGGGAAGTTCAGAAATAGATGTTTTTAAAAATTTATTTTACCCCTTTTTCTCCCCAATTTTGTGGTGTCCAATCGTTGTTAGTAGCTACTATCTTGTCTCATTGCTACAACTCCTGTACGGCTCGGGAGAGACGAAGGTTGAAAGTCATGCGTCCTCCGATACACAACCCAACCAAGCCGCACTGCTTCTTAACACAGCGCCATCCAACCCGGAAGCCAGCCGCACCAATGTGTCGGACGACGCTAGGCCGGACCTCCCGGTCGGTTACGACAGAGCCTGGGCCGAACCCTCCCTAACCCGGACGACGCTAGGCCGGACCTCCCGGTCGGTTACGACAGAGCCTGGGCCGAACCCTCCCTAACCCGGACGACGCTAGGCCGGACCTCCCGGCCGGTTACGACAGAGCCTGGGCCGAACCCTCCCTAACCCGGACAACGCTATGCCGGATCTCCCGGCCGGTTACAACAGAGCCTGGGTGCGAACCCAGAGTCTCTGGTGGCCCAGCTGGCGCTGCAGTACAGCGCCCTTAACCACTGCACCACCCGGGAGGCCCTCAGAAATACATCTTTATCACGCAGCCAAAGGATATCAGCTGTCCAGCTGCTGTTGTCTGTTGGCCGTCTGGCACGCTTAGAGGTCGGCCGTCTGGCACGCTTAGAGGTCGGCCGTCTGGCAAGCTTAGAGGTCAGCCGTCTGGCACGCTTAGAGGTCGGCCGCCTGGCACGCTTAGAGGTCGGCCGTCTGGCAAGCTTAGAGGTCGGCCGTCTGGCACGCTTAGAGGTCGGCCGTCTGGCACGCTTAGAGGTCGGCCGTCTGGCACGCTTAGAGGTCGGCCGTCTGGCACGCTTAGAGATCGGCCGTCTGGCACGCTTAGAGGTCGGCCGTCTGGCACGCTTAGAGGTTGGCCGTCTGGCACGCTTAGAGGTCAGCCATCTGGCACGCTTAGAGGTCAGTCAGCGGTCCACGGCAGGGATCCAACTCCTCGACAGAAGATCTCCAGGCTGATCCTCATCAGGTCTTCCCTGGTGGAGACCTCCAGGCTGATCCTCATCAGGTCTTCCCTGGTGGAGACCTCCAGGCTGATCCTCATCAGGTCTTCCCTGGTGGAGACCTCCAGGCTGATCCTCATCAGGTCTTCCCTGGTGGAGACCTCCAGGCTGATCCTCATCAGGTCTTCCCTGGTGGAGACCTCCAGGCTGATCCTCATCAGGTCTTCCCTGGTGGAGACCTCCAGGCTGATCCTCATCAGGTCTTCCCTGGTGGAGACCTCCAGGCTGATCCTCATCAGGTCTTCCCTGGTGGAGACCTCCAGGCTGATCCTCATCTGGTCTTCCCTGGTGCAGACCTCCAGGCTGATCCTCATCAGGTCTTCCCTGGTGCAGACCTCCAGGCTGATCCTCATCTGGTCTTCCCTGGTGGAGACCTCCAGGCTGATCCTCATCTGGTCTTCCCTGGTGGAGACCTCCAGGCTGCCTCTTGTCGAATTCTTCATCCGGTTCTGAGCAGAGAAGCCTCTCTCACACCGGGCGGCTGATATGGGCAGCGCCAGCATACGTTGCACCAACTCCAGTATGTTCTAGGGAATAGATAATATCTTTCAATTTCATTTAAACTCTTACCATGAACTTATCGAGACCAACCATAGGATACCATACATAACCACTCTGTTAGCCTGCCTTGTAATGGTGCCTGTAGCGGTCCTTTGTCAACATGCTCTCCCACAGGCCACTGTAGCACCAGGATTTTCAGCCCCTGCCACTCATCCTGGATTGCAGCCATGTTGCGCCCCGATCTGCAGGATTGAACAGAGCAAGAGAGTCGGCACATATGCAAACAGAGCATTGTCTCATATGGCAACGCTGTGTCAAATAACCTCTTACCTCTCGAGAGGCTCCTAGAGGCTCCTTGAAATACCTCTCTAGAGGCTCCTAGAGGCTTCTTGAAACGCCTCTCTAGAGGCTCCTTGAAACGCCTCTCTAGAGGCTCCTTGAAACGCCTCTCGAGAGGCTCCTTGAAACGCCTCCTCAGTTCTGCCACACCATCATCGCCAAAGGTGAGACGGCTGGTCTTCTGGTGTCAGGGTTTATCACCCTGAATGACTCCACTGGGTTCTGGACACGCTCATCCTTCAGCAGACCACCTGACCTGGCTGTGAGATCATCCACCACGATGACGGACGCCTCCATGTGCTGCTTCAGCTGGGGACTGGTGAGGTCCACGAAGCCTTTCAGATTCCCCTTCGGTGTCCTTCCCTTTAACAGAAACAACACACACACACACACACACACGCACACGCACGCACGCACGCACGCACACAGACACAGACACAGACACACAGACACACACACACACACACACACAGACACAGACACACACAGACGCGCGCGCACGCACGCACGCACGCACGCACGCACGCACACACAGACACACAGACACACAGACACACACACAGTGAAATGTCTGGCCATCTGTCTGTCTCCCATAATAAACATGTGAAGTCTCCTCCACTGCATTTCCCTCCTTATCCTCAAATCGTTCTATTGGGAAGCGAATACACTGAGAAGGTGTCTTTAATCATCGGTTTTAATCATTGATTTCTCTCACATCCTAACAAGCTCTCATCCTACCACACCAGGAATCTCCTCTCATCACCCTGCTGCTGAGCGAGCATGGTCTGGATCTTCTCCAGCATGCCTGCTGCCTTCGCCCTCAGATTTAGTGCGTCCAGTCTGGTCACTGTCTTCTTCAACTCTGATGTGGCTTGGGGGAGGATCAGGTCGTTCCTTTGCAGGGTGAGGCTCAGTGAGGACAGCTGCTCGGCAAACATGTCTGAAACAAAATGGCAGAACACACGACACAGTGCATTCTCCATTTCCCGCCTTTTTCTGTTAAGTAGTGAGGAAATAAACTGTCACCTGTCAATTACTTGGTTCTGAAAGTCCTATTTTTTAAACGAGTGGTATTACATTTCCTGTGTAAAACTGACCTTCTTTGCCCTTGAACTTCCGTCTGTTGTTGATGCTGAGGCCAGCTGCTCCATGCGCTGCCGACCAACGGAGTACTGGCCTTCGTCAGCGGTCCTTGTGCTGCCGACCAACGGAGTACTGGCCTTCGTCAGCTGCTCCATGCGCTGCCGACCAACGGAGTACTGGCCTTCGTCAGCGGTCCTTGTGCTGCCGACCAACGGAGTACTGGCCTTCGTCAGCGGTCCTTGTGCTGCCGACCAACGGAGTACTGGCCTTCGTCAGCGGTCCTTGTGTTGCCGACCAACGGTGTACTGGCCTTCGTCAGCTGCTCCATGCGCTGCCGACCAACGGAGTACTGGCCTTCGTCAGCGGTCCTTGTGCAGCCGACCAACGGAGTACTGGCCTTCGTCAGCGGTCCTTGTGCTGCCGACCAACGGAGTACTGGCCTTCGTCAGCGGTCCTTGTGCTGCCGACCAACGGTGTACTGGCCTTCGTCAGCGGTCCTTGTGCTGCCGACCAACGGAGTACTGGCCTTCGTCAGCGGTCCTTGTGCTGCCGACCAACGGTGTACTGGCCTTCGTCAGCGGTCCTTGTGCTGCCGACCAACGGTGTACTGGCCTTCGTCAGCGGTCCTTGTGCTGCCGACCAACGGTGTACTGGCCTTCGTCAGCTGCTCCATGTGCTGCCGACCAACGGAGTACTGGCCTTCGTCAGCGGTCCATGCGCTGCCGACCAACGGAGTACTGGCCTTCGTCAGCTGCTCCATGCGCTGCCGACCAACGGAGTACTGGCCTTCGTCAGCGGTCCTTGTGTTGTCCATGTCACAGGAACACTTCCAGGGCTCCGTGGCCCTGGGGGATCCAGCCAGTTCCCTTGACGCTAGACGGTGTGTATCCACACCGAGCTCTTCCCCGAGGACACAGAGCTCTCGTTTGGATTTCCCGTCTTCCATATCAGATTCAGAAGACCGTAAACAACAGGCAGACACCTTTGGCTCTTTCTTCTGATTGGTCAGTAGCTCTAGTCTGTGACAGTCAGAACAGAATCTTCCAAACGATTCACCGTCCCCCCCCCCTGTCTCTTGTGCCAATGGAAAACAATCATTCTGTGGTATTTACCATTCCAACACTTGGCGCACACAGACACACACAGTATTGTTTAACATTCTCTGCTAGCAAATAAAACTAGATAGAGAATTTATTAGTTACAACCTATGTGGCATACAGTGGGTTGGGATTTAGAGACAGTTTTATTGCTTCTTTAATCAGCACCACCGTTTTCAGCTGTGCTAACATAATTGTAAAAGGGGTTTTTTAATGATCAATTAGCCTTTTAAAGTGATCAACTTGGATTAGCTAACACAACGTGCCATTGGAACACAGGAGTGATGGTTGCTGATAATTGGCCTCTGTACGCCTATGTAGATATTCCATTAAAAATCTGCCGTTTCCAGCTACAATAGTCATTTACAACATTAACAATGTCTACACTGTATTTCTGATCAATTTGATGTTATTTTAATGGACAGAAAATGTGCTTTTCTTTCAAAAACAAGGACAATTCTAAGTGACCCCAAACTGTTGAACGGTGGTGTATGTATAAATATTTTGAATTTTACAGGCACTGCTTACCCTGACTGCACGTTGTGTGTGTGTGTGTGTGTGTGTGTGTGTGTGTGTGTGTGTGTGTGTGTGTGTGTGTGTGTGTGTGTGTGTGTGTGTGTGTGTGTGTGTGTGTGTGTGTGTGTGTGTGTGTGTGTGTGTGTGTGTGCGTGAGAGAGAGAGAGAGGTGGGAGAGTGAGGTGGGAGAGAGAGAGAGAGGTGGGAGAGAGAGAAACAAAGAGGTGGGAGAGAGAGAGAGAGGGTTGGGAGAGGGGAGAGAGAGGTGGGAGAGAGAGAGAGAGGGTTGGGAGAGGGGAGAGTGAGGTGGGAGAGAGAGAGAGAGGTGGGAGAGAGAGAAACAAAGAGGTGGGAGAGAGAGAGAGAGGGTTGGGAGAGGGGAGAGAGAGAGTGAGAGAGAGAGAGAGGGGAGGGAGAGGTGGGAGAGAGAGAGAGAGGGAGAGGTGGGAGAGAGAGAGGAGGGAGAAAGAGAGAGAGAGGGAGAGAGAGAAAGAGAGGGAGAGAGAGAGGGAGAGAGAGACAGAGAGAGATAAGTACAGTGGTGACACCAGATAGGATCTCTCTCCTCATCATCAACTAGAATAGGAGGGCGACACAAGCACACTACTCCCCAATAGTGATGAGTTTAACAGAGCACCAGAATAGAGCGGTGACCAAGCCCCAAGACAGCTGCCAAACCCCCCCCCCCCCCCTTCTCTTCAGTCTTTCTGGAGGAGATGTTGCTCTCTCTCCCCCTTCCTCTCCCTCCCTCTCTCTCCCCCTCTCTCTCTCTCTCTCCCTCCCCCTTCCTCTCTCTTCCCTCCCTCTCTCTCGCCTCCCTCTCTCTCCTCCCTCTCTCTCCTCCCTCTCTCTCCTCCCTCTCTCTTCCCGCTCTCTCTTCCCGCTCTCTTACAGAGCTCGTCAGGAATGTGCAGATGTTTCCTTTTGGGAATGGCCTCCCTTGCCTGCACACTCACTCACTCACTCACTCACTCACTCACTCACTCACTCACTCACTCACTCACTCACTCACTCACTCACTCACTCACAGAGCAGGTGGTCTCCCTGTAGTCCCACAGAGCAGGTGTCTCCCTGTAGTCCCACAGAGCAGGTGTCTCCCTGTAGTCCCACAGAGCAGGTGTCTCCCTGTAGTCCCACTGAGCAGGTGTCTTCCTGTACTCTCACAGAGCAGGTGGTCTTCCCTGTAGTGCCACAGAGCAGGTGTCTCCCTGTAGTCCCACAGTGCAGGTGGTCTCCCTGTAGTCCCACAGAGCAGGTGTCTCCCTGTAGTCCCACAGAGCAGATGGTCTCCCTGTAGTCTCACAGAGCAGGTGTCTCCCTGTAGTCCCACAGAGCAGGTGTCTCCCTGTAGTCCCACAGAGCAGGTGGTCTCCCTGTAGTCCCACAGAGCAGGTGTCTCCCTGTAGTCCCACAGAGCAGGTGTCTCCCTGTAGTCCCACAGAGCAGGTGTCTCCCTGTAGTCCCACAGAGCAGGTGTCTCCCTGTAGTGCCACAGAGCAGGTGTCTCCCTGTAGTCCCACAGAGCAGGTGTCTCCCTGTAGTCCCACAGAGCAGGTGTCTCCCTGTAGTCCCACAGAGCAGGTGTCTCCCTGTAGTCCCACTGAGCAGGTGTCTCCCTGTACTCTCACAGAGCAGGTGGTCTTCCCTGTAGTGCCACAGAGCAGGTGTCTCCCTGTAGTCCCACAGAGCAGGTGTCTCCCTGTAGTCCCACAGAGCAGGTGTCTCCCTGTACTCTCACAGAGCAGGTGGTCTTCCCTGTAGTGCCACAGAGCAGGTGTCTCCCTGTAGTCCCACAGAGCAGGTGTCTCCCTGTAGTGCCACAGAGCAGGTGTCTCCCTGTAGTCCCACAGAGCAGGTGTCTCCCTGTAGTCCCTCCCTGTAGTCCCACAGAGCAGGTGGTCTCCCTGTAGTGCCACAGAGCAGGTGTCTCCCTGTAGTCCCACAGAGCAGGTGTCTCCCTGTAGTCCCACAGAGCAGGTGTCTCCCTGTAGTCCCACAGAGCAGGTGGTCTCCCTGTAGTCCCACAGAGCAGGTGTCTCCCTGTAGTCCCACAGAGCAGATGTCTCCCTGTAGTCCCACAGAGCAGGTGGTCTCATCTGTAGTCCCACAGAGCAGGTGTCTCCCTGTAGTCCCACAGAGCAGGTGGTCTTCCTGTAGTCCCACAGAGCAGGTGTCTCCCTGTAGTCCCACAGAGCAGGTGTCTCCCTGTAGTCCCACAGAGCAGGTGTCTCCCTGTAGTCCCACAGAGCAGGTGTCTCCCTGTAGTCCCACAGAGCAGGTGGTCTCCCTGTAGTCCCACAGAGCAGGTGTCTCCCTGTAGTCCCACAGAGCAGGTGGTCTTCCTGTAGTCCCACAGAGCAGGTGTCTCCCTGTAGTCCCACAGAGCAGGTGTCTCCCTGTAGTCCCACAGAGCAGGTGTCTCCCTGTAGTCCCACAGAGCAGGTGTCTCCCTGTAGTCTCACGGAGCAGGTGGTCTTCCCTGTAGTGCCACAGAGCAGGTGTCTCCCTGTAGTCCCACAGAGCAGGTGTCTCCCTGTAGTGTCACAGAGCAGGTGTCTCCCTGTAGTCCCACAGAGCAGGTGTCTCCCTGTAGTCCCACAGAGCAGGTGTCTCCCTGTAGTCCCACAGAGCAGGTGGTCTCCCTGTAGTCCCACAGAGCAGGTGTCTCCCTGTAGTCCCACAGAGCAGGTGGTCTTCCTGTAGTCCCACAGAGCAGGTGTCTCCCTGTAGTCGCACAGAGCAGGTGTCTCCCTGTAGTCCCACAGAGCAGGTGTCTCCCTGTAGTCCCACAGAGCAGGTGGTCTCCCTGTAGTCCCACAGAGCAGGTGTCTCCCTGTAGTCCCACAGAGCAGGTGGTCTTCCTGTAGTCCCACAGAGCAGGTGTCTCCCTGTAGTCCCACAGAGCAGGTGTCTCCCTGTAGTCCCACAGAGCAGGTGTCTCCCTGTAGTCCCACAGAGCAGGTGTCTCCCTGTAGTCCCACAGAGCAGGTGTCTCCCTGTAGTCCCACAGAGCAGGTGTCTCCCTGTAGTCCCACAGAGCAGATGTCTCCCTGTAGTCCCACAGAGCAGGTGTCTCCCTGTAGTCCCACAGAGCAGGTGTCTCCCTGTAGTCCCACAGAGCAGGTGTCTCCCTGTAGTCCCACAGAGCAGGTGTCTCCCGTAAAGCAGTGATCCTAGTGGATGTTCTGTGTCAGTTGTTAATGGGGGTCCACGTCATCAGAACCCGGGGGACAGTTGTTAATGGGGGTCCACGTCATCAGAACCCGGGGGACAGTTGTTAATGGGGGTCCACGTCATCAGAACCCGGGGGACAGTTGTTAATGGGGGTCCACGTCATCAGAACCCGGGGGACAGTTGTTAATGGGGGTCCACGTCATCAGAACCCGGGGACAGTTGTTAATGGGGGTCCACGTCATCAGAACCCGGGGGACAGTTGTTAATGGGGGTCCACGTCATCAGAACCCGGGGGACAGTTGTTAATGGGGGTCCACGTCATCAGAACCCGGGGGACAGTTGTTAATGGGGGTTCACGTCATCAGAACCCGGGGGACAGTTGTTAATGGGGGTTCACGTCATCAGAACCCGGGGGACAGTTGTTAATGGGGCAACCGCTGCTTTGCTCCAGGGCAGAACAGTTATTCTACCTTGCCAGCTCAGGGATTCGAACCAGCCCAACACTCTTAACCACTAGGCTCGTGGCCCAACACTCTTAACCGCTAGGCTAGTGGCCCAACACTCTTAACCACTAGGCTCGTGGCCCAACACTCTTAACCACTAGGCTAGTGGCCCGACACTCTTAACCACTAGGCTAGTGGCCCAACACTCTTAACCACTAGGCTAGTGGCCCGACACTCTTAACCACTAGGCTAGTGGTCCTACACTCTTAACCACTAGGCTGGTGGCCCAACACTCTTAACCACTAGGCTAGTGGTCCTACACTCTTAACCACTAGGCTAGTGGCCCAACACTCTTAACCACTAGGCTAGTGGCCCGACACTCTTAACCACTAGGCTAGTGGCCCGACACTCTTAACCACTAGGCTAGTGGCCCGACACTCTTAACCACTAGGCTAGTGGCCCGACACTCTTAACCACTAGGCTAGTGGCCCTACACTCTTAACCACTAGGCTAGTGGCCCGACACTCTTAACCACTAGGCTAGTGGCCCGACACTCTTAACCACTAGGCTAGTGGCCCGACACTCTTAACCACTAGGCTCGTGGCCCAACACTCTTAACCACTAGGCTAGTGGCCCAAAACTCCTAACCACTAGGCTAGTGGCCCAACGCTCTTAACCACTAGGCTAGTGGCCCAACACTCTTAACCACTAGGGTAGTGGCCCGACACTCTTAACCACTAGGCTAGTGGCCCTACACTCTTAACCACTAGGGTAGTGGCCCTACACTCTTAACCACTAGGGTAGTGGCCCTACACTCTTAACCGCTAGGCTAGTGGCCCAACACTCTTAACCGCTCGGCTAGTGGCCCAAAACTCCTAACCACTAGGCTAGTGGCCCAACGCTCTTAACCACTAGGCTAGTGGCCCGACACTCTTAACCACTAGGGTAGTGGCCCTACACTCTTAACCACTAGGCTAGTGGCCCTACACTCTTAACCACTAGGGTAGTGGCCCTACACTCTTAACCGCTAGGCTAGTGGCCCTACACTCTTAACCACTAGGCTAGTGGCCCTACACTCTTAACCACTAGGGTAGTGGCCCTACACTCTTAACCGCTAGGCTAGTGGCCCTACACTCTTAACTGCTAGGCTGGTGGCCCTACACTCTTAACCACTAGGCTAGTGGCCCTACACTCTTAACCACTAGGCTAGTGGCCCTACACTCTTAACCACTAGGCTAGTGGCCCTACACTCTTAACCACTAGGCTAGTGGCCCTACACTCTTAACCACTAGGCTCTTAACCACTAGGCTAGCTGCCTCCATGGGGGATGGAAGGAGAGAGGAGGAGGTTGGCAGTACAGCAGATTTTCTGCCTAATTGCAGCAGATGAGTGGGAATGTGTGTGCGTGTGCGTGTGTGTGTGCGTGTGCGTGTGCGTGTGCGTGTGTGTGTGTGTGTGTGTGTGTGCGCGTGTGTGTGTGTGTGTGTGTCAGTCAGTAACTATTGTTTTACTTCCCCCTGACAGAGATCTGTCCAGGAACCGTATCTCATCTCTGGAACCAAGTCTCTTTGATCAACTCACCTCCCTACGAGAACTGTGAGTATAGCTGGATGTGTGTGTGTATAGCTGGATGTGTGTGTGTGAGTATAGCTGGATGTGTGTGAGTATAGCTGGATGTGTGTTTGTGAGTATAGCTAGATGTGTGTTTGTGAGTATAGCTGGATGTGTGTGTGGGAGTATAGCTGGATGTGTGTGTGTGAGTATAGCTGGATGTGTGTGTGTGAGTATAGCTGGATGTGTGTGAGTATAGCTGGATGTGTGTTTGTGAGTATAGCTAGATGTGTGTTTGTGAGTATAGCTGGATGTGTGTGTGGGAGTATAGCTGGATGTGTGTGTGTGAGTATAGCTGGATGTGTGTGTGTGAGTATAGCTGGATGTGTGTGTGTGTGAGTATAGCTGGATGTGTGTGAGTATAGCTGGATGTGTGTGTGTGAGTATAGCTGGATGTGTGTGAGTATAGCTGGATGTGTGTTTGTGAGTATAGCTGGATGTGTGTGTGTGAGTATAGCTGGATGTGTGTGTGAGTATAGCTGGATGTGTGTGTGTGAGTATAGCTGGATGTGTGTGTGTGAGTATAGCTGGATGTGTGTGTGTGTGAGTATAGCTGGATGTGTGTGAGTATAGCTGGATGTGTGTGTGTGAGTATAGCTGGATGTGTGTGAGTATAGCTGGATGTGTGTTTGTGAGTATAGCTGGATGTGTGTGTGTGAGTATAGCTGGATGTGTGTGAGTATAGCTGGATGTGTGTGTGTGAGTATAGCTGGATGTGTGTGTGTGAGTATAGCTGGATGTGTGTGTGTGTGAGTATAGCTGGATGTGTGTGTGAGTATAGCTGGATGTGTGTGTGTGAGTATAGCTGGATGTGTGTGAGTATAGCTGGATGTGTGTGTGTGAGTATAGCTGGATGTGTGTGTGTGAGTATAGCTGGATGTGTGTGAGTATAGCTGGATGTGTGTGTGAGTATAGCTGGATGTGTGTGAGTATAGCTGGATGTGTGTGTGAGTATAGCTGGATGTGTGTGTGTGAGTATAGCTGGATGTGTGTGAGTATAGCTGGAGGTGTGTGTGTGAGTATAGCTGGATGTGTGTGTGTGAGTATAGCTGGATGTGTGTGTGTGAGTATAGCTGGGTGTGTGTGTGTGAGTATAGCTGGATGTGTGTGTGTGTGTGAGTATAGCTGGATGTGTGTGTGTGAGTATAGCTGGATGTGTGTGTGTGAGTATAGCTGGATGTGTGTGTGTGAGTGAGTATAGCTGGATGTGTGTGTGTGTATAGCTGGATGTGTGTGTGGGAGTATAGCTGGATGTGTGTGTGTGAGTATAGCTGGATGTGTGTGTGTGAGTATAGCTGGGTGTGTGTGTGTGAGTACAGCTGGATGTGTGTGTGTGTGTGTGTGAGTATAGCTGGATGTGTGTGTGTGAGTATAGCTGGATGTGTGTGTGTGAGTATAGCTGGATGTGTGTGTGTGAGTGAGTATAGCTGGATGTGTGTGTGTGTATAGCTGGATGTGTGTGTGGGAGTATAGCTGGATGTGTGTTTGTGTGTGAGTATAGCTGGATGTGTGTGTGTGTGTATAGCTGGATGTGTGTGTGTGAGTATAGCTGGATGTGTGTGTGTGAGTGAGTATAGCTGGATGTGTGTGTGTGTATAGCTGGATGTGTGTGTGGGAGTATAGCTGGATGTGTGTTTGTGTGTGAGTATAGCTGGATGTGTGTGAGTAT
>NC_088216.1:13977524-14005024 GCF_036934945.1 Oncorhynchus masou masou
AATGGTGCTTGTTCTTCACTGGTTGCCCTTTTCTTTCTCTTTCTCTCTTCTCTCATTCTCTCTCTTTCTCTGTCTTCTCTCTCTCTTTCTCTCTTCTCTCATTCTCTCTCTTTCTCTGTCTTCTCTCATTCTCTCTCTTTCTCTGTCTTCTCTCTTTCTCTCTTCTCTTGTTCTCTCTTTCTCTGTCTTTTCTCTTTCTCTCTTCTCTCGTTCTCTCTCTTTCTGTCTTCTCTCTTTCTCTGTCTTCTCTCTTTCTCTTTCTCTCTTCTCTCGTTCTCTCTCTTTCTCTGTCTTCTCTCTTTCTCTTTCTCTCTTCTCTCGTTCTCTCTCTTTCTCTGTCTTCTCTCTTTCTCCTCTCGTTCTCTCTCGTTCTCTGTCTTCTCTCATTCTCTCTCTTTCTCTGTCTTCTCTCTTTCTCTCTTCTCTTGTTCTCTCTCTTTCTGTCTTCTCTCTTTCTCTGTCTTCTCTCTTTCTCTGTCTTCTCTCTTTCTCTGTCTTCTCTCTTTCTCTTTCTCTCTTCTCTCGTTCTCTCTCTTTCTCTGTCTTCTCTCTTTCTTCTCTCGTTCTCTCTCCTTCTCTGTCTTCTCTCTTTCTCTCTCTCTCTCTCTCTCTCTCTCTCTCTCTCTCTCTCTCTTTCTGGTTAGGTGTGTGATTATGAAACATTTTCATCTCAGTCATGATGTCATACTGTTATATGGTATACTGTCTGTCTCTATGTGGTATGTACTTCATTATAAACTGGCTGGTTGGAGCCCTGCATGCTGACTGACTGACAGCTGTGGTATATCGGACTGTGAGAACAGCACTTAGTCGCTGTATATTGGCCATATACCACACCCCTCAGGCCGTATCGCTTCAATGTACATAGACTGTACCCACCCATAAAGCCAACTGAAACAGAGACTAAAATAGACAGAGAGAGAATGTGTTGGTTTGATCTCTCTGTTATTTCTCTGTTTACATCTCCAACTGAAACAGAGACTAAAATAGACAGAGAGAGAATGTGTTGGTTTGATCTCTCTGTTATTTCTCTGTTTACATCTCCAACTGAAACATAGACTAAAATAGACAGAGAGAGAATGTGTTGGTAGGATCTCTCTGTTATTTCTCTGATGTTTAGATTTCCACTATGAACTCACTCTCACACCCACACAAAGAACACTACTGTTAATTACACCCCTCTCCTCCCTCTCTTCTCTCCTCCCATCCCTCTCCTCCCTCTCTTCTCTCCTCCCATCCCTCTCCTCCCTCTCTTCTCTCCTCCCATCCCTCTCCTCCCTCTCTTCTCTTCTCCCATCCCTCTCCTCCCTCTCTTCTCTTCTCTCCTCCCATCCCTCTCCTCCCTCTCTCTTAACTGTCTGTACCCAACCCTGTCCAACTCTCTCTCCCCTCCATCCACCTCTCTCCTCTCTTTCTCCTCCCTTCCTCTCTCTTTCCCTCCCTCCCCCCTCTCCTCCCTCTCTTTTCTCCTCCCATCCCTCCCTCCCTTTCTCCTCCCTCTCTCTTTCCCTCCCTCTCCTCCCACCCCTCCCTCCCATTCTCCTCCCTCTCTCGTTCCCTCCCTCTCCTCCCACCCCTCCCTCCCATTCTCCCTCCCTCTCTCGTTCCCTCCCTCTCCTCCCACCCCTCCCTCCCATTCTCCTCCCTCTCTCGTTCCCGCCCTCTCCTCCCACCCCTCCCTCCCATTCTCCTCCCTCTCTCGTTCCCTCCCTCTCCTCCCACCCCTCCCTCCCATTCTCCTTCCTCTCTCGTTCACTCCCTCCCTCTCCTCCCACCCCTCCCTCCCATTCTCCTCCCTCTCTTGTTCACTCCCTCCCTCTCCTCCCACCCCTCCCATTCTCCTCCCTCTCTTGTTCCCTCCCTCTCCTCCCAACCCTCCCTCCCATTCTCCTCCCTCTCTCGTTCCCTCCCCCTCCACAGTGACTTAAGCAGCAACCCGTTTGTGTGTGACTGTAAGTTATTTCGTCTGGTGAGCTGGCTTCAGGAGAGGGGAGTGCAGGTGCGTCACCCAGAGAACATGCTCTGTGTCCAACCGCCTGACCTGAGACACCAACCACTACTCAACGTGTCACTGCTCACCTGCGGTAAGACACACAGAGAAACACACACACACACACACACACACACACACACACACACACACACACACACACACACACACACAACCTGGGACACCAACCACTACTCAACGTGTCACTGCTCACCTGCGGTAAGACTGAGAGAGAGAAACACACACACACACACACACACACACACACACACACACACACACACACACACACACACACACACACACACACACACACACACACACACACACACACACACCCTGAGACACCAACCACTACTCAACGTGTCACTGCTCACCTGTGGTAAGACACACAGAGAAACACACACACAGCATTAGTTGTTGAATTGATTGATCTGTGAACTGTACTGTGTGTCTGGAGGACAGTACACACACAGTGGTTGTAATGCATTCATTTCTAGATGTATTGCTTGATTGATTGGTTGATTGATGAATGTCTTGATGAACCAGGTCTGAACTATGCAGCCTGTCTGGAGGACAGTGACCACAGTGGAGGAGGCAGTGAGCTGGTCATCTTCTCTTCATCCACGCCGGGTAACTTCTCCCGGGAGGAGTGTAACTCTGTGTGTTACGGGGCCTCCCAACGCTACGGGGGCCTGGGGGCGCGGAGGGAGTGTCTCTGCAGCACCAACTATGAACCCAACCGCATCAGTGAAGCTCAGTGCTCTGCTGCCTGCACCAAGCCTCACGTCATGAAGGTGGACGACTTCCTCATGACCTTTTCTTCGTTGTAACTTCCTGATTAGTTCCTTGTTTTTGTTATAACTTCCTGATTACTTCCTTGTTTTTGTTATAACTTCCTGATTACTTCCTTGTTTTTGTTATAACTTCCTGGTGACTTTATTATTGAAAACTATTTACATTAGTACATATACAGTGTCTTCAGAAAGTATTCACACCCCTTGACTTGTTCTGAATTCTAACTTCCTCCACATGGTGTTGTGGTACAGCCTGAATTTAAAATGGATTACATTGAGATTTTATGTTCCTGGCCTACCCACAATACCCCATAATGTCAAAGTGTAATGATATGTTTTGACATTTTTACTAATTAATTAAAAATGCAAAGCGGAAATGTATTGAGTCAATAAGTATTCAACCACTTTGTTACGACAAGCCTTCAGTCCAGTAATACAAATATGCTTAACAAGTCGAATACTAAGTTGCATGGACTCACTCTGTGTGCAATTATAATCTTTAACATGATTTTTGAATGACTACCTCATCTCTGTACCCCACACATACAATTATCTGTAAGGTCCCTCAGTCAAGCAGTGAATTTCAAAAACAGATTCAACCACAAAGACCAGGGAGGTTTTCCAGTACAAAGAAGGTCACCTATTGGTAGATGTGTATATAATAATACATTGAATGTACCTTTTGAGTATGATGAAGTTATTAGTTACACTTTGGATGGTGTATCGATACACTCAGTCACTATAAAGACACAGGCGTTCTTCCTAACTCAGTTGCCAGAGAGGAAGGAAACTGCTCAGGGATTTTACCATGAGGCCAATGGTGACTTTAAAACAGTTACAGAGTTTAATGGCTGTGATATGAGAACTGAGGATGGATCAACAACATTGTAGTAACTCCACAATACTAACCTAAATGACAGTGAAAAGTTCTGTTACATTTAAACAAAAAATCTAAAACATGCATCCTGTTTGCAATATGGCACTAAAGTAAAATTGCCAAAAATGTGGCAATTTTCTTTACTTTGTCCGGAATACAAAACGTTTTGTTTGGGGAAAATCCAACACAACATATCACAGAGTACCACTCTTCATATACTGTATATAAAACTTTTTTAAGTTGGACTTTTTTGGGTTACTGCATCATGTTATGGCTATGCTTGTCATCAGCAAGGACTAGGGAGTCTTTTTTAGGATGAAAAGAAATGGAATAGAGCTAAAGCACAGGCAAAATCCTGGAGGAAAACCTGGTTCAGTCTGCTTTACACCAGACACTGGGAGATCAATTCATCTTTCAGCAGGACAATAACCTAAAACACATCTACACTGGAGGTGCTCACCAAGATGACATTGAATGCATCTGGGCGGCCCAGTTACAGGTTTTGTCATCAATCGAAAATCTATGGCAAGACTTGAAAATGTCTGTCTAGCAACGATCAACAACCAACTTGACAACAAATATTGTACAATCCAGGTGTGCAAAGCTCTTAGAGACTTCCCCAGAAAGACTCACAGCTGTAATCGCTGCCAAAGGTGCTTCTACAAAGTATTGACTCAGGGGGTGTGAATACTTCAGAAAATGATATATTTCTGCATTTCATTTTCAATAAACTTGCAAAATGATGTAAGAGCATGTATTACCTTTGTCATTATGGGGTATTGTGTGTAGCTGGGTGAGAGAAAAAAATTAATAAAATCCATTTTAAAGGCTGTAACACAACAAAATGTGGAATAAGTCAAGGGGAATAAGTAAGGGGAATAAGTCAAGGGGAATAAGTCAAGGGGAATAAGTCAAGGGGAATGAATCCTTTCTGAAGGCAGTGTCCATAGTAACGTACAGTACAGATGTAGCAGCTCTGTGTTGGGATTTACAAAGTGATCCAACTGTGATCCTATATGTAACTGTCTTCTGATTAGTTAAAGCGGAGTGGTGGGACTAACTCCAACTTTGCTCTGATTTGGTTAAAGGAATGTGGTTGGACGTTGGCCCATGACGTCTTTGTGGTGGACTTCGCTGCGTCTCTCCCTCCTTTCCCTCCCGTCAGCGTCCACTCCTCCGCTCATCTGTCTATCCTCTCTTCGGTGACCCCTGTCACCCTCTCCTGGGACTTCGGTGACCTTTCACCCCGAGTCAACGCTACGGAAACGGTCGACATGACGACGCGTCATAAATACGCCGTACCTGGGCGCTACCCTGTCAGTGTCACCACCTGGGCCGGACCCAAGGAGGTAATTATTTAGTTCTATCATTCTTGAGGTAATTCTATTGTTCTATCATTCTTGAGGTAATTCTATTGTTCTATCATTCTTGAGGTAATTCTATTGTTCTATCATTCTAGAGGTAATTCTATCGTTCTATCATTCTAGTGGTAATTCTATCGTTCTATCATTCTTGAGGTAATTCTATCGTTCTATCATTCTAGAGGTAATTCTATTGTTCTATCATTCTAGAGGTAATTCTATCATTCTATCATTCTAGAGGTAATTATATTGTTATATCATTCTAGAGGTAATTCTATCGTTCTATCATTCTAGAGGTGATTCTATTGTTCTATCATTCTAGGTAAATCTATCATTCTAGAGGTAATTCTATCATTCTAGAGATAATTCTATTGTTCTATCATTGTAGAGGTAATTCTATCATTCTAGAGATAATTATATTGTTCTATCATTGTAGAGGTAATTCTATAATTCTAGAGGTAATTCTATAAATCAAGAGGTAATTCTATCATTCTAGAGGTAATTCTATCATTCTAGAGATAATTCTATCGTTCTATCATTCTAGAGGTAATTCTATCATTCTAGAGGTAATTCTATTGTTCTAGAGGTAATTATATCATCCTAGTGGTAATTCTATCATTCTTGAGGTAATTCTATAATTCTAGACGTAATTCTATCATTCTAGAGGTAATTCTATAATTCTAGAGGTAATTCTATCGTTCTAGAGGTAATCCTTTTGTTCTATCATTCTAGAGGTAATTCTATCGTTCTATCATTCTAGATGTAATTCTATCATTCTAGAGGTAATTCTATAATTCTAGAGGTAATTCTATCGTTCTAGAGGTAATCCTTTTGTTCTATCATTCTAGAGGTAATTCTATCGTTCTATCATTCTAGATGTAATTCTATCATTCTAGAGGTAATTCTATCATTCTATCATTCCAGAGGTAATTCTATCGTTCTATCATTCCAGAGGTAATTCTATCGTTCTTACCTTGAATGTTAAAGAGCTGAAAATCTTTTTAGTCTTGTAAGTTACAGTGTGGCAAAAAAGTATTTAGACAGCAACCAATTGTGCAAGTTCTCCCACTTAAAAAGATGAGAGAGGCCTGTAATTTTCATCATAGGTAGACTTCAACTATGACAGACAAAATGAGAAATGTTATGTATTTATTTGCAAATTATGGTGTAAAATAAGTTTTTGGTCACCTACAAACAAGCAAGATTTCTGGCTCTCACAGACCTGTAACTTCTTCTTTAAGAGGCTCCTCTGTCCTCCACTCGTTACCTGTATTAATTGCACCTGTTTGAACTTGTTATCAGTATAAAAGACACCTGTCCACAACCTCAAACAGTCACACTCCAAACTCCACTATGGCCAAGACCAAAGAGCTGTCAAAGGACACCAGAAACAAAATTGTAGACCTGCACCAGGCTGGGAAGACTGAATCTGCAATAGGTAAGCTGCTTGGTTTGAAGAAATCAACTGTGGGAGCAATTATTAGGAAATGGAAGACATACAAGACCACTGATAATCTCCCTCAATCTGGGGCTCCACGCAAGATCTCACCCCGTGGGGTCAAAATGATCACAAGAACGGTGAGCAAAAATCCCAGAACCACACGGGGGGACCTAGTGAATGACCTGCAGAGAGCTGGGACCAAAGTAACAAAGCCTACCATCAGTAACACACTACGCCGCCAGGGACTCAAATCCTGCAGTGCCAGACGTGTCACCCTGCTTAAGCCAGTACATGGCCAGGCCCGTCTGAAGTTTGCTAGAGAGCATTTGGATGATCCAGAAGAAGATTAGGAGAATGTCATATGGTCAGATGAAACCAAAATAGAACTTTTTGGTAAAAACTCAACTCGTCGTGTTTGGAGGACAAAGAATGCTGAGTTGCATCCAAAGAACACCCTACCTACTGTGAAGCATGGGGGTGGAAACATCATGCTTTGGGGCTGTTTTTCTGCAAAGGAACCAGGACGACTGATCCGTGTAAAGGAAATAATGAATGGGGCCATGTATCGTGAGATTTTGAGTGAAAACCTTCTTCCATCAGCAAGGGTATTGAAGATGAAACGTGGCTGGGTCTTTCAGCATGACAATGATTCCAAACACATTGCCCGGGCAACGAAGGAGTGGCTTCGTAAGAAGCATTTCAAGGTCCTGGAGTGGCCTAGCCAGTCTCCAGATCTCATCCCCATAGAAAATCTTTGGAGGGAGTTGAAAGTCCATGTTGCCCAGCAACAGCCCCAAAACATCACTGCTCTAGAGGAGATCTGCATGGAGGAATGGGCCAAAATACCAGCAACAGTGTGTGAAAACCTTGTGAAGACTTACAGAAAACGTTTGACCTCTGTCATTACCAACAAAGGGTATATAACAAAGTATTGAGATAAACTTTTGTTATTGATACTTATTTTCCACCATAATTTGCAAATAAATTCATAAAAAATCCTACAATGTGATTTTCTGGATTTTTTTTTCTCATTTTGTCTGTCATAGTTGAAGTGTACCTATGATGAAAATTACAGGCCTCTCTCATCTTTTTAAGTGGGAGAACTTGCACAATTGGTGGCGGACTAAATACTTTTTTACACCACTGTACAGTACACACAATACACAGAAACCCATGCTTGGATGTGTGTGAATTTACCAGAATATGTGTGTGTGCACGCACGTGTGTGTCCAGGTGTGTGCACGCAGGGAGGTGAGAGTGACTCTGCCCCCTCGGTTGGAGCTGCACTGCCCACCGCTGACCGTAGCCAATCAGAGCCTGGCGGTAAGACTGGTCAGCTGGGGGGGCGAGGGCGTGGCGGTGGACTGGAGGATCACTAAGGAAGGACAGGAGGTTGTTAGAGGTCAGAACACACACACACACACATACACACACACACACACACACACACACAAAACACACACAAACACACACGCACGCACACACACACACACACACACACACACACACACACACACACACACACACACACACACACACACACACACACACACACACACACACACACACACACACACACACACACACACACACACACCGTCTCGTCCTCCCTCTGTGAGTGCCTGTGAAGTTGTGTCACTTTCATATTCTGTTTCTCTTCAACTCTGGTGTGTCCATCAATGGCTCTGAGTTAGAGGGGCTGGCAACACTACAAACCAGAGAATATAGTAAAGGAGAGAGAAGAGGGAGATAGAGAGAGAGAGAGAGAGAGGCTGGCCACACTACAAACCAGAGAATATAGTAAAGGAGAGAGAAGAGGGAGATAGAGAGAGAGAGAGAGGCTGGCCACATTACAAACCAGAGAATATAGTAAAGGAGAGAGAAGAGGGAGATAGAGAGAGAGAGAGAGGCTGGCCACATTACAAACCAGAGAATATAGTAAAGGAGAGAGAAGAGGGAGAGAGAGAGAGAGAGAGAGAGAGGCTGGCCACACTACAAACCAGAGAATATAGTAAAGGAGAGAGAAGAGGGAGATAGAGAGAGAGAGAGAGGCTGGCCACATTACAAACCAGAGAATATAGTAAAGGAGAGAGAAGAGGGAGATAGAGAGAGAGAGAGAGGCTGGCCACACTACAAACCAGAGAATATAGTAAAGGAGAGAGAAGAGGGAGATAGAGAGAGAGAGAGAGAGAGAGAGAGGCTGGCCACACTACAAACCAGAGAATATAGTAAAGGAGAGAGAAGAGGGAGATAGAGAGAGAGAGAGAGGCTGGCCACACTACAAACCAGAGAATATAGTAAAGGAGAGAGAAGAGGGAGATAGAGAGAGAGAGAGAGGCTGGCCACACTACAAACCAGAGAATATAGTAAAGGAGAGAGAAGAGGGAGATAGAGAGAGAGAGAGAGGCTGGCCACATTACAAACCAGAGAATATAGTAAAGGAGAGAGAAGAGGGAGACTTTACAAAATGGGACAAACACCAAATTGAGACTCTGCACGCAGAATTCTGCAAAAATATCCTCCGTGTACAACGTAGAACACCAAATAGTGCATGCAGAGCAGAATTAGGCCGATACCCACTAATTATCAAAATCCAGAAAAGAGCTGTTAAATTCTATAACCACCTAAAAGGAAGCGATTCCCAAACCTTCCACAACAAAGCCATCACCTACAGAGAGATGAACCTGGAGAAGAGTCCCCTAAGCAAGCTCGTCCTGGGGCTCTGTTAACAAACACAAACACACCCTACAGAGCCCCAGGACAGCAGCACAATTAGACCCAACCAAATCATGAGAAAACAAAAAGATAATTACTTGACACATTGGAAAGAATTAACAAAAAAACAGAGCAAACTAGAATGCTATTTGGCCCTACACAGAGAGTACATAGCGGCAGAATACCTGACCACTGTGACTGACCCAAAATTAAGGAAAGCTTTGACTATGTACAGACTCAGCGAGCATAGCCTTGCTATTGAGAAAGGCCGCCGTAGGCAGACATGGCTCTCAAGAGAAGACAGGCTATGTGCTCACTGCCCACAAAATGAGGTGGAAACTGAGCTGCACTTCCTAACCTCCTGCCCAATGTATAACCATATTAGAGAGACATATTTCCCTCAGATTACACAGATCCACAAAGAATTCGAAAACAAATCCAATTTTGAAAAACTCCCATATCTACTGGGTGAAATTCCACAGTGTGCCATCAGAGCAGCAAGATTTGTGACCTGTTGCCACGAGAAAAGGGCAACCAGTGAGGAACAAACACCATTGTAAATACAACCCATATCTATGCTTATTTATTTTATCTTGTGTCCTTTCAAATTTGTACCTTGTAAAAACACTGTATATATATATATAATATGACATTTTCAATGTCTTTATTGTTTTGAAACTTCTGTATGTGTGATGTCTACTGTTAATTTTTATTGTTTACCTTACTTGCTTTGGCAATGTTAACACATGTTTCCCATGCCAATAAAGCCCCTTGAATTGAATTGAATTGAGAGGCTGGCCACACTACACACCAGAGAATATAGTAAAGGAGAGAGAAGAGGGAGATAGAGAGAGAGAGAGAGAGAGAGAGAGGCTGGCCACACTACAAACCAGAGAATATAGTAAAGGAGAGAGAAGAGGGAGATAGAGAGAGAGAGAGAGGCTGGCCACATTACAAACCAGAGAATATAGTAAAGGAGAGAGAAGAGGGAGATAGAGAGAGAGAGAGAGGCTGGCCACACTACAAACCAGAGATTATAGTAAAGGAGAGAGAAGAGGGAGATAGAGAGAGAGAGAGAGAGAGGCTGGCCACATTACAAACCAGAGAATATAGTAAAGGAGAGAGAAGAGGGAGATAGAGAGAGAGAGAGAGAGAGGCTGGCCACACTACAAACCAGAGAATATAGTAAAGGAGAGAGAAGAGGGAGATAGAGAGAGAGAGAGGCTGGCCACATTACAAACCAGAGAATATAGTAAAGGAGAGAGAAGAGGGAGAGAGAGAGAGAGAGAGAGAGAGAGGCTGGCCACACTACAAACCAGAGAATATAGTAAAGGAGAGAGAAGAGGGAGATAGAGAGAGAGAGAGAGGCTGGCCACATTACAAACCAGAGAATATAGTAAAGGAGAGAGAAGAGGGAGATAGAGAGAGAGAGAGAGGCTGGCCACACTACAAACCAGAGAATATAGTAAAGGAGAGAGAAGAGGGAGATAGAGAGAGAGAGAGAGAGAGAGAGAGGCTGGCCACACTACAAACCAGAGAATATAGTAAAGGAGAGAGAAGAGGGAGATAGAGAGAGAGAGAGAGGCTGGCCACACTACAAACCAGAGAATATAGTAAAGGAGAGAGAAGAGGGAGATAGAGAGAGAGAGAGAGGCTGGCCACATTACAAACCAGAGAATATAGTAAAGGAGAGAGAAGAGGGAGATAGAGAGAGAGAGAGAGGCTGGCCACACTACAAACCAGAGATTATAGTAAAGGAGAGAGAAGAGGGAGATAGAGAGAGAGAGAGAGAGAGGCTGGCCACATTACAAACCAGAGAATATAGTAAAGGAGAGAGAAGAGGGAGATAGAGAGAGAGAGAGAGAGAGGCTGGCCACACTACAAACCAGAGAATATAGTAAAGGAGAGAGAAGAGGGAGATAGAGAGAGAGAGAGGCTGGCCACATTACAAACCAGAGAATATAGTAAAGGAGAGAGAAGAGGGAGAGAGAGAGAGAGAGAGAGAGAGAGAGGCTGGCCACACTACAAACCAGAGAATATAGTAAAGGAGAGAGAAGAGTGAGATAGAGAGAGAGAGAGAGGCTGGCCACATTACAAACCAGAGAATATAGTAAAGGAGAGAGAAGAGGGAGATAGAGAGAGAGAGAGAGGCTGGCCACACTACAAACCAGAGAATATAGTAAAGGAGAGAGAAGAGGGAGATAGAGAGAGAGAGAGAGAGAGAGAGAGAGAGAGGCCACACTACAAACCAGAGAATATAGTAAAGGAGAGAGAAGAGGGAGATAGAGAGAGAGAGAGAGGCTGGCCACACTACAAACCAGAGAATATAGTAAAGGAGAGAGAAGAGGGAGATAGAGAGAGAGAGAGAGGCTGGCCACACTACAAACCAGAGAATATAGTAAAGGAGAGAGAAGAGGGAGATAGAGAGAGAGAGAGAGGCTGGCCACACTACAAACCAGAGAATATAGTAAAGGAGAGAGAAGAGGGAGATAGAGAGAAGAGGAAGAGGGAGATAGAGAGAAGAGGAAGAGGGAGGTAGAGAGAAGAGGAAGAGGGAGATAGAGAGAAGAGGAAGAGGGAGATAGAGAGAAGAGGAAGAGGGAGATAGAGAGAAGAGGAAGAGGGAGATAGAGAGAAGAGGAAGAGGGAGATAGAGAGAAGAAGAAGAGGGAGATAGAGAGAAGAGGAAGAGGGAGATAGAGAGAAGAGGAAGAGGGAGATAGAGAGAAGAAGAATAATAATAAATAATAATAATAATAATAAGAAGAAGAAGAGGGAGATATAGAGAAGAGGGAGATAGAGAGAAGAGGAAGAGGGAGATAGAGAGAAGAGGAAGAGGGAGATAGAGAGAAGAGGAAGAGGAAGAGGGAGATAGAGAGAAGAGGAAGAGGGAGATAGAGGAAGAGGGAGATAGAGAGAAGAGGAAGAGGGAGATAGAGAGAAGAGGAAGAGGGAGATAGAGAGAAGAGGGAGATAGAGAGAAGAGGAAGAGGGAGATAGAGAGAAGAGGAAGAGGGAGATAGAGAGAAGAGGAAGAGGGAGATAGAGAGAAGAAGAAGAGGGAGATAGAGAGAAGAGGGAGATAGAGAGAAGAGGAAGAGGGAGATAGAGAGAAGAGGAAGAGGGAGATAGAGAGAAGAGGAAGAGGGAGATAGAGAGAAGAGGAAGAGGGAGATAGAGAGAAGAGGAAGAGGGATATAGAGAGAAGAGGAAGAGGGAGATAGAGAGAAGAGGAAGAGGGAGATAGAGAGAAGAGGAAGAGGGAGATAGAGAGAAGAGGAAGAGGGAGATAGAGAGAAGAAGAAGAGGGAGATAGAGAGAAGAGGGAGATAGAGAGAAGAGGAAGAGGGAGATAGAGAGAATAGGAAGAGGGAGATAGAGAGAAGAGGAAGAGGGAGATAGAGAGAAGAGGAAGAGGGAGATAGAGAGAAGAGGAAGAGGGAGATAGAGAGAAGAGGAAGAGGGAGATAGAGAGAAGAGGAAGAGGGAGATAGAGAGAAGAGGAAGAGGGAGATAGAGAGAAGAGGAAGAGGGAGATAGAGAGAAGAGGAAGAGGGAGATATAGAGAAGAGGAAGAGGGAGATAGAGAGAAGAGGAAGAGGGAGATAGAGAGAAGAGGAAGAGGGAGATAGAGAGAAGAAGAAGAGGGAGATAGAGAGAAGAGGAAGAGGGAGATAGAGAGAAGAGGAAGAGGGAGATAGAGAGAAGAGGAAGAGGGAGATAGAGAGAAGAGGGAGATAGAGGAAGAGGGAGATAGAGAGAAGAGGAAGAGGGAGATAGAGAGAAGAGGAAGAGGGAGATAGAGAGAAGAGGAAGAGGGAGATATAGAGAAGAGGGAGATAGAGAGAAGAGGAAGAGGGAGATAGAGAGAAGAGGAAGAGGGAGATAGAGAGAAGAATACAGTGGCTAGTAGTGTTAAAGTAATACTTTAGTCTGGAATACAGTGGCTAGTAGTGTTGAAGTAAGACTTTAGTCTGGAATACAGTGGCTAGTAGTGTTGAAGTAATACTTTAGTCTGGAATACAGTGGCTAGTAGTGTTGAAGTAAGACTTTAGTCTGGAATACAGTGGCTAGTAGTGTTAAAGTAATACTTTAGTCTGGAATACAGTGGCTAGTAGTGTTAAAGTAATACTTTAGTCTGGAATACAGTGGCTAGTAGTGTTAAAGTAATACTTTAGTCTGGAATACAGTGGCTAGTAGTGTTAAAGTAATACTTTAGTCTGGAATACAGTGGCTAGTAGTGTTAAAGTAATACTTTAGTCTGGAATACAGTGGCTAGTAGTGTTGAAGTAAGACTTTAGTCTGGAATACAGTGGCTAGTAGTGTTGAAGTAAGACTTTAGTCTGGAATACAGTGGCTAGTAGTGTTGAAGTAAGACTTTAGTCTGGAATACAGTGGCTAGTAGTGTTGAAGTAAGACTTTAGTCTGGAATACAGTGGCTAGTAGTGTTGAAGTAAGACTTTAGTCTGGAATACAGTGGCTAGTAGTGTTGAAGTAATACTTTAGTCTGGAATACAGTGGCTAGTAGTGTTGAAGTAAGACTTTAGTCTGGAATACAGTGGCTAGTAGTGTTAAAGTAATACTTTAGTCTGGAATACAGTGGCTAGTAGTGTTGAAGTAATACTTTAGTCTGGAATACAGTGGCTAGTAGTGTTGAAGTAATACTTTAGTCTGGAATACAGTGGCTAGTAGTGTTGAAGTAAGACTTTAGTCTGGAATACAGTGGCTAGTAGTGTTGAAGTAAGACTTTAGTCTGGAATACAGTGGCTAGTAGTGTTGAAGTAAGACTTTAGTCTGGAATACAGTGGCTAGTAGTGTTGAAGTAATACTTTAGTCTGGAATACAGTGGCTAGTAGTGTTGAAGTAAGACTTTAGTCTGGAATACAGTTGCAAGTAGTGTTGAAGTAATACTTTAGTCTGGAATACAGTGGCTAGTAGTGTTGAAGTAATACTTTAGTCTGGAATACAGTGGCAAGTAGTGTTGAAGTAATAATTTAGTCTGGAATACAGTGGCAA
Organism: Oncorhynchus masou masou; assembly: GCF_036934945.1. NCBI lineage: Eukaryota > Metazoa > Chordata > Actinopteri > Salmoniformes > Salmonidae > Oncorhynchus > Oncorhynchus masou. The sequence goes on from NC_088216.1 coordinate 13,991,722, forward strand.
GTAGTGTTGAAGTAATACTTTAGTCTGGCTGTCACATATTAGAACTTTCTCCTCTCTCTCTCTCTCTCTCTAGCTCTCCTCTCTATATCAATTCAATTCAATTCAATTCAAGGGGCTTTATTGGCATGGGAAACATGTGTTAACATTGCCAAAGCAAGTAAGGTATATAATATATAAAGTGAAATAAACAATAAAAATTTAACAGTAGACATCACACATACAGAAGTTTCAAAACAATAAAGACATTACAAATGTCATATTATATATATATACAGTGTTTTTACAATGTGCAATATATCTCTGTCTTCTCTCTCTCTAGCTCTCCTCTCTATCTCTCTATATCTCTGTCTTCTCTCCTCTCCTCTTTCTCTCTCTCTCTCCTCTCCTCTTTCTCTCTCCTCTCCTCTTTCTCTCTCCTCTCCTCTCTCTCGCTCCTCTCCTCTTTCTCTCTCTTCTCCTCTTTCTCTCTCCACTCCTCTTTCTCTCTCCTCTCCTCTTTCTCTCTCCTCTTTCTCTCTCCTCTCCTCTTTATCTCTCCTCTCCTCTTTCTCTCTCCTCTTTCTCTCTCTCCCTCCTCTCCTCTTTCTCTCTCCTCTCCTCTTTCTCTCTCCTCTCCTCCTTCTCTCTCCTCTCCTCTCTCTCTCCTCTCCTCTCTCTCTCTAGCTCTCCTCTCTATATCTCTGTCTTCTCTCTCTCTCTATCTCTCCTCTCTATCTCTCTATATCTCTGTCTTCTCTCCTCTCCTCTTTCTCTCTCTCTCTCCTCTCCTCTTTCTCTCTCTTCTCCTCTTTCTCTCTCCTCTCCTCTTTCCTCTCCTCTTTCTCTCTCTCCTCTCCTCTTTCTCTCTCTTCTCCTCTTTCTCTCTCTCCTCTCGTCTTTCTCTCTCCTCTCTCTCTCCTCTTTCTCTCTCCTCTCCTCTCCTCTTTCTCACTCCTCTTTCTCTCTCCTCTTTCTCCTCTCCTCTTTCTCTCTCCTCTCCTCTTTCTCTCTCTCTCCTCTCCTCTTTCTCTCTCCTCTCCTCTTTCTCTCTCCTCTCCTCTTTCTCTCTCCTCTCTCTCTCCTCTCCTCTTTCTCTCTCCTCTCCTCTTTCTCTCTCCTCTCCTCTTTCTCTCTCCTCTCCTCTTTCTCTCTCCTCTCCTCTTTCTCTCTCTCCTCTCCTTTCTCTCTCCTCTCCTCTTTCTCTCTCCTCTCTCTCTCCTCTCCTCTTTCTCTCTCCTCTCCTCTCTCTCCTCTTTCTCTCTCCTCTCCTCTTTCTCTCTCCTCTCCTCTTTCTCCTCTCCTCTTTCTCTCTCTCTCTTCTCCTCTTTCTCTCTCCTCTCCTCTTTCTTTCTCCTCTTTCTCTCTCCTCTTCTCTTTCTCTCTCCTCTTTCTCTCTCCTCTTCTCTTTCTCCTCTCCCCTTTCTCTCTCCTCTTTCTCTCTCCTCTTTCTCTCTCCTCTTTCTCTCTCCTCTCCTCTTTCTCTCTCGGCACATAGAAACATTGAAACAGCACAGTATTTACAACAACATGGATGTCTCTCCTCTCGTCCCCCCCTGTCTATGCCCCCCAGCCACTCCATACTGTCCCAGGGATGCAGTGTTCCAATGCAGTGTTACAGACTCGTCCCAGTGCTTCCAGTTGGTTCCAGGGGAGTTCAGCTGGTCCGAGGCCAGGCGACAGTGCTCCTCTACAGGGGGAGACCTGGCCGTGGTCCGCACTGACCCGCTACGCATACGGCTGGCCGACAGAGTCACACAGTGAGTAGTGGGAAGAGGAGGGGTGGGGGGCTGGTGTGTGTGTGTGTGTTGGCTGGTGTAGCTCGCTATCTGTTTCTCTGTTTATGGCTTCCTACAGTGAGACATAGTCACACACACACACACACACACACACACACACACACACACACGCACGCACGCACGCACGCACGCACGCACACGCACACACACATACATACATACATACATACATACATATACACACACACACACACATGTTCAAAACCTTCTTTTTATTGGCCAGTCTGAGATATGGCTTTTTCTTTGCAACTCTGCCGAGAAGGCCAGCATCCCGGAGTCGCCTCTTCACTGTTGACGTTGAGACTGGTGTTTTGCGGGTACTTTTAATGAAGCTGCCAGTTGAGGACTTGTGAGGCGTCTGTTTCTCAAACTAGACACGCTGTACTTGTCCTCTTCCTCAGTTGTGCACCGGGGCCTCCCACTCCTCTTTCTATTCTGGTTAGGGCCAGTTTGCGCTGTTCTGTGAAGGGAGCGTTGTACGAGATCATCAGTTTCTTGGCAATTTCTCACATGGAATAGTCTTCATTTCTCAGAACAAGAATAGACTGACGAGTTTCAGAAGAAAGTTCTTTGTTACTGGCCATTTTGAACCTGTAATCGAACCCACAAATGCTGATGCTCCAGATACTCAACTAGTCTAAAGAAGGCCAGTTTTATTGCTTCTTTAGTCAGAACCACAGTTTTCAGCTGTGCTAACATAATTGCAAAAGTGTTTTCTAATGATCAATTAGCCTTTTAAAATGATAAACCTGGATTATCTAACACAACGTGCCATTGGAACACAGGAGTGATGGTTGCTGATAATGGACCTCTGTACGCCTCTGTAGATATTCCATTAAAAATCAGCCGTTTCCAGCTACAATAGTCATTTACAACATTAACAATGTCTACACTGTATTTCTGATCAATTTGATGTTATTTTAATGGACAGAAAACGTGCTTTTCTTTCAAAATCAAGAACATTTCTAAGTGACCCCAAACTGTTGGACGGTTGTGTAATAGACACACACTCTACTACTTGTTTAGTTTAAAGCAGTTGGTAAAGCAGTTGTTTGCATTGTTTTTATAAGAATAACATAAATGTCAGTTAATTGCTCAGCGCCAGTAGCAGTTCAGAAGAAATGAGTTGTAATTAGTTGTAACACAGAGGGTTGTATCTGACATCAGTGGGTGGTCCTAACTGTACAGCTAGAAGGTTTTACACCGTCAGAGGAATGAGGAAATATATTCAGAGGAAGTGTGATATGTTCTAGAATGTGTAGAGGAAGTGTGATATGTTCTAGAATGTGTAAAGGAAGTGTGATATGTTCTAGAATGTGTAAAGGAAGTGTGATATGTTCTAGAATGTGTAAAGGAAGTGTGATATGTTCTAGAATGTGTAGAGGAAGTGTGATATGTTCTAGAATGTGTAAAGGAAGTGTGATATGTTCTAGAATGTGTAGAGGAAGTGTGATATGTTCTAGAATGTGTAGAGGAAGTGTGATATGTTCTAGATTGTGTAGAGGAAGTGTGATATGTTCTAGAATGTGTAAAGGAAGTGTGATATGTTCTAGAATGTGTAGAGGAAGTGTGATATGTTCTAGAATGTGTAGAGGAAGTGTGATATGTTCTAGAATGTGTAAAGGAAGTGTGATATGTTCTAGAATGTGTAAAGGAAGTGTGATATGTTCTAGAATGTGTAAAGGAAGTGTGATATGTTCTAGAATGTGTAGAAAATTGTTATATGTTCTAGAATGTGTAAAGGAAGTGTGATATGTTCTAGAATGTGTAAAGGAAGTGTGATATGTTCCAGAATGTGTAGAGGAAGTGTGATATGTTCTAGAATGTGTAAAGGAAGTGTGATATGTTCTAGAATGTGTAAAGGAAGTGTGATATGTTCTAGAATGTGTAAAGGAAGTGTGATATGTTCTAGAATGTGTAAAGGAAGTGTGATATGTTCTAGAATGTGTAAAGGGGGTGTGATATGTTCCAGAATGTGTAGAGGAAGTGTGATATGTTCTAGAATGTGTAGAGGAAGTGTGATATGTTCTTTAATGTGTAGAGGAAGTGTGATATGTTCTAGAATGTGTAAAGGAAGTGTGATATGTTCTAGAATGTGTAGAGGAAGTGTGATATGTTCTAGAATGTGTAAAGGAAGTGTGATATGTTCTAGAATGTGAAGTGTGATATGTTCTAGAATGTGTAAAGGAAGTGTGATATGTTCTAGAATGTGTAGAGGAAGGTTGGTGCACCACAACCATAGGAGGAGTCCTCCACAGTTCACTCTGTGTGTGTGTGTGTGTGTGTGTGTGTGTGTGTGTGTGTGTGTGTGTGTGTGTGTGTGTGTGTGTGTGTGTGTGTGTGTGCTAGCTGGTCCACGTGCAGACTGGCTCTGTGATGGGTGTGTGTTCTCTGTAGGACACACACACACACACACACACACACACACACACACACACACACACACACACACACACACACACACACACACACACACACACACACACACACACACACACACACACACACACACACACACACACACAGAGGGTTCTCTGTTCTGGTCTCTACCAGTCATATAAACACAGCTGCACCACAACCATAGGAGGAGTCCTCCACAGTTCACTCTGTGTGTGTGTGTGTGTGTGTGTGTGTGTGTGTGTGTGTGTGTGTGTGTGTGTGTGTGTGTGTGTGTGTGCCTCACTGCTCCACACACATCATTAATCTGAGGGCTGAGGCACTGCTCTTCGGAGGAGGGGATATGCTGTTGGTGGTTGAACATCTACAGTATAGATGGACTACAGACTACCTGGTTGAACATCTACAGTACAGATGGACTACAGACTACACTCTTCTCTCCTCCTCTTTTCTCTCTTCTTCTCTCCTTCTCTGCTCTCCTCCTCTTCTCTCCTCCTCTCCTCTCCCCTTTCCTCTTCTCTCTTCTTCTTCTCTCCTCCTCTTCCACCTCTTCTCTCCTCCTCTTCTCTCCTCCTCTCCTCTTCTCTCCTCATCTCCTCCTCTCCTCTCCTCTTTTCCTCTCCTTCTCCTCCTCTCCTCTCCTCATCTCCTCTCCTCCTCTTCCTCTCCTCTCTTCCTCCTCTCCTCCTCTCCTCTCCTCTTTTCCTCTCCTTCTCCTCCTCTCCTCTCCTCATATCTTCTCTCCTCTTCCTCTCCTCTCTTCCTCCTCTCCTCCTCTCCTTTCCTCTTTTACTCTCCTTCTCCTCCTCTCCTCATCTCCTCTCCTCCTCTCCTCTTCCTCCTCTCCTTCTCCTCCTCTCTTTCTCCTCCTCTCTTTCTCCTCTTCCTCTCCTCCTCTTTTCCTCCTCTCCTATCTTCCTCCTCTCCTCTCCTCTTCATCTTATGTAAGAACTCACTTCTTCATTGTTTTCTTTTTGGCACAAAGACCTCATTTTCTCTCCCCTCTATTTTCCTCGGTTCAAGTTTTCTCCAGATGTGAGTGTTTGGCTGCTGGAGCCCTACAGAGAGAAGTTTGAAAAATAACAAGAGAATGAGTGTGTGTGTGTGTATCGAGAATAGGAGAAAGCGAGACGAAAAGAGAGAGGGAAAGCGGGAGAGACATTTGAAAAATAACAAGAGCAATGGGTGTGAGTGTGTAACGAGAGAAGAGAGTGTATAACAGCCAGCGAAAGAGATACAACCAATTGGAGCGAGAGAGAGAGAGAGAGAGAGAGAGAGAGAGAGAGAGAGAGAGAGAGAGAGGGAGAGAGAGAGAGACAGAGAGAGAGAGAGAGAGAGAGGGGGAGGGAAGGGAAAGAGAGAGAGAGAGAGGGAGAGAGAGAGACAGAGAGAGAGAGAGAGAGAGACAGAGAGAGAGAGAGAGAGAGAGAAAGAGAGGGAGGGAGGGAGGGGAAGAGAGAGGGAGGGAGAGGGAGAGAGAGAGAGAGACAGATAGAGAAATGTCCTCCTGTGTGCTCCCTATATCCCCCCCACTAGAATCCCCATACTTTAATGAAGACAGCTTCTCCATCCTGGAGGGGGAAATCAATCATTTCCAGGCCCAGGGACATGTACTAGTCTGTGGCGACCTAAATGCCAGACAAACACCTGCCTGCAGCATTCCCTCTAGGCACAACTATGACAACATAACCAACAAAAAGGGTCACAACTCCTGCAGCTCTGTCGCACGCTGGGTATGTACATAGTCAATGATAGGCTTTGATGGGACTCCTATGGTAGGTTCACCTATAGCTCATCTCTTGGCAGTACTACTGTAGACTACCAGAGTCTCTCAGAGCGTTCAGTCAGCCCACTGACACCCCTATCAGACCACAGCAAAATCACAGTCTACCTGAACAGAGCAATACTCAATCATGAGGCATCAAAGCCAAAGGAACTGAGTAACATTAAGAAATGCTATAGATGGAAGGAATGCTGTTTGGACACCTACCAAAAAACAATTAGGCAACAACAAATTCAATCCCTTTTAGACAATTTCCTGGGTAAAACGTTCCACTGTAATAGTGAAGGTGTAAACTTGGCAGTAGAAAATCTTAACAGTATATTTGACCTCTCAGCTTCCCTATCAAATCGAAAAATCTCAAATAGAAAACTGAAGAAAATGAACAACAATGACAAATGGTTTGATGAAGAATGCAAAAATCGAAGAAAGAAATTGAGAAACCTGTCCAACCAAAAACATCGAGACCCGGAAAACCTGAGTCTTCGCCTTCACTATGGTGAATCACTAAAACAATACAGAAATACACTACGGAAAAAGAAGGAACAGCATGTCAGAAATCAGCTCAATGTAATTGAAGAATCCATAGACTCTAACCACTTCTGGGGAAAATTGGAAAACACTAAACAAACAACAACACGAAGAGTTATCTATCCAAAATGGAGATGTATGGGTAAACCACATGTCCAATCTTTTTGGCTCTATAACAACGAACAAAGAGCCCTAACCCAATCCACAAAGTGGAGACAAATTTGACCCCAATAACTACCGTGGAATATGCGTCAACAGTAACCTTGGGAAAATCCTCTGCATTATCATTAACAGCAGACTCGTACATTTCCTCAATGAAAACAATGTACTGAGCAAATGTCAAATTGGCTTTTTACCAAATTACCGTACAACAGACCATGTATTCACCCTGCACACCCTAATTGACAACCAAACAAACCAAAACAAAGGCAAAGTCTTCTCATGCTTTGTTGATTTCAAAAAAGCCTTCGACTCAATTTGGCATGAGGGTCTGCTATACAAACTGATGGAAAGTGATGTTGGGGGTAAAACATACGACATTATAAAATCCATGTACACAAACAACAAGTGTGCGGTTAAAATTGGCAAAAAACACACACATTTCTTCCCAAAGGGCCGTGGGGTGAGATGCAGCTTAAGCCCCACCGTCTTCAACATATATATCAACAAATTGGCGCGGGCACTAGAAAAGTCTCCAGCACTCGGCCTCACCCTACTAGAATCTGAAGTCAAATGTCTGCTGTTTGCTGATGATCTGGTGCTTCTGTCCCCAACCAAGGAGGGCCTACAGCAGCACCTAGATCTACTGCACAGATTCTGTCAGACCTGGGTCCTGACAGTAAATCTCAGTAAAACCAAAATAATGGTGTTCCACAAAAGGTCCAATCGCCAGGACCACAAATACAAATTCCATCTAGACACTGTTGCCGTAGAGCACACAAAAAACTATACATACCTCGGCCTAAACATCAGCGCCACAGGTAACTTCCACAAAGCTGTGAACGATCTGAGAGACAAGGCAAGAAGGGCATTCTATGCCATCAAAAGGAACATAAAATTCAATATAACAATTAGGATCTGGCTAAAAATACTTGAATCAGTCATAGAGCCCATTGTCCTTTATGGTTGTGAGGTCTGGGGTCCGCTCACCAACCAAGATTTCACAAAATGGGACAAACACCAAATTGAGACTCTGCACGCAGAATTCTGCAAAAATATCCTGTGTGTACAACGTAGAACACCAAATAATGCATGCAGAGCAGAATTAGGCCGATACCCACTGATTACCACAATCCAGAAAAGAGCCGTTAAATTCTATAACCTCCTAAAAGGAAGCGATTCCCAAACCTTCCACAACAAAGCCATCACCTACAGAGAGATGAACCTGGAGAAGAGTCCCCTAAGCAAGTTGGTTCTGGGGCTCTGTTCACAAACACAAACACACCCCACAGAGCCCCAGGACAGCAGCACAATTAGACCCAAGAAAATCATGAGAAAACAAAAAGATAATTACTTGATACATTGGAAAGAATTAACAAAAAAACAGAGCAAACTAGAATGCTTTTTGGCCCTAAACAGAGAGTACACAGTGGCAGAATACCTGACCACTGTGACTGACCCAAATGTAAGGAAAGCTTTGACTATGTACAGACTCAGTGAGCATAGCCTTGCTATTGAGAACGGCTGCCGTAGGCAGACATGGCTCTCAAGAGAAGACAGGCTATGTGCTCGCTGCCCACAAAATGAGGTGGAAACTGAGCTGCACTTCCTAACCTCCTGCCCAATGTATGACCGTATTAGAGAGACATATTTCCCTCAGATTACACAGAATCACAAAGAATTTGACAACAATTCTGATAAACTCCCTCTACTGGGTTAAATTCCACAGTGTGCCATCACAGCAGCAAGATTTGTGACCTGTTGCCACGAGAAAAGGGCAACCAGTGAAGAACAAACACCATTGTAAATACAAAACATAGTTATGCTTATTTATTTTCCATTGTGTACTTTAACCATTTGTACATTGTTACAACACTGTATATATATATATATATATATATATATATATATATATAATATGACATTTGTAATGTCTTTATTGTTTTGAAACTTCTGTATGTGTAATGTTTACTATTAATTTTTTATTGTTTATTTCACTTTTGTAAATGATCTACCTCACTTGCTTTGGCAATGTTAACACGTTTCCCATGACAATAAAGCCTCTTGAATTGAATTGAGAGAGAGTAGAGTAGAGGAGAGGAGAGGAGAGGAGAGTAGAGGAGAGGAGATGAGAGGAGAGTAGAGGAGAGGAGAGGAGAGTAGAGTAGAGGAGAGTAGAGTTTAGAATTGAATTGAGATAATGTGAATGAACGGTGCTCTGTAATGAAGGTCTATTGTTGAGGAGAGGAGAGTAGAGTAGAGTAGAGTTTAGAATTGAATTGAGATAATGTGAATGAACGGTGCTCTGTAATGAAGGTCTATTGTTGAGGAGAGGAGAGTAGAGTAGAGTTTAGAATTGAATTGAGATAATGTGAATGAACGGTGCTCTGTAATGAAGGTCTGTTGTTGAAGCGTTCAGAGAGCAGAAACAACCATTCCACTTGGACTCTGGACAGTAACTGTAACAGGAGTTAAAGGAACCAGGAACCAGTCTGCCTGAGTGGTTTCTTTTCCTCATTGGGGAGAAGTTGGTTCGGAAACTGAGTGGTTTCTTTTCCTCAGTGGGGAGAAGTAGGTTCGGAAACTGAGTGGTTTCTTTTCCTCATTGGGGAGAAGTAGGTTCGGAAACTGAGTGGTTTCTTTTCCTCAGTGGGGAGAAGTAGGTTCGGAAACTGAGTGGTTTCTTTTCCTCAGTGGGGAGAAGTAGGTTCGGAAACTGAGTGGTTTCTTTTCCTCAGTGGGGAGAAGTAGGTTCGGAAACTGAGTGGTTTCTTTTCCTCAGTGGGGAGAAGTAGGTTCGGAAACTGAGTGGTTTCTTTTCCTCAGTGGGGAGAAGTAGGTTCGGAAACTGAGTGGTTTCTTTTCCTCAGTGGGGAGAAGTAGGTTCGGAAACTGAGTGGTTTCTTTTCCTCAGTGGGGAGAAGTAGGTTCGGAAACTGAGTGGTTTCTTTTCCTCATTGGGGAGAAGTAGGTTCGGAAACTGAGTGGTTTCTTTTCCTCAGTGGGGAGAAGTAGGTTCGGAAACTGAGTGGTTTCTTTTCCTCAGTGGGGAGAAGTAGGTTCGGAAACTGAGTGGTTTCTTTTCCTCAGTGGGGAGAAGTAGGTTCTGAAACTGAGTGGTTTTGTGACACAGTTTAGAAATGAATCCTGTAACTAGTGTTAATTAATCCTCTAACTAGTGTTCATTAATCCTGTAACTAGTGTTCATTAATCCTGTAACTAGTGTTCATTAATCCTGTAACTAGTGTTCATTAATCCTGTAACTAGTGTTCATTAATCCTGTAACTAGTGTTCATTAATCCTGTAACTAGTGTTAATTAATCCTGTAACTAGTGTTAATGCATCTTGTAACTAGTGTTAATTGATCCTGTAACTAGTGTTCATTAATCCTGTAACTAGTGTTCATTAATCCTGTAACTAGTGTTAATTAATCCTGTAACTAGTGTTAATTAATCCTGTAACTAGTGTTCATTAATCCTGTAACTAGTGTTCATTAATCCTGTAACTAGTGTTAATTAATCCTGTAACTAGTGTTCATTAATCCTGTAACTAGTGTTCATTAATCCTGTAACTAGTGTTAATTAATCCTGTAACTAGTGTTCATTAATCCTGTAACTAGTGTTCATTAATCCTGTAACTAGTGTTCATTAATCCTGTAACTAGTGTTCATTAATCCTGTAACTAGTGTTCATTAATCCTGTAACTAGTGTTCATTAATCCTGTAACTAGTGGTAATTAATCCTGTAACTAGTGTTCATTAATCCTGTAACTAGTGTTAATTAATCCTGTAACTAGTGTTCATTAATCCTGTAACTAGTGTTAATTAATCCTGTAACTAGTGTTAATTAATCCTGTAACTAGTGTTCATTAATCCTGTAACTAGTGTTCATTAATCCTGTAACTAGTGTTAATTAATCCTGTAACTAGTGTTAATTAATCCTGTAACTAGTGTTCATTAATCCTGTAACTAGTGGTAATTAATCCTGTAACTAGTGTTAATAAATCCTGTAACTAGTGTTCATTAATCCTGTAACTAGTGGTAATTAATCCTGTAACTAGTGTTAATTAATCCTGTAACTAGTGTTCATTAATCCTGTAACTAGTGTTCATTAATCCTGTAACTAGTGGTAATTAATCCTGTAACTAGTGTTAATTAATCTTGTAACTAGTGTTAATTAATCCTGTAACTAGTGTTAATTAATCCTGTAACTAGTGTTCATTAATCATGTAACTAGTGGTAATTAATCCTGTAACTAGTGTTCATTAATCCTGTAACTAGTGGTAATTAATCCTGTAACTAGTGTTAATTAATCTTGTAACTAGTGTTAATTAATCCTGTAACTAGTGTTAATTAATCCTGTAACTAGTGTTAATTAATCCTGTAACTAGTGTTAATTAATCCTATAACTAGTGTTCATTAATCCTGTAACTAGTGTTAATTAATCCTGTAACTAGTGGTAGTAAATCCTGTAACTAGTGTTAATTAATCCTGTAACTAGTGTTCATTAATCCTGTAACTAGTGTTAATTAATCCTGTAACTAGTGTTAATTAATCACTAGTGTTAATTAATCCTGTAACTAGTGTTAATTAATCCTATAACTAGTGTTAATTAATCACTAGTGTTAATTAATCCTGTAACTAGTGTTAATTAATCCTATAACTAGTGTTCATTAATCCTGTAACTAGTGTTAATTAATCCTGTAACTAGTGTTCATTAATCCTGTAACTAGTGTTAATTAATCCTGTAACTAGTGTTCATTAATCCTGTAACTAGTGTTAATGAATCCTGTAACTAGTGTTCATTAATCCTGTAACTAGTGTTAATTAATCCTGTAACTAGTGTTCATTAATCCTGTAACTAGTGTTAATGAATCCTGTAACTAGTGTTAATTAATCCTGTAACTAGTGTTAATTAATCCTGTAACTAGTGTTAATTAATCCTGTAACTAGTGTTCATTAATCCTGTAACTAGTGTTAATTAATCCTGTAACTAGTGTTCATTAATCCTGTAACTAGTGTTAATTAATCCTGTAACTAGTGGTAGTAAATCCTGTAACTAGTGTTAATTAATCCTGTAACTAGTGTTAATTAATCCTGTAACTAGTGTTCATTAATCCTGTAACTAGTGTTAATTAATCCTGTAACTAGTGTTAATTAATCCTGTAACTAGTGTTCATTAATCCTGTAACTAGTGTTAATTAATCCTCTAACTAGTGTTAATTAATCCTGTAACTAGTGTTCATATTGTAACACAGTCGTTTTATGTTCAACTCATTACAGCAGTGTCAGAGCTCAGCAATAGCACGTCATGAGGTGCACATGTACACACACACACACACACACACACACACACACACACACACACACACACACACACACACACACACACACACACACACACACACACACACACATACACACACACACATGTACAGACACATGTACACACACACACACACACACATGTACAAACATATGTACACACACACACACACAAACACATGTACACACACACACACACACACACACACACACACACACACACACACACACACACACACACACACATGTACAGACACATGTACACACACACACACACACACACACACACACACACACACACACACACACACACACACACACACACACACACACACACACACACACACACACACACATGCGTCAGTTACGTGTGGTAGCAGAACACTAGGGTCACCGTAAGGTCTACAGCATGTGTGTGTGTACATGTGTGTGTATGTGTGTGTGTGTGTTTACATGTGTGTGTATGTGTGTGTGTGTGGTCTCCTTCGCTAACATGTATGTGTGTGTTCGCTAAACATGTGTGGTCTCTATAATGTGTGTGTCTGTGAGGTGTGTGTGGTCTCTATAATGTGTGTGTGTCTGTGAGGTGCGTGTGGTCTCTATAATGTGTGTGTGTGTGGTCTCTATAATGTTTGTGTCTGTAAGGTGTGTGTTCTCTATAATGTGTGTGTGTGTAAGGTGTGTGTGGTCTCTATAATGTGTGTGAGGTGTGTGTTCTCTATAATGTGTGTGTCTGTGAGGTGTGTGTGGTCTCTATAATGTGTGTGTGTAAGGTGTGTGTTCTCTATAATGTGTGTGTGTGTGAGGTGTGTGTGGTCTCTATAATGTGTGTGTTGTGTATAAGGTGTGTGTTCTCTATAATGTGTGTGTGTGTAAGGTGTGTGTTCTCTATAATGTGTGTGTGTATAAGGTGTGTGTGGTCTCTATAATGTGTGTGTGTAAGGTGTGTGGTCTCTATAATGTTTGTATCTGTGAGGTGTGTGTGGTCTCTATAATGTGTGTGTGTGTAAGGTGTGTGTGGTCTCTATAATGTGTGTGTGTGTGTGAGGTGTGTGGTCTCTATAATGTGTGTGTGTAAGGTGTGTGTGGTCTCTATAATGTTTGTGTCTGTGAGGTGTGTGTGGTCTCTATAATGTGTGGGTGTAAGGTGTGTGTGGTCTCTATAATGTGTGTTTCTGTGAGGTGTGTGTGGTCTCTATAATGTGTGTGTGTGTAACGTGTGTGTGGTCTCTATAATGTGCGTGTGTGTGAGGTGTGTGGTCTCTATAATGTGTGTGTGTGTAAGGTGTGTGTGGTCTCTATAATGTGTGTGTGTAAGGTGTGTGTTCTCTATAATGT
>NC_088216.1:14012524-14017524 GCF_036934945.1 Oncorhynchus masou masou
ACCTGGTGGGCTTGGCTGTTTTCCCCACCCACAGACCTCTCTGTAGCCCCGCCCCCACACCGCTCTCCTCCCCTGAACCACCAGCCAGGAGCATAGAGGTGGGGAGAGACACACAATATCACTACACACACACTTTCAAACTCTTTCTAGTCACTCTAAAATATGTTTCTCTCCTCTTCCACCCCCTCTCACCCCTCTCTTTATTTCCTGCCTCTCTCTCCCTCTCCCTCTCCCTCTCTCTCTCTCTCTCTCTCTCTCTCTCTCTCTCCCTCTCTCCTCCCCTTCTCTCTCTCTCTCTTCCTCTTTCCTCCCCCCTCTCTCTCTGTCTCTCCTCATCAGCTCCTGTTGTTCCCAGCGTTGGGGTTTGTTCAGGCAGGTCGTGTGTCATCTGTAGAGTTCATCTGTCAGGAGCTGTCCTCACACACTCAGCTTGTCCTTCAGATCTACAGACCTCACTGTGGCCAGCACCCTGGACTAACCCTGCTGCTGCCTGGTGAGGACACATAGGTAGACAGACCAATAACACGGGCACACACACACACACACACACACACACACACACACACACACACACACACACACACACACACACACACATACATACATATACATACACTCACATGTTCAAAACCTTCTTTTTATTGGCCAGTCTGAGATATGGCTTTTTCTTTGCAACTCTGCCTAGAAGGCCAGCATCCCGGTGTCGCCTCTTCACTGTTGACGTTGCCACTGGCAGCTCTCTCTTTCTCTCCCTCTTTCTTTCCCTCTGCCAGCTCTCTCTTTCTCTCCCTCTGCAAGCTCTCTCTTTATCTGCCAGCTCTCTCTTTCTCTCCCTCTGCCAGCTCTCTCTTTCTCTCCCTCTGCCAGCTCTCTTTCTCTCCCTCTGCCAGCTCTCTCTTTCTCTCCCTCTGCCAGCTCTCTCTTTCTCTCCCTCTGCCAGCTCTCTTTCTCTCCCTCTGCCAGCTCTCTCTTTCTCTCCCTCTGCCAGCTCTCTCTTTCTCTCCCTCTGCCAGCTCTCTCTTTCTCTCCCTCTGCCAGCTCTCTCTTTCTCTCCCTCTGCCAGCTCTCTCTTTCTCTCCCTCTGCCAGCTCTCTCTTTCTCTCTCTCTGCCAGCTCTCTCTTTCTCTCCCTCTGCCAGCTCTCTCTTTCTCTCCCTCTGCCAGCTCTCTCTTTCTCTCTCTCTGCCAGCTCTCTCTTTCTCTCCCTCTGCCAGCTCTCTCTTTCTCTCTCTCTGCCAGCTCTCTCTTTCTCTCCCTCTGCCAGCTCTCTCTTTCTCTCCCTCTGCCAGCTCTCTCTTTCTCTCCCTCTGCCAGCTCTCTCTTTCTCTCCCTCTGCCAGCTCTCTCTTTCTCTCTCTCTGCCAGCTCTCTCTTTCTCTCCCTCTGCCAGCTCTCTCTTTCTCTCCCTCTGCCAGCTCTCTCTTTCTCTCCCTCTGCCAGCTCTCTCTTTCTTTCCCTCTGCCAGCTCTCTCTTTCTCTCCCTCTGCCAGCTCTCTCTTTCTCTCCCTCTGCCAGCTCTCTCTTTCTCTCCCTCTGCCAGCTCTCTTTCTCTCCCTCTGCCAGCTCTCTCTTTCTCTCTCTCTGCCAGCTCTCTCTTTCTATTCCTCTTTCTCTCCCTCTGCCAGCTCTCTCTTTCTCTCCCATCCTCTCTCCTTCCCTCCATCTCTTCCTCTGCCTTTTGGCTTCCTGTCAGTGGAAAGTTGAGTTTTTTTGTTCTGCTGTTTTTCATCTGTAAAGACAGAAAGCTCAATAATCTGAACTGCTTGAGTCATAAAACAAAGGCTGAAATGACAGATTGTGATGTTTCCAGCGCTTCATTTGTAAATTGGGAGATTCCGGAACCAAAAGGGGGGGTTCTGGGGAGTTCTGAGATACCAGAATGCCTGAGAAAAAAACAACACCTTTTATAATAAATCCTTGCATGCATATCATCACATTTGCGTCGTGGCGTAGAGCAGTAGAGTAGAGGCACTTACACAGGTTGCACACACCGGGAACATGTTTAGTAGTCGAGGGTCTGGGGAAAGTCTGGCCTTTTATCAACACATTTCATGCAGTTCTGTAGATGACTGGAGTCTGGCAGAATCTTTTTCAATAACTCACAAATCATTGAAATGACAGGCTACTCTGACACTGACAAACTGAGAATCTGAGATCAATACAAATCGACCTCGTCTTGAACCCATCAATAGTCCGGGTCTTGATGTGAGGAGGAAAATATAGTCCTAAAAATGCTTTCCAGTTTCACTGACTCACCTAATGATGAGCAGATCACTCACCTAATGATGCTCAGGTCACTCACCTAATGATGCTCAGATCACTCACCTAATGATGAGCAGATCACTCACCTAATGATGCTCAGGTCACTCACCTAATGATGCTCAGATCACTCACCTAATGATGAGCAGATCACTCACCTAATGATGTTCAGATCACTCACCTAATGATCAGCAGATCACTCACCTAATGATGCTCAGATCACTCACCTAATGATGCTCAGATCACTCACCTAATGATGCTCAGATCACTCACCTAATGATGCTCAGATCACTCACCTAATGATGCTCAGATCACTCACCTAACGATGCTCAGGTCACTCACCTAATGATGCTCAGGTCACTCACCTAATGATGCTCAGATCACTCACCTAATGATGAGCAGATCACTCACCTAATGATGCTCAGATCACTCACCTAATGATGTTCAGATCACTCACCTAATGATGTTCAGATCACTCACCTAATGATGTTCAGATCACTCACCTAATGATGCTCAGATCACTCACCTAATGATGTTCAGATCACTCACCTAATGATGCTCAGATCACTCACTGGTGATGCTCAGATCACTCACCTAATGATGTTCAGATCACTCACCTAGTGATGCTCAGATCACTCACCTAATGATGAGCAGATCACTCACCTAATGATGCTCAGGTCACTCACCTAATGATGCTCAGATCACTCACCTAATGATGAGCAGATCACTCACCTAATGATGTTCAGATCACTCACCTAATGATCAGCAGATCACTCACCTAATGATGCTCAGATCACTCACCTAATGATGCTCAGATCACTCACCTAATGATGCTCAGATCACTCACCTAATGATGCTCAGATCACTCACCTAATGATGCTCAGATCACTCACCTAACGATGCTCAGGTCACTCACCTAATGATGCTCAGGTCACTCACCTAATGATGCTCAGATCACTCACCTAATGATGAGCAGATCACTCACCTAATGATGCTCAGATCACTCACCTAATGATGTTCAGATCACTCACCTAATGATGTTCAGATCACTCACCTAATGATGTTCAGATCACTCACCTAATGATGCTCAGATCACTCACCTAATGATGTTCAGATCACTCACCTAATGATGCTCAGATCACTCACTGGTGATGCTCAGATCACTCACCTAATGATGTTCAGATCACTCACCTAGTGATGCTCAGATCACTCACCTAATGATGCTCAGATCACTCACCTAATGATGCTCAGGTCACTCCCCTAATGATGCTCAGATCACTCACCTAATGATGCTCAGATCACTCACCTAACGATGCTCAGGTCACTCACCTAATGATGCTCAGGTCACTCACCTAATGATGCTCAGATCACTCACCTAATGATGAGCAGATCACTCACCTAATGATGAGCAGATCACTCACCTAATGATGCTCAGATCACTCACCTAGTGATGCTCAGATCACTCACCTAATGATGCTCAGATCACTCACCTAATGATGCTCAGATCACACACCTAATGATGCTCAGGTCACTCACCTAATGATGCTCAGATCACTCACCTAATGATGCTCAGGTCACTCACCTAATGATGCTCAGGTCACTCACCTAATGATGCTCAGGTCACTCACCTAATGATGTTCAGATCACTCACCTAATGATGCTCAGATCACTCACCTAATGATGCTCAGGTCACTCACCTAATGATGTTCAGATCACTCACCTAATGATGTTCAGATCACTCACCTAATGATGCTCAGATCACTCTCCTAATGATGCTCAGATCACTCACCTAATGATGAGCAGATCACTCACCTAATGATGTTCAGATCACTCACCTAATGATGCTCAGATCACTCACCTAATGATGTTCAGATCACTCACCTAATGATGCTCAGATCACTCTCCTAATGATGCTCAGGTCACTCACCTAATGATCAGCAGATCACTCACCTAATGATGAGCAGATCACTCACCTAATGATGCTCAGATCACTCACCTAATGATGCTCAGATCACTCACCTAATAATGCTCAGATCACTCACCTAATGATGCTCAGATCACTCACCTAATGATGTTCAGGTCACTCACCTAATGATGCTCAGATCACTCACCTAATGATGCTCAGATCACTCACCTAATGATGTTCAGATCACTCACCTAATGATGCTCAGATCACTCACCTAATGATGAGCAGATCACTCACCTAATGATGCTCAGATCACTCACCTAATGATGTTCAGATCACTCACCTAATGATGAGCAGATCACTCACCTAATGATGCTCAGATCACTCACCTAGTGATGCTCAGATCACACCTAATGATGCTCAGGTCACTCACCTAATGATGCTCAGGTCACTCACCTAATGATGTTCAGATCACTCACCTAATGATGCTCAGATCACTCACCAGTGACGTCTGACGTGTTCGTGCCAAAAGCCTCTCTCTCTCTTTACTATGTGAAACAATATTTAGAAGTTGATCAAATATTTTGCCAGCCTGCAGCAGACAGATTAGAGTCTTCTGTTTTATGCGGGAGACATTTGCTTTCCAACCTGTGTTTCCCTGCGATTTGTATTTGAAATATTGTGAACGGCCTGTTTTGTCTGCATGCTGTCGTTCACTGACAGATGCACATCCCTGACTGTAGGCCTTGTTATTGGGCTACACACAATCCACAGCCAGGCAGTTTGTCAAAAGAAACGATTGATCCTCTGTGGCTAAATGATAGACCGTCTCATGGT
>NC_088216.1:14022524-14038856 GCF_036934945.1 Oncorhynchus masou masou
TATCTACATACAGTATATCACATACAGTATATCTACATACAGTATATCTACATACAGTATATCACATACAGTATATCTACATGCAGTATATCTACATACAGTATATCACATACAGTATATCACATACAGTATATCTACATACAGTATATCACATACAGTATATCACATACAGTATATCTACATACAGTATATCACATACAGTATATCTACATACAGTATATCTATATACAGTATATCACATGCAGTATATCTACATACAGTATATCACATACAGTATATCACATACAGTATATCTACATACAGTATATCACATACAGTATATCTACATACAGTATATCTATATACAGTATATCACATACAGTATATCACATACAGTATATCTACATACAGTATATCACATACAGTATATCTACATACAGTATATCTACATACAGTATATCACATACAGTATATCTACATACAGTATATCTATATACAGTATATCACATACAGTATATCTACATACAGTATATCACATACAGTATATCACATACAGTATATCACATACAGTATATCTACATACAGTATATCACATACAGTATATCACATACAGTATATCTACATACAGTATATCACATACAGTATATCACATACAGTATATCACATACAGTATATCACATACAGTATATCTACATACAGTATATCTACATACAGTATATCACATACAGTATATCACATACAGTATATCACATACAGTATATCACATACAGTATATCTACATACAGTATATCACATACAGTATATCACATACAGTATATCACATACAGTATATCTACATACAGTATATCACATACAGTATATCACATACAGTATATCTACATACAGTATATCACATACAGTATATCACATACAGTATATCACATACAGTATATCACATACAGTATATCTACATACAGTATATCTACATACAGTATATCACATACAGTATATCACATACAGTATATCACATACAGTATATCTACATACAGTATATCACATACAGTATATCACATACAGTATATCACATACAGTATATCTACATACAGTATATCACATACAGTATATCTACATACAGTATATCTACATACAGTATATCTACATACAGTATATCACATACAGTATATCACATACAGTATATCTACATACAGTATATCACATACAGTATATCTACATACAGTATATCTACATACAGTATATCACATACAGTATATCTACATACAGTATATCACATACAGTATATCACATACAGTATACCTACATACAGTATATCTACATACAGTATATCACATACAGTATATCACATACAGTATATCACATACAGTATATCTACATACAGTATATCACATACAGTATATCACATACAGTATATCACATACAGTATATCTACATACAGTATATCACATACAGTATATCACATACAGTATATCACATACAGTATATCTACATACAGTATATCACATACAGTATATCACATACAGTATACCTACATACAGTATATCTACATACAGTATATCACATACAGTATATCACATACAGTATATCACATACAGTATACCCACATACAGTATAACTACATACAGTATATCTACATACAGTATATCACATACAGTATATCTACATACAGTATATCTACATACAGTATATCACATACAGTATATCATATACAGTATATCTACATACAGTATATCACATACAGTATATCACATACAGTATATCACATACAGTATATCACATACAGTATATCTACATACAGTATATCACATACAGTATATCACATACAGTATATCTACATACAGTATATCACATACAGTATATCACATACAGTATATCTACATACAGTATATCACATACAGTATATCTACATACAGTATATCACATACAGTATATCTACATACAGTATATCACATACAGTATATCACATACAGTATATCTACATACAGTATATCACATAGAGTATATCACATACAGTATATCACATACAGTATATCTACATACAGTATATTTACATACAGTATATCACATACAGTATATCACATACAGTATATCTACATACAGTATATTTACATACAGTATATCTACATACAGTATATCTATATACAGTATATCACATACAGTATATCACAGTGTGATTGTATAGCCAGTATATTAGTCTGTTGGGAAGCTAACACAAGTCTTCAAGTCTCAATGTTGCTCATCACGTGTGTGTGTGTGTGTGTGTGTGTGTGTGTGTGTGTGTGTGTGTGTGTGTGTGTGTGTGTGTGTGTGTGTGTGTGTGTGTGTGTGTGTGTGTGTGTGTGTCCACAGCGAGGTGACGGAGGCCAGTCTCAGCCTGTTGGTGGGGGTGGAGGAACCTCTGAGAGGTCTGGTGGTCCAGCCTCATCCCAGACACAGAGTCCTCATGGAGTCAGTCGTGGTGAGTTCAATGTGTGTGTTGGGGGTGTTTGTGTTGGGGGTGTGTTGGGGGTGTTTGTGTTGGGGGTGTGTTGGGGGTGTTTGTGTTGGGGGTTTTCGGGGAGTGTGTGTGTTTTGGTGGGTGTGTGTGTGTGTGTTATCTCCTCTCTGTGTGTGTGTTATCTCCTCTCTGTGTGTGTGTTATCTCCTCTCTGTGTGTGTGTGTGTTATCTCCTCTCTGTGTGTGTGTGTGTTATCTCTTCTCTGTATGTGTGTTATCTCCTCTCTGTGCATGTGTTATCTCCTCTCTGTGCGTGTGTGTGTTATCTCTTCTCTGTGCATGTGTTATCTCCTCTGTGTGTGTGTGTTATCTCTTCTCTGTATGTGTGTTATCTCCTCTGTGTGTGTGTTATCTCCTCTCTGTGTGTGTGTTATATCCTCTCCTCTGTGTGTGTGTTATCTCCTCTCTGTGTGTGTGTTATCTCTTCTCTGTATGTGTGTTATCTCCTCTCTGTGCGTGTGTGTGTTATCTCTTCTCTGTGTGTGTGTTATCTCCTCTTTGTGTGTGTGTTATCTCCTGTCTGTGTGTGTGTTATCTCCTCTCTGTGTGTGTGTTATCTCCTCTCTGTGTGTGTGTTATCTCCTCTGTGTGTGTGTGTTATCTCCTCTGTGTGTGTGTGTTATCTCCTCTCTGTGTGTGTGTGTGTGTTATCTCTTCTCTGTGTGTGTGTTATCTCTTCTCTGTATGTGTGTTATCTCCTCTCTGTGTGTGTGTTATCTCTTCTCTGTGTGTGTGTTATCTCCTCTCTGTGTGTGTGTTATCTCCTGTCTGTGTGTGTGTTATCTCCTCTCTGTGTGTGTGTTATCTCCTCTCTGTGTGTGTGTTATCTCCTCTCTGTGTGTGTGTTATCTCCTCTCTGTGCGTGTGTTATCTCCTCTGTGTGTGTGTGTGTGTGTGTGATCTCCTCTCTGTGTGTTCCAGAGTTATACTGGTGCTGTAGAGGGAGGTTCCAGCCCAACCTTTAAATGGACGGTGGATGATAAGCCCTACTTCACCTACTACAACACCGTGCTGAACATCATATACCAGAACCCAGCTGTCTACAAACTATCGGTGAGACACACACACACACACACACACACACACACACACACACACACACACACACACACACATACACACACATACACACAATACAACATAGATGACACTGATATGGGCCTCTGCCTTGGTTGATGCTGGTTTGGTGTTGGTTGAAGCTTGGTGGAAAAGCTAAGCTAGGTGGTAAAGCTAAGCTTGGTGGTAAAGCTAAGCTAGGTAGTAAAGCTAAGCTAGGTGGTAAAGCTAAGCTAGGTGGTAAAGCTAAGCTAGGTGGTAAAGCTAAGCTAGGTGGTAAAGCTAAGCTAGGTGGTAAAGCTAAGCTAGGTAGTAAAGCTAAGCTAGGTGGTAAAGCTAAGCTAGGTGGTAAAGCTAAGCTAGGTGGTAATGCTAAGCTAGGTGGTAAAGCTAAGCTAGGTGGTAAAGCTAAGCTAGGTGGTAAAGCTAAGCGAGTGTCCAGCTACTTTGATCTTTGATATCCATGTACTGTTGCTTTTGGAGGACACTCCCCACCAACTCATCCACCACTTCTGTGCAACACCAGCATACAAATACAAAGAGTTCAAATCCTACATCTGTAGTTATGGGACATCTCTACCTCAGAAATGTGATGGGGAAATCTTGCCTTCATAACAGAGTCTTAACAGAGTCAACCGAGTCAAGGCAGAGTCATAACAGTGTCATAACAGAGTCATAACAGTGTCATAACAGAGTTATAACAGAGTCATAACAGAGTCAACCGAGTCAAAGTAGAGTCATAACAGAGTCATAACAGAGTCAACTGAGTCATAACAGAGTCATAACAGAGTTATAACAGAGTCATAACAGTGTCAACCGAGTCAAAGCAGTGTCATAACAGAGTCACCCGAGTCAAAGCAGAGTCACAACAGAGTCAACAGAGTCATAACAGAGTCATAACAGAGTCATAACAGAGTCATAACAGAGTCATAACAGAGTCAACAGAGTCATAACAGAGTCATAACAGAGTCGACAGAGTCATAACAGAGTCAACAGAGTCATAACAGAGTCAACAGAGTCATAACAGAGTCAACAGAGTCATAACCGAGTCATAACAGAGTCATAACAGTCATAACAGAGTCAACAGAGAGTCAGCAGAGTCATAACAGAGTCCTAACAGAGTCAACAGAGTCATAACAGAGTCAACAGAGAGTCAGCAGAGTCATAACAGAGTCCTAACAGAGTCAACAGAGTCATAACAGAGTCATAACAGAGTCATAACAGAGTCATAACAGAGTCATAACAGAGTAAGCTTGAAATGTACCGATGGAACTATCCAATTGGTACCTTTTTGTAGAGCTCAATTGGTTGGTACGTTGTCAAGGAGGGCGGTCACGTGTGGTTTGAATCAGAGGAAGACTGGTTGGATCTCGGTATAGGGACAGTAGATGAAGACTGGTTAGAACTCTGTATAGAGACAGGAGATGAAGACTGGTTAGAACTCTGTATAGGGACTGGGACAGTAGAGGAAGACTGGTTAGAACTCTGTATAGAGACAGTAGATGAAGACTGGTTAGAACTCTGTATAGGGACTGGGACAGTAGATGAAGACTGGTTAGAACTCTGTATAGGGACTGGGACAGTAGATGAAGACTGGTTAGAACTCTGTATAGGGACAGTAGATGAAGACTGGTTAGAACTCTGTATAGAGACAGGAGATGAAGACTGGTTAGAACTCTGTATAGGGACTGGGACAGTAGATGAAGACTGGTTAGAACTCTGTATAGGGACTGGGACAGGAGATGAAGACTGGTTAGAACTCTGTATAGGGACAGTAGATGAAGACTGGTTAGAACTCTGTATAGGGACTGGGACAGGAGATGAAGACTGGTTAGAACTCTGTATAGGGACTGGGACAGTAGATGAAGACTGGTTAGAACTCTGTATAGGGACAGTAGATGAAGACTGGTTATAACTCTGTATAGGGACTGGGACAGTAGATGAAGACTGGTTAGAACTCTGTATAGGGACTGGGACAGGAGATGAAGACTGGTTAGAACTCTGTATAGGGACTGGGACAGTAGATGAAGACTGGTTAGAACTCTGTATAGGGACTGGGACAGGAGATGAAGACTGGTTAGAACTCTGTATAGGGACTGGGACAGGAGATGAAGACTGGTTAGAACTCTGTATAGGGACAGTAGAGGAAGACTGGTGAGAACTCTGTATAGGGACTGGGACAGTAGATGAAGACTGGTGAGAACTCTGTATAGGGACAGTAGATGAAGACTGGTTAGAACTCTGTATAGGGACTGGGACAGTAGATGAAGACTGGTTAGAACTCTGTATAGGGACAGTAGATGAAGACTGGTTAGAACTCTGTATAGGGACTGGGACAGGAGATGAAGACTGGTTAGACCTCTGTATAGGGACTGGGACAGGAGATGAAGACTGGTTAGAACTCTGTATAGGGACTGGGACAGGAGATGAAGACTGGTTAGAACTCTGTATAGGGACTGGGACAGGAGATGAAGACTGGTTAGAACTCTGTATAGGGACAGTAGAGGAAGACTGGTGAGAACTCTGTATAGGGACAGTAGAGGAAGACTGGTGAGAACTCTGTATAGGGACTGGGACAGGAGATGAAGACTGGTTAGAACTCTGTATAGGGACAGTAGAGGAAGACTGGTGAGAACTCTGTATAGGGACTGGGACAGTAGATGAAGACTGGTTAGAACTCTGTATAGTGACTGGGACAGGAGATGAAGACTGGTTAGAACTCTGTATAGGGACAGTAGATGAAGACTGGTTAGAACTCTGTATAGGGACAGTAGATGAAGACTGGTTACAACTCTGTATAGGGACAG
Organism: Oncorhynchus masou masou; assembly: GCF_036934945.1. Lineage (NCBI taxonomy): Eukaryota > Metazoa > Chordata > Actinopteri > Salmoniformes > Salmonidae > Oncorhynchus > Oncorhynchus masou. Next base: position 14,028,858 of record NC_088216.1, read on the forward strand.
TAGATGAAGACTGGTGAGAACTCTGTATAGGGACTGGGACAGTAGATGAAGACTGGTTAGAACTCTGTATAGGGACAGTAGAGGAAGACTAGTTAGAACTCTGTATAGGGACAGTAGATGAAGACTGGTTAGAACTCTGTATAGGGACAGTAGAGGAAGACTGGTTAGAACTCTGTATAGGGACAGTAGAGGAAGACTGGTGAGAACTCTGTATAGGGACAGTAGATGAAGACTAGTTAGAACTCTGTATAGGGACAGTAGAGGAAGACTAGTTAGAACTCTGTATAGGGACAGTAGAGGAAGACTAGTTAGAACTCTGTATAGGGACAGTAGATGAAGACTGGTTAGAACTCTGTATAGGGACAGTTAGAGGAAGACTGGTGAGAACTCTGTATAGGGACTGGGACAGTAGATGAAGACTGGTTACAACTCTGTATAGGGACAGTAGATGAAGACTGGTTACAACTCTGTATAGGGACAGTAGAGGAAGACTGGTGAGAACTCTGTATAGGGACTGGGACAGTAGATGAAGACTGGTTAGAACTCTGTATAGGGACTGGGACAGTAGATGAAGACTGGTTAGAACTCTGTATAGGGACTGGGACAGTAGAGGAAGATATACTATATTTAGAACCCCCCAGTTTTGCTGTTAGTATCTTGATGTGTGTAACATAGGACCCTGTGAAAGCTGTCCCTCATAAAGGACAATAAACACAATCAATTCATCAATTAATCAACAGATAAGGGGGAGCTCTCACCCCCATGTCCACCAGCCATATGGAACAGACACCAGCTGGGATTAGGTAGAAACAGAGAGAGATATGTGGACAGTTGGGCCAACTTTTAGAATGTTGTAGACATTCCGTTACATAGCATTGTTTAAATATTCCCCATGTATTGTCAATGGGGAGTTAAGATGGCTGCCGTAGAATGTTGTAGACATTCCGTTACATAGCATTGTTTAAATATTCCCCATGTAATGTTAATGGGGAGTTAAGATGGCTGCCGTAGAATGTTGTAGACATTCCGTTACATAGCATTGTTTAAATATTCCCCATGTAATGTTAATGGGGAGTTAAGATGGCTGCCGTAGAATGTTGTAGACATTCCGTTACATAGCATTGTTTAAATATTCCCCATGTAATGTTAATGGGGAGTTAAGATGGCTGCCGTAGAATGTTGTAGACATTCCGTTACATAGCATTGTTTAAATATTCCCCATGTAATGTCAATGGGGAGTTAAGATGGCTGCCGTAGAATGTTGCCGTGTAAATACATCACAATGCAGAAACCTCAATATCGAAGTAGCTATCAATCAACCAATCAATTTCCTATCCTACAGGTGACGGCGATGAACCATGTGAGCAACCTGACGGACCACTTCAACGTGACGGTCGACCGTATGAACCCCATGGTCAACCTCACGGTCACCGGCGTGCCTGGCGTGGTCACGCAGGGCTCGGACCAGTTCCTGACCACCTCCGTGGTCCTGGATGTGTCCGTGGACGCCACCTTCCGGTAGGTTGTAGTGTGTGAGAGACGCGCGCACACACACACACACACACACACACACACACACACACACACACATACACACGCAGCACGCACACCAACACACACCAACATATTAGAAACACAGACCAAACCAAGCTCATGCTATACATGTCTACATCTCTCTGAGACTGTCTCATAAACATGTCTACGTCTCTCTGAGACTGAGACTGTCTCCTAAACATGTCTACATCTCTCTGAGACTGTCTCCTAAACATGTCTACATCTCTCTGAGACTGTCTCCTAAACATGTCTACATCTCTCTGAGACTGTCTCCTAAACATGTCTACATCTCTCTGAGACTGTCTCCTAAACATGTCTACATCTCTCTGAGACTGAGACTGTCTCCTAAACATGTCTACATCTCTCTTTCTGTCTCTCCTTTCCTCTCTCCCTCTTTTTTCTCTCTCTCTCTTTAACACATGCATGACGCGAGCACACACACACACACACACACACACACACACACACACACACACACACACACACACACACACACACACACACACACACACACACACACACACACACACACACACACACACACACACACACACACACACACACACACACACACACACACACACACACACACACAGTCACAGTCACTGTGTGTGGTAATTGCAGCCTTCTATGTGGGACAGGGTTTTGATTTACAGTCTTGTGGTTAGAGCAGATTGCTGACAGGAATGTTCCCCTCCGTTTCTCTCTCTCCTTCCCTCAGTCTCTCTTCACTCTTTTGTTCATCTCAGTGAGCGATCCTGAGTTTCCACTCCTCTCTCTCCAAACCCTCCACTGCTTCTCAGACACTAGTGTGTGTGTGTGTGTGTGTGCATGTGTGTTTGTGTGTGTGTGTGCATGTGTGTGCGTGTGTGTGTGTGTGTGTGTGTGTGTGTGTGTGTGTGTGTGTGTGTGTGTGTGTGTGTGTGTGTGTGTGTGTGTGTGTGTGTGTGTGTGTGTGTGTGTGTCTGTCATACCTGACTGGATTGATTGTATTGACACCATTGTGCCCTGTCCCCCCCCAGGTGGTCGTTTGGAGACGGAGGTTACCAGGAATATGACTTTAAACCTCCCTACAACACCTCCCTGTACCCTCCCCTACCAGACTCTCCTACACAGGTGCTCCTGCCCAACAAAGTCAAGTACAAGTACCAACAGCCAGGTCTGTTAATCCACCTCTGTACTGGTTTATAGTGTTCATGCAATATTTACAGTATATTATTTAAAAACAGATGCTTTTACAGAAATCCCGGTTAGTAGTTTACCAGATTCAGGAGGGAATAAGCAGGACATCTAGAATCTTCCAACCTGCATTTCTGGAAATCCGGGGAATTTTGGGAATGTTACCAAGATTTATCAACCCTATCTGGGAGTGTCACTGGGAATGTTACAGAGATTTATCAACCCTATCTGGGAATGTTACAGAGATTTATCAACCCTATCTGGGAGTGTCACTGGGAATGTTACAGAGATTTATCAATTCTATCTGGGAGTGTCACTGGGAATGTTACAGAGATTTATCAACCCTATCTGGGAATGTTACAGAGATTTATCAACCCTATCTGGGAGTGTCACTGGGAATGTTACAGAGATTTATCAACCCTATCTGGGAATGTTACAGAGATTTATCAATTCTATCTGGGAGTGTTACTGAGATTTATCAACCCTATCTGGGAGTGTCACTGGGAATGTTACAGAGATTTATCAATTCTATCTGGGAGTGTTACTGAGATTTATCAACCCTACCTGGTAGTGTCACTGGGAATGTTACAGAGATTTATCAACCCTATCTGGGAGTGTTACTGGGAATGTTACAGAGATTTATCAACCCTATCTGGGAGTGTCACTGGGAATGTTACAGAGATTTATCAATTCTATCTGGGAGTGTTACTGAGATTTATCAACCCTATCTGGGAGTGTCACTGGGAATGTTACTGAGATTTATCAACCCTATCTGGGAGTGTCACTGGGAATGTTACTGAGATTTATCAACCCTATCTGGGAGTGTCACTGGGAATGTTACAGAGATTTATCAACCCTATCTGGGAGTGTCACTGGGAATGTTACAGAGATTTATCAACCCTATCTGGGAATGTTACAGAGATTTATCAACCCTATCTGGGAGTGTCACTGGGAATGTTACAGAGATTTATCAACCCTATCTGGGAGTGTCACTGGGAATGTTACAGAGATTTATCAACCCTATCTGGGAATGTTACAGAGATTTATCAACCCTATCTGGGAATGTCACTGGGAATGTTACTGAGATTTATCAACCCTATCTGGGAATGTTACAGAGATTTATCAACCCTATCTGGGAGTGTCACTGGGAATGTTACAGAGATTTATCAACCCTATCTGGGAGTGTCACTGGGAATGTTACAGAGATTTATCAACCCTATCTGGGAATGTTACAGAGATTTATCAACCCTATCTGGGAGTGTCACTGGGAATGTTACAGAGATTTATCAACCCTATCTGGGAATGTTACAGAGATTTATCAACCCTATCTGGGAGTGTCACTGGGAATGTTACAGAGATGTATCAACCCTATCTGGGAATGTTACAGAGATTTATCAACCCTATCTGGTAGTGTCACTGGGAATGTTACTGAGATTTATCAACCCTATCTGGGAATGTTACAGAGATTTATCAACCCTATCTGGGAGTGTCACTGGGAATGTTACAGAGATTTATCAACCCTATCTGGGAATGTTACAGAGATTTATCAACCCTATCTGGGAATGTTACAGAGATTTATCAACCCTATCTGGGAGTGTCACTGGGAATGTTACTGAGATTTATCAACCCTATCTGGGAGTGTCACTGGGAATGTTACAGAGATTTATCAACCCTATCTGGGAATGTTACAGAGATTTATCAACCCTATCTGGGAGTGTCACTGGGAATGTTACTGAGATTTATCAACCCTATCTGGGAATGTTTCAGAGATTTATCTACCCTATCTGGAGTGTCACTGGGAATGTTACAGAGATTTATCAACCCTATCTGGGAGTGTCACTGGGAATGTTACAGAGATTTATCAACCCTATCTGGGAGTGTCACTGGGAATGTTACAGAGATTTATCAACCCTATCTGGGAATGTTACAGAGATTTATCAACCCTTTCTGGGAGTGTCACTGGGAATGTTACAGAGATTTATCAACCCTATCTGGGAATGTTACAGAGATTTATCAACCCTTTCTGGGAGTGTCACTGGGAATGTTACTGAGATTTATCAACCCTATCTGGGAATGTTACAGAGATTTATCAACCCTATCTGGGAGTGTCACTGGGAATGTTACTGAGATTTATCAACCCTATCTGGGAATGTTACAGAGATTTATCAACCCTATCTGGGAGTGTCACTGGGAATGTTACAGAGATTTATCAACCCTATCTGGGAGTGTCACTGGGAATGTTACAGAGATTTATCAACCCTATCTGGGAGTGTCACTGGGAATGTTACAGAGATTTATCAACCCTATCTGGGAGTGTTACTGGGAATGTTACAGAGATTTATCAACCCTATCTGGGAATGTTACAGAGATTTATCAACCCTATCTGGGAATGTTACAGAGATTTATCAACCCTATCTGGGAATGTTACAGAGATTTATCAACCCTATCTGGGAGTGTCACTGGGAATGTTACAGAGATTTATCAACCCTATCTGGGAGTGTCACTGGGAATGTTACAGAGATTTATCAACCCTATCTGGGAGTGTCACTGGGAATGTTACAGAGATTTATCAACCCTATCTGGGAATGTTACAGAGATTTATCAACCCTATCTGGGAGTGTCACTGGGAATGTTACAGAGATTTATCAACCCTATCTGGGAGTGTCACTGGGAATGTTACAGAGATTTATCAACCCTATCTGGGAATGTTACAGAGATTTATCAACCCTATCTGGGAATGTTACAGAGATTTATCAACCCTATCTGGGAATGTTACAGAGATTTATCAACCCTATCTGGGAGTGTCACTGGGAATGTTACAGAGATTTATCAACCCTATCTGGGAGTGTCACTGGGAATGTTACAGAGATTTATCAACCCTATCTGGGAGTGTCACTGGGAATGTTACAGAGATTTATCAACCCTATCTGGGAATGTTACAGAGATTTATCAACCCTATCTGGGAGTGTCACTGGGAATGTTACAGAGATTTATCAACCCTATCTGGGAATGTTACAGAGATTTATCAACCCTATCTGGGAGTGTCACTGGGAATGTTACAGAGATGTATCAACCCTATCTGGGAATGTTACAGAGATTTATCAACCCTATCTGGTAGTGTCACTGGGAATGTTACTGAGATTTATCAACCCTATCTGGGAATGTTACAGAGATTTATCAACCCTATCTGGGAGTGTCACTGGGAATGTTACAGAGATTTATCAACCCTATCTGGGAATGTTACAGAGATTTATCAACCCTATCTGGGAATGTTACAGAGATTTATCAACCCTATCTGGGAGTGTCACTGGGAATGTTACTGAGATTTATCAACCCTATCTGGGAGTGTCACTGGGAATGTTACAGAGATTTATCAACCCTATCTGGGAATGTTACAGAGATTTATCAACCCTATCTGGGAGTGTCACTGGGAATGTTACTGAGATTTATCAACCCTATCTGGGAATGTTACAGAGATTTATCAACCCTATCTGGGAGTGTCACTGGGAATGTTACAGAGATTTATCAACCCTATCTGGGAGTGTCACTGGGAATGTTACAGAGATTTATCAACCCTATCTGGGAATGTTACAGAGATTTATCAACCCTATCTGGGAGTGTCACTGGGAATGTTACTGAGATTTATCAACCCTATCTGGGAATGTTACAGAGATTTATCAACCCTATCTGGGAGTGTCACTGGGAATGTTACAGAGATTTATCAACCCTATCTGGGAGTGTCACTGGGAATGTTACAGAGATTTATCAACCCTATCTGGGAGTGTCACTGGGAATGTTACAGAGATTTATCAACCCTATCTGGGAATGTTACAGAGATTTATCAACCCTTTCTGGGAGTGTCACTGGGAATGTTACAGAGATTTATCAACCCTATCTGGGAATGTTACAGAGATTTATCAACCCTTTCTGGGAGTGTCACTGGGAATGTTACTGAGATTTATCAACCCTATCTGGGAATGTTACAGAGATTTATCAACCCTATCTGGGAGTGTCACTGGGAATGTTACTGAGATTTATCAACCCTATCTGGGAATGTTACAGAGATTTATCAACCCTATCTGGGAGTGTCACTGGGAATGTTACAGAGATTTATCAACCCTATCTGGGAGTGTCACTGGGAATGTTACAGAGATTTATCAACCCTATCTGGGAGTGTCACTGGGAATGTTACAGAGATTTATCAACCCTATCTGGGAGTGTTACTGGGAATGTTACAGAGATTTATCAACCCTATCTGGGAATGTTACAGAGATTTATCAACCCTATCTGGGAATGTTACAGAGATTTATCAACCCTATCTGGGAATGTTACAGAGATTTATCAACCCTATCTGGGAGTGTCACTGGGAATGTTACAGAGATTTATCAACCCTATCTGGGAGTGTCACTGGGAATGTTACAGAGATTTATCAACCCTATCTGGGAGTGTCACTGGGAATGTTACAGAGATTTATCAACCCTATCTGGGAATGTTACAGAGATTTATCAACCCTATCTGGGAGTGTCACTGGGAATGTTACAGAGATTTATCAACCCTATCTGGGAGTGTCACTGGGAATGTTACAGAGATTTATCAACCCTATCTGGGAATGTTACAGAGATTTATCAACCCTATCTGGGAATGTTACAGAGATTTATCAACCCTATCTGGGAATGTTACAGAGATTTATCAACCCTATCTGGGAGTGTCACTGGGAATGTTACAGAGATTTATCAACCCTATCTGGGAGTGTCACTGGGAATGTTACAGAGATTTATCAACCCTATCTGGGAGTGTCACTGGGAATGTTACAGAGATTTATCAACCCTATCTGGGAATGTTACAGAGATTTATCAACCCTATCTGGGAGTGTCACTGGGAATGTTACAGAGATTTATCAACCCTATCTGGGAATGTTACAGAGATTTATCAACCCTATCTGGGAGTGTCACTGGGAATGTTACAGAGATGTATCAACCCTATCTGGGAATGTTACAGAGATTTATCAACCCTATCTGGTAGTGTCACTGGGAATGTTACTGAGATTTATCAACCCTATCTGGGAATGTTACAGAGATTTATCAACCCTATCTGGGAGTGTCACTGGGAATGTTACAGAGATTTATCAACCCTATCTGGGAATGTTACAGAGATTTATCAACCCTATCTGGGAATGTTACAGAGATTTATCAACCCTATCTGGGAGTGTCACTGGGAATGTTACTGAGATTTATCAACCCTATCTGGGAGTGTCACTGGGAATGTTACAGAGATTTATCAACCCTATCTGGGAATGTTACAGAGATTTATCAACCCTATCTGGGAGTGTCACTGGGAATGTTACTGAGATTTATCAACCCTATCTGGGAATGTTACAGAGATTTATCAACCCTATCTGGGAGTGTCACTGGGAATGTTACAGAGATTTATCAACCCTATCTGGGAGTGTCACTGGGAATGTTACAGAGATTTATCAACCCTATCTGGGAGTGTCACTGGGAATGTTACAGAGATTTATCAACCCTATCTGGGAATGTTACAGAGATTTATCAACCCTTTCTGGGAGTGTCACTGGGAATGTTACAGAGATTTATCAACCCTATCTGGGAATGTTACAGAGATTTATCAACCCTTTCTGGGAGTGTCACTGGGAATGTTACTGAGATTTATCAACCCTATCTGGGAATGTTACAGAGATTTATCAACCCTATCTGGGAGTGTCACTGGGAATGTTACTGAGATTTATCAACCCTATCTGGGAATGTTACAGAGATTTATCAACCCTATCTGGGAGTGTCACTGGGAATGTTACAGAGATTTATCAACCCTATCTGGGAGTGTCACTGGGAATGTTACAGAGATTTATCAACCCTATCTGGGAGTGTCACTGGGAATGTTACAGAGATTTATCAACCCTATCTGGGAGTGTTACTGGGAATGTTACAGAGATTTATCAACCCTATCTGGGAATGTTACAGAGATTTATCAACCCTATCTGGGAATGTTACAGAGATTTATCAACCCTATCTGGGAATGTTACAGAGATTTATCAACCCTATCTGGGAGTGTCACTGGGAATGTTACAGAGATTTATCAACCCTATCTGGGAGTGTCACTGGGAATGTTACAGAGATTTATCAACCCTATCTGGGAGTGTCACTGGGAATGTTACTGAGATTTATCAATTCTATCTGGGAGTGTTACTGGGAATGTTACTGAGATTTATCAACCCTATCTGGGAGTGTTACTGGGAATGTTACAGAGATTTATCAACCCTACCTGGGAGTGTCACTGGGAATGTTACTGAGATTTATCAACCCTATCTGGGAATGTTACAGAGATTTATCAACCCTATCTGGGAGTGTCACTGGGAATGTTACAGAGATTTATCAACCCTATCTGGGAGTGTCACTGGGAATGTTACTGAGATTTATCAACCCTATCTGGGAATGTTATTGAGATTTATCAACCCTATCTGGGAGTGTCACTGGGAATGTTACAGAGATTTATCAACCCTATCTGGGAATGTTACAGAGATTTATCAACCCTATCTGGGAGTGTCACTGGGAATGTTACTGAGATTTATCAACCCTATCTGGGAATGTTACAGAGATTTATCAACCCTATCTGGGAATGTTACAGAGATTTATCAACCCTATCTGGGAGTGTCACTGGGAATGTTACTGAGATTTATCAACCCTATCTGGGAATGTTACAGAGATTTATCAACCCTATCTGGGAGTGTTACAGAGATTTATCAACCCTATCTGGGAGTGTTACTGGGAATGTTACAGAGATTTATCAACCCTACCTGGGAGTGTCACTGGGAATGTTACAGAGATTTATCAACCCTATCTGGGAGTGTTACTGGGAATGTTACAGAGATTTATCAACCCTATCTGGGAATGTTACAGAGATTTATCAACCCTATCTGGGAGTGTTACTGGGAATGTTACAGAGATTTATCAACCCTATCTGGGAATGTTACTGAGATTTATCAACCCTACCTGGGAGTGTCACTGGGAATATTACAGAGATTTATCAACCCTACCTGGGAGTGTCACTGGGAATGTTACAGAGATTTATCAATTCTATCTGGGAGTGTTACTGAGATTTATCAACCCTATCTGGGAGTGTCACTGGGAATGTTACAGAGATTTATCAATTCTATCTGGGAATGTTACTGAGATTTATCAACCCTGTCTGGGAGTGTCACTGGGAATGTTACAGAGATTTATCAACCCTATCTGGGAGTGTCACTGGGAA
>NC_088216.1:14051456-14058052 GCF_036934945.1 Oncorhynchus masou masou
CAGCAAAAGGTGGCGCTACAAAGTATTAACTTAAGGGGGCTGAATAATTTTGCACACCCAATTCTTCAGTTTTTGATTTGTTAAAAAAGTGAAATATCCAATGTCATTCCACTTCATGATTGTGTTCCACTTGTTGTTGATTCTTCACAAAATAATACAGTTTTATATCTCTATGTTTGAAGCCTGAAATGTGGCAAAAGGTTGCAAAGTTCAAGGGGGCTGAATACTTTCGCATGGCACTGTATGTATGTATGTATGTATGTATGTATGTATGTATGTATGTATGTATACACATATATATACACACACACATACACACATATGAAGATCTCTGCTAAATATATAATCAAGAGATATATATATATTATACACACACAGTACCAGTCAAAAGTTGACACCTACTCATTCAAGGGTTTCTTTATTTTTACTATTTTCTACATTGTAGAATAATCGTGAAAACATCAACACTATGAAATGACACAGCGGAACCACCCTTGCAGAGCGGAGCCCCCCTGTGCAGAGCGGAGCCCCCCTGTGCAGAGCGGAACCACCCTTGCAGAGCGGAGCCCCCCTGTGCAGAGCGGAGCCCCCCTGTGCAGAGCGGAGCCCCCCTGTGCAGAGCGGAGCCCCCCTGTGCAGAGCGGAGCCCCCCTGTGCAGAGCGGAGCCCCCCTGTGCAGAGCGGAGCCACCCTTTGCACACTCCAGGCATTCCAGGCATTCTTTCAACCAGCTTCTTGAGGTAATCACCTGGAATGCTTTTCAATTAACAGGTGTGCCTTCCCTTCTTAATGCATCCTTCTTTCGTTCTTAATGCATTAATATGAAATAACTGGCTCTCGTGAGGAAAGGAAGACCCAGAATTATCTCTACTGAAGAGGATAAGTTCATTAGAGTTAACTGCACCTCAGATTGCAGCCCAAATAAATGCTTCACAGATTTCAAGTAACAGACACATCTCAACATCAACTGTTCAGAGGAGACTGAGTGAATCAGGCCTCCATGGTTGAATTGCTGCAAAGAAACCACTACTAAAAGGACACCAATAATAAGACAACGTGCTTGGACCAAGAAACACAAGCAATGGACATTAGACTGGTGGAAATCTGTCCTTTGGTCTGGAGTCCAAATTGGAGATTTTTCATTCCAACCGCCTTGTCTTTGTGAAATGGATGATCTCTGCATGGGTGGTTCCCACGTGAAGTATGGAGGAGGTGGTGGTGTGAGGATGCTTTGCTGGTGACACTGTTGGCGATTTATTTAGAATTCAAGGCGCACTTAACCAGCACGGCTACCACAGCATTCTGCAGCGATACACCTTCCCATCTGGTTTGCGCTTATTGGGAATATAATTTGTTTTTTAACAGGACAATGAACCAACACATCCAGGCTGTGTAAGGGCTATTTGACCAAGAAGGAGAGTGGAGTGCTGTATCAGATGACCTGGTCTCCACAATCGCCTGACCTCATCCCAATTGAGATGGTTTGGGATGAGTTGGACCGCAGAGTGAAAGAAAAGCAGCCAACGAGTGCTCAGCCTATGTGGGAACTTCTTCTAGAATGTTGGAAAAGCATTCCAGGTGAAGCTGGTTGAGAGAATGCCAAGTGTGCAAAGCTGTCATCAAGGCAAAGGGTGGTGGCTACTTTGAAGAATCTCAAATATAAAATATATTTTGATTTGTTTAACACTTTTTTGATTCCATGTGTTATTTCATAGTGTTGATGTCTTCACTATTATTCTACAATGTAGAAAATAGTCCAAATAAAGGAGAACACTGGAATGAGTAGGTTGTCTTTATTATTTTACCCTAACACTACCACTCCTCCCCTGACTGAAGTAAACCAATGGACAACGACATTTAGGCTTCTACTTTCAGCTTCTACTATATAAATTTTACAGACAGTATATTTTACATTAGTTATCTTGTTTGTTGTCCCACCCTTCAGCTCAACACATCTCTCAACACCATCCATTTTACAGACAGTATATTTTACATTAGTAATCTTGTTTGTTGTCCCACCCTTCAGCTCAACACATCTCTGAACACCATCCATGTTTTATTTCTATTTGCCATATATTTTTCCAACTGTGTTGTTTCACAAAATTTCTAAACCTTTCTCATAGTTACAGATTGTAAATTAAAGAAACATTTTTGCTAAGAGTATTATTATATTATTGATTGATTGACTATGCTCTTTTCAAATCACCCAGCGGTGATATTTGCAGAGTCAGCTCCAGGTAAATGTTGCCATTCTTCAGCCATTCCTGGACCTGTGACCCAAAACAAGCTACATGTGGACAGTACCAAAACAAGCTACATGTGGACAGTACCAAAACAAGCTACATGTGGACAGTACCAAAAACAAGCTACATGTGGACAGTACCAAAAACAAGCTACATGTGGACAGTACCAAAACAAGCTACATGTGGACAGTACCAAAACAAGCTACATGTGGACAGTACAAAAACAAGCTACATATGGACAGTACAAAAACAAGCTACATATGGACAGTACCAAAACAAAGGATTTAATGATTTTGTCTCCGTCTCAAAATCTGCAGAGCTGGGATGGTTGTATTTGTAATCATTTAGCAAACATTTCATGTTTTTGCTTTGTCATTATGGGATAGTTTGTGTAGATTGATGAGGGGAAATGGTTGTTTTTTTTCATACATTTTAAAATTAGGCTGTAACGTAACAAAATGTGGAAAAGTCAAGGGTCTGAATACTTACCGAATGCACAGTAACATTCTATTGGTTGCAAGAATTTTGTATAATAATTTAAATTGTAAATGTAAAGATTTGGATCTTGCAGTCGTTTATGCGTTTCAGTTCATAAACCATGTGCTATGGAATCGGTACAGCGAAAATCTCCTCCCAACTATTTTCCAATCTATATGGCACAGCGGTCCATTTTTTGGTCCTTAAATTAACCTCACTAGGGTAGGGGGCATTCAGAATTTTGGATGAAAAGCAAGCCCAAAGTAATCAGGTCCAGAAGCTAGGATATCAATATAAATTGGTTGATTTGGATAGAAAACAATCTAAAGTTTCTAAAACGGTTAAAATAATGTCTGTGAGTATAACAGAACTGATATGGCAGGCGAAAACCTGAGGAAACTCCATCCAGGAAGTGCCTTTATTTTGAAAAGCCAATTTTTCCATTGAAAGCCTATCCACCATACAAAGACTTATGACACAGTTCACGATCCCTATGGCTTTCACAACATGTGGCCAGTCTTTAGGCATTGTTTCAGGCTTTTACTCTGAAAAATTTAGGGAAAACAGCATGTTCAATGAGAGGACAGTGGAAATTTCCAGACAGTCCAGCGCCTGACCGGGAGCCTTTCTTGTTTCTCCTTTTCTATTGACAAAGCTTTAGTCTGGTTGAAATATGATCGATTATTTATGACAAAAACAACCTGAGGATTGATTTTAAACATCGTTTGACATGTTTCTGTGAACTTTTATGGAACTTTTTAGATTTATCATCTGCATGCTGTGACCGCAGGTTTTTGGATATAAAGAGGGACTTGATCGAACAAAATTAACATTTATTGGGTAACTGGGAGACTTGTGAGTGTAACCATATGAAGATCATCAAAGGTAAGTGATACATTTTATCGTTATTTCTGACTTGTTACCTCGCCTACTTGGCTGGTAACTGTTTGTAATGATTTGTCTGCTGGGCGCTGTTCTCAGATAATCGCATGGTTTGCTTTCGCAGTAAAGCCTTTTGAAATCTGACACCGTGGTTGGATTAACGAGAAGTTCATCTTTAAACCGATGTATAACACCTGTATGTTACATGAATTTTTATATTTAATTTATGTAATTAATTATTATTATCATTAATTATTATTATAATTAATTTATAATAATTTAATTTATATTAATTGTTATATTGAGTATTTCTGTTTTAAAATATGGCGCTCTGCAATTTCACTGAATGTTGGCTAGGTGGGACGGTAGCGTCCCACACCCCCTATAGAGGTTAAACTGGTATACTTCATTTTCTACAATTTTCCTAAAACCAATTTTGGTCTTTAATGCAGGGCCGACAGACAAGCTCCTTACTTTATCCCCCTTCCACTTGCCTCTTCCATTTTTGCGGTTTTGGGTAGAGCAGACAATTCCATATATTTTTGTTAGCTGCATGTAGGGATGAAACAGTTACCGGTTTCACGATAAAACACGGTACAATTCCAGACGGTTAGTGATACCGTTTCAAATTTGAATTATCATTAAAACCGCGTTTGATTACCGCGGTTTGAAAAACTCACGGTCAAAACAGTCCAGCATCAAACAAAGTTAGCAACAGTCTGACGCCGCATCGCAAGTTTGGTTTTGTGTGAAAACAAGGAGGAAGGTGACAGCGCTTGGGAGATTTCTCAGCCTTCCTAAGAGGACCAAAAATCTGAAGTGTGGTCGTATTTTTTGGTTTTACAAGAGTGCTGAGGGAAACTTAATCGAAGATGGTCACCCTGTCTGCAGAACATGCAAAAAGGCACATGGTTTACTGCAACTACTGACCTCTGGACCGGCGAAAGCTGGGGTGGTTCAACCCTACGTCAGCTTCACTATCCATTACCTCACCCCAGACTGGCAACTGGAATCAACCTGCCTGGAAACACAGTTCTTCACTATCCATTACCTCACCCCAGACTGGCAACTGGAATCAAACTGCCTGGAAACACAGTTCTTCACTATCCATTACCTCACCCCAGACTGGCAACTGGAATCAAACTGCCTGGAAACACAGTTCTTCACTATCCATTACCTCACCCCAGACTGGCAACTGGAATCAAACTGCCTGGAAACACAGTTCTTCACTATCCATTACCTCACCCCAGACTGGCAACTGGAATCAACCTGCCTGGAAACACAGTTCTTCACTATCCATTACCTCACCCCAGACTGGCAACTGGAATCAAACTGCCTGGAAACACAGTTCTTCACTATCCATTACCTCACCCCAGACTGGCAACTGGAATCAAACTGCCTGGCAACACAGTTCTTCACTATCCATTACCTCACCCCAGACTGGCAACTGGAATCAAACTGCCTGGAAACACAGTTCTTCACTATCCATTACCTCACCCCAGACTGGCAACTGGAATCAAACTGCCTGGAAACACAGTTCTTCACTATCCATTACCTCACCCCAGACTGGCAACTGGAATCAAACTGCCTGGAAACACAGTTCTTCACTATCCATTACCTCACCCCCAGACTGGCAACTGGAATCAAACTGCCTGGAAACACAGTTCTTCCCAGAAGATCACGCGGCTCACACATCAGAGAATAGAGAACATGCTGGAAGAGTGGGCGGGGTCAACCAGAAAGACCCGGACTGCATAACCATAGACAACACAACAAACAGGACCAAGGCTTTTGAAGGTTCTGTGGCTTGGCGCTGCTTTGGCCGTCATTTGAACCTGGCCATCTCAAAAGGCTCTGAAAATTCAGAGCGTTGACACAGCAGTCAAGGCCCGCCGTCATCTGGTCCAATGCTTCTCACGGAGCCGGGAAGAGAAGAACTGAGAGGAAAAGCAAGCTGCCCTCAACATGCCACAGAAGGCTCTGGTTCATGATGATGTTGTGACCCGATGGGGATCTACACACAAGATGCTTGAGTGTTTCCTCAGCCAACAGCAGCCAGGCTGTGCGACCCTGGCAGGAGAAAGAGGAACATGGAATCTGATGCCGACATAAATGTCTTGGAGCAACTGTGCCAGCGCCTTGGAACCTCTGAGCAAGTTTACAGATGCACTTGCCTCAGAGACACGAGCGACACTGTCAGCCATCAAGCCACTGGTGTGGTGGAGGAGCCATGCATCAGAGCTGCCTCACCTTGCCAGGAAGCTTTTTTGCATCCCAGCAACCTGCGTGCCATCAGACAGTGTTCAGTGCCAGCGGGCACATTGTCTCCCCTTGCAAATCACGACTTAAAGCAGACAAAGTAAATATGCTGACATTTTTACATTGGGGCGGCCGGGTAGCCTAGTGGTTAGAGCGTTGGACTAGTAACCCGGAAGGTTGCAAGTTCAAACCTCCGAGGAACCCACTGTTCCAAGTTCAAATCCCAGAGCTGACAAGGTACAAATCTGTCGTTCTGCCCCTGAACAGGCAGTTAACCCCGTCATTGAAAATAAGAATTTGTTCTTAACTGACTTGCCTAGTTAAATAAAGGTAAAATAAATGAAAATGTCAATCTCAACAAAGATGCATACATACAGGATGTTAGGCCAGCAGCACCTTGTTTCTATATGAAGGAGAGAACAGACAGGATGTTAGGCCAGCAGCACCTTGTTTCTATATGAAGGAGAGAACAGACAGGATGTTAGGCCAGCAGCACCTTGTTTCTATATGAAGGAGAGAACAGACAGGATGTTAGGCCAGCAGCACCTTGTTTCTATATGAAGGAGAGAACGGACATACAGTATGTTAGGCCAGCAGCACCTTGTTTCTATATGAAGGAGAGAACAGATATACAATCAGTGCTGTTCGTTTGATGTGTTTACATAGTGTTATTTTAATGTCATCACCTGCACATTGGATGTGTTTACATAGTGTGTTATGTTAATGTCATCATCT
>NC_088216.1:14058552-14081131 GCF_036934945.1 Oncorhynchus masou masou
TCCATCCACGATGCGCGAGTGGCTACTGAATGAAACGCATCATTAAGTGACACGAGGAGGCTGCAGATCGGACAGAACAAAGCAGCGAGGATTGTTCTTAAGGCGGAGATGTGATTCTTCGGGTGGTCATTCATAATGCTCTCGGGTGGCCATTCATAATGCTCTCGGGTGGTCATCAATCAACAAGATAATTGAGAGACGAGAAACATTTGCTTATTTTATTTCACAATGTTACACCATTTAAAACGGCCCAACTCCATTCACAACAGTATTGAGTTGGCGAATCGCATCTCTGCATGTCTGGCAGACATATCAGTGTGGATGACGGATCACCACCTCAAGCTGAACCTCGGCAAGACGGAGCTGCTCTTCCTTCCGGGGAAGGACTGCCCGTTCCATGATCTCGCCATCACGGTTGACAACTCCATTGTGTCCTCCTCCCAGAGCGCTAAGAACCTTGGCGTGATCCTGGACAACACCCTGTCGTTCTCAACCAACATCATGGCGGTGGCCCGTTCCTGTAGGTTCATGCTCTACAACATCCGCAGAGTACGACCCTGCCTCACACAGGAAGCGGCGCAGGTCCTAATCCAGGCACTTGTCATCTCCCGTCTGGATTACTGCAACTCGCTGTTGGCTGGGCTCCCTGCCTGTGCCATTAAACCCCTACAACTCATCCAGAACGCCGCAGCCCGTCTGGTGTTCAACCTTCCCAAGTTCTCTCACGTCACCCCGCTCCTCCGCTCTCTCCACTGGCTTCCAGTTGAAGCTCGCATCCGCTACAAGACCATGGTGCTTGCCTACGGAGCTGTGAGGGGAACGGCACCGCAGTACCTCCAGGCTCTGATCAGGCCCTACACCCAAACAAGGGCACTGCGTTCATCCACCTCTGGCCTGCTCGCCTCCCTACCACTGAGGAAGTACAGTTCCCGCTCAGCCCAGTCGAAACTGTTCGCTGCTCTGGCCCCCCAATGGTGGAACAAACTCCCTCACGACGCCAGGACAGCGGAGTCAATCACCACCTTCCGGAGACACCTGAAACCCCACCTCTTCAAGGAATACCTAGGATAGGATAAGTAATCCTTCTCACCCCCCTTAAATGATTTAGATGCACTATTGTAAAGTGGCTGTTCCACTGGATGTCAGAAGGTGAATTCACCAATTTGTAAGTCGCTCTGGATAAGAGCGTCTGCTAAATGACTTAAATGTAAATGTGAGTTGATAAGAACCAGACATTCAATCAATACTTGGAATCGATTGTCCACCATCTTATCCCGGCAGAAAAGAGAAATGGGGAAAGACAACATTTAGATTCAGAAATTGAATAATTTATCTGAGCAAACCAGAAGAAGCCTTTTTAAATATATACATTCATACAATACTTTAGAACCACTTAAATATAAGATGTGAAGGTTGTGCAGGACTACGGTAGATGAGCCTGTCTGTTCAGAGAGTATTTATCTGGTCAATATGAGTGTGTTATTTCTGCTGTTGGGACTCTGTTCTTTATGTGGACATGGGATTGTTTTATACATTGTATTTGAATGTTTAAGGACTCTTAGAAGATTAGTCCAAATAAAAGAGATCCTAATAAAGTGGTTTGATGAGCATGAAAACGATGTAAACCACGTGCCATGGCCGTCTCAGTCACCACGATGTAAACCACATGGCCGTCTCAGTCACCACCACATGCCGTCTCGGTCACCACGATGTAAACCACATGCTGTCTCAGTCACCACGATGTAAACCACATGGCCTCTCAGTCACCACGATGTAAACCACATGGCCGTCTCAGTCACCACAATGTAAACCACATGGCCGTCTCAGTCACCACGATGTAAACCACATGCTGTCTCAGTCACCACGATGTAAACCACATGGCCGTCTCAGTCACCACGATGTAAACCACATGCTGTCTCAGTCACCACGATGTAAACCACATGGCCGTCTCAGTCACCACCACATGCCGTCTCGGTCACCACGATGTAAACCACATGCTGTCTCGGTCACCACGATGTAAACCACATGCTGTCTCAGTCACCACGATGTAAACCACATGCTGTCTCAGTCACCACGATGTAAACCACATGGCCTCTCAGTCACCACGATGTAAACCACATGGCCTCTCAGTCACCACGATGTAAACCACATGGCCTCTCAGTCACCACGATGTAAACCACATGGCCTCTCAGTCACCACGATGTAAACCACATGGCCGTCTCAGTCACCACGATGTAAACCACATGCCGTCTCAGTCACCACGATGTAAACCACATGCCGTCTCAGTCACCACGATGTAAACCACATGCTGTCTCAGTCACCACGATGTAAACCACATGCCGTCTCAGTCACCACGATGTAAACCACATGCTGTCTCAGTCACCACCACATGCTGTCTCAGTCACCACGATGTAAACCACATGGCCTCTCAGTCACCACGATGTAAACCACATGGCCTCTCAGTCACCACGATGTAAACCACATGGCCGTCTCAGTCACCACGATGTAAACCACATGGCCGTCTCAGTCACCACGATGTAAACCACATGCTGTCTCAGTCACCACGATGTAAACCACATGGCCGTCTCAGTCACCACGATGTAAACCACATGCCGTCTCAGTCACCACGATGTAAACCACATGCCGTCTCAGTCACCACGATGTAAACCACATGCCGTCTCAGTCACCACGATGTAAACCACATGCCGTCTCAGTCACCACGATGTAAACCACATGCTGTCTCAGTCACCACCACATGCTGTCTCAGTCACCACGATGTAAACCACATGGCCTCTCAGTCACCACGATGTAAACCACATGGCCTCTCAGTCACCACGATGTAAACCACATGGCCGTCTCAGTCACCACGATGTAAACCACATGGCCGTCTCAGTCACCACGATGTAAACCACATGCTGTCTCAGTCACCACGATGTAAACCACATGGCCGTCTCAGTCACCACCACATGCCGTCTCGGTCACCACGATGTAAACCACATGCTGTCTCGGTCACCACGATGTAAACCACATGCTGTCTCAGTCACCACGATGTAAACCACATGGCCTCTCAGTCACCACGATGTAAACCACATGGCCTCTCAGTCACCACGATGTAAACCACATGGCCTCTCAGTCACCACGATGTAAACCACATGGCCTCTCAGTCACCACGATGTAAACCACATGGCCTCTCAGTCACCACGATGTAAACCACATGGCCGTCTCAGTCACCACGATGTAAACCACATGCCGTCTCAGTCACCACGATGTAAACCACATGCCGTCTCAGTCACCACGATGTAAACCACATGCCGTCTCAGTCACCACGATGTAAACCACATGCCGTCTCAGTCACCACGATGTAAACCACATGCCGTCTCAGTCACCACGATGTAAACCACATGCCGTCTCAGTCACCACGATGTAAACCACATGCCGTCTCAGTCACCACCACATGCTGTCTCAGTCACCACGATGTAAACCACATGGCCTCTCAGTCACCACGATGTAAACCACATGGCCTCTCAGTCACCACGATGTAAACCACATGGCCGTCTCAGTCACCACGATGTAAACCACATGGCCGTCTCAGTCACCACGATGTAAACCACATGCTGTCTCAGTCACCACGATGTAAACCACATGGCCGTCTCAGTCACCACGATGTAAACCACATGCCGTCTCAGTCACCACGATGTAAACCACATGCCGTCTCAGTCACCACGATGTAAACCACATGCCGTCTCAGTCACCACGATGTAAACCACATGCTGTCTCAGTCACCACCACATGCTGTCTCAGTCACCACGATGTAAACCACATGGCCTCTCAGTCACCACGATGTAAACCACATGGCCTCTCAGTCACCACGATGTAAACCACATGGCCGTCTCAGTCACCACGATGTAAACCACATGGCCGTCTCAGTCACCACGATGTAAACCACATGCTGTCTCAGTCACCACGATGTAAACCACATGCTGTCTCAGTCACCACGATGTAAACCACATGGCCGTCTCAGTCACCACGATGTAAACCACATGCTGTCTCAGTCACCACGATGTAAACCACATGGCCATCTCAGTCACCACGATGTAAACCACATGCTGCCTCAGTCACCACGATGTAAACCACATGGCCGTCTCAGTCACCACGATGTAAACCACATGCCGTCTCAGTCACCACGATGTAAACCACATGCCGTCTCAGTCACCACGATGTAAACCACATGGCCGTCTCAGTCACCACGATGTAAACCACATGCCGTCTCAGTCACCACGATGTAAACCACATGGCCGTCTCAGTCACCACGATGTAAACCACATGGCTGTCTCAGTCACCACCACATGCTGTCTCAGTCACCACGATGTAAACCACATGGCCGTCTCAGTCACCACCACATGGCTGTCTCAGTCACCACGATGTAAACCACATGGCCGTCTCAGTCACCACGATGTAAACCACATGCCGTCTCAGTCACCACCACATGCTGTCTCAGTCACCACGATGTAAACCACATGGCGTCTCAGTCACCACGATGTAACTCACATGCCGTCTCAGTCACCACGATGTAAACCACATGCCGTCTCAGTCACCACGATGTAAACCACATGCCGTCTCAGTCACCACGATGTAAACCACATGCTGTCTCAGTCACCACGATGTAAACCACATGGCCGTCTCAGTCACCACGATGTAAACCACATGGCCGTCTCAGTCACCACGATGTAAACCACATGCCGTCTCAGTCACCACGATGTAAACCACATGCCGTCTCGGTCACCACGATGTAAACCACATGCTGTCTCGGTCACCACGATGTAAACCACATGCCGTCTCAGTCACCACGATGTAAACCACATGGCGTCTCAGTCACCACGATGTAAACCACATGCCATGGCCGTCTGTCACCACGATGTAAACCACATGGCCGTCTCAGTCACCACGATGTAAACCACATGCTGTCTCAGTCACCAGATAATAATAATAATAATAATATCTCAACCCAATTGAACTATGGGAGATTCTGGAGCAGCGCCTGAGCCAGCGTTTTCCACCACCATCAACAAAATATCAAATGACGTAATGTCTTGTGGAAGAAGGGTGTCGCATCCCTCCGATCGAGTTCCAGACACTTGTACCATCTACGTCAAAGCACATTGAAGCTGTTCTGATGTCTCATGGTGGCCCGGCACCCTATCAACACACTTCCTGTTGGTGTTTCCTCATATATACATTCTCTGTAGTAGCTGTATCTATATTAAGACACCTTATTGTTGTTTCCTTTATTCTGGCAGCTATATTAAGACATGCAACATGCACGCAGTTACAGGCCTGCTGGAGTTAGCGGCGTGCGGGCGAGCAATATCCACCGTGGTAATACGGATGAAGCTGGCTAGCTTTGTAGCAGCCTGAGTAGATCTAGCTTTGCTTCGTAGTGTAACACTCTGGGAACTTCATTTTATGAGAGGAGTGTGCCGACATGGCAATGCTTTGTAGTATCCGTAAATTGACAGTTGATATTCAGATGATATTCGTGATCGGGGGTAAAAAACGGAAGTGGTTCAATATTGTTAAGTAGATGTTGGCAAAATCTCCTAGCACATTCATCGACCAAAGAAAGTTGCAGATTCGGAGCAGCGTGCGGACTGGTGTGTGTCCTTTAATAAATTAGCGTTAATAAATTAGCATAAATTTTTCCCACCCTGCTCTGCTTGGTAGATATTATGCACATTGATAGCGTCATAGCATGTGTTCTTACCTATTGATTTATCATAGCAGCAGACTAGCAGGAGGCAGCAGCAATCTGAATGACAAGACCCAAACACGTGAGGAAAAGACCGGGTGAAATTATGAATGAGAAATACAGCTTCGCTTTATCCAATCAGAGCAGCAGGACCAACAGCCCGCCCTTCTGTTCTCCCAGGTCTATTTCTTTATCCAATCAGAGCAGCAGGACCAACAGCCCGCCCTTCTGTTCTCCCAGGTCTATTTCTTTATCCAATCAGAGCAGCAGGACCAACAGCCCGCCCTTCTGTTCTCCCAGGTCTATTTCTTTATCCAATCAGAGCAGCAGGACCAACAGCCCGCCCTTCTGTTCTCCCAGGTCTATTACTTTATCCAATCAGAGCAGCAGGACCAACAGCCCGCCCTTCTGTTCTCCCAGGTCTATTTCTTTATCCAATCAGAGCAGCAGGACCAACAGCCCGCCCTTCTGTTCTCCCAGGTCTATTTCTTTATCCAATCAGAGCAGCAGGAGCAACAGCCCGCCCTTCTGTTCTCCTATTTCTATGGGCACAAGCACTGTTCATGACACAAACTGTTTGGGCAGGTTTAAAAGTTATTCCCTGCAATTCTACACATGTTGTCATGGGGTGCAGAGAAAATGTAGCAATTTGTAGACATTTTCTTGCAATTCTATACATTTTGCCAATGTATAATGTTTATTGATGTGATATCTGAGTGACTCAAACATTAAACAAAATCTATGTGCTAAAAAAGAACAAGCTAAAAAAAACGTTAGTTGATCTGAATTAGTTGATCTGGACATTTCAGACCAGTTATACATATCTCTCTAAGATCTGCAATGACTGACATGACAACAGGAACTGATGAATTAAAACATTACTTTAACCTTTATTTAACTAGACAAGTCAGTTAAGAACAAATTCTTATTTACAATGACGGCCTAGGAACTGATGATGAACTACCCAATTTCTACATTTCACCTTGTGCGTTTTACTATTGCAACTTAAATAAATCAACCGTTTCGGAACCACTGATTTCGAGACCGTCGTACCTCGCACCTGACTAATTGACACGAAAGCGCGGATAATTACAACAAAAAAAGAATCAAGTCATAATTGCCCATATCGTTACGATTTTCGTTTTGCGTGGCTACTTGGCCAAACCCCTGTCTTACGAGTGTTTTTAACGATGCATCGATCCAAACGGCCGAAGGTGTCACGCATTTCCCCTAAACACGGTGCAGAGAGGATCCTCGCTAAGTGAGGCGTGTGTTGATACTGATAGGATGGAAAGAAAAGCAGCGCTGCTCTCGGATCAGCTTTTTCCCCATTCAAATCTCAATGTATCATTTGAATTATTCCACAATACTGACGACGGATCAGTTCCTAGAGAGGCATGATCACCTATAGGCCTTGTCTGCAAAAAACAAGGCGGCTTATTAATGCGCCCAGGATGCTTCGATTCGGCTGGCGCCTTGCTCGGCTCCGCTAACCAAACAACTCGCATACTCCCTTTGAAAAGACCGAACCTTGGAAAACGAGAAAAAAAGCGGAAATAGTACTGTTTGTCCATTTTGAGACGCCGTAGCCAATATACAGTTACTCAAAATAGTCCAAATTAACTTCAGAGATGACGCAAGAAATCTGTCATAAATTGACGTTTTTTGCTGATGAGATCTTAGTTGTGCAAAACTAAGATGTTTGCTGTACTTCCGGTTATATTAAAATGAAATCCTCTCTGAAATATCAAAAAAAAAAAAAATTAAACAAGCCTTAGAAAGTTAGTTGCAATTTCATTTTAATCCACCAGAAAAGACAGAAGAAATAAACCAACAAATATTATTAATAATATTAAACCAACAAATATACTAATTCATTAAATAATTTTTTTTTTTTTTTTTGAAAACGTATAATCTTTGTACATGATATACATGGGACTGGTGGAGTTGTCACACATGCAGTTAGAGATGAAACGTTATGAAAATGTCATATCACGGTTATCAGTGTTGTCGGTGTTGTCGGTGTTGTCGGCGTTGTCGGCGTTGTCAGTATTGTCAGTCTTTATTGTTAAGATGTGCTGGAAATGTTCAAAAAGTACTGATACACTGAAATCATTTCACCAAGTTTTATACTGAAAACCAACAAACAACAAATACAATTATCAGTGTTGTCAGTGTGGTCAGTGTGGTCAGTGTGGTCAGTGTAGTCAGTGTGGTCAGTGTGGTCAGTGTGGTCAGTGTAGTCAGTGTAGTCAGTGTAGTCAGTGTAGTCAGTGTAGTCAGTGTGGTCAGTGTAGTCAGTGTAGTCAGTGTAGTCAGTGTAGTCAGTGTAGTCAGTGTAGTCAGTGTCAGTAAATAATTTCACCAAGTTTTATACTGAAAACCAATAAACAGCCATATAAAATTAGCAGCACTATGCACTTTTTGTGTGCATAAACATTTAAAACAAAATCATTAACATTAATGATGGCACCATGTGGCCATGAAAAGATAGTTTCCCTCTTGCAGGTTTAAATGAACACAACCACATGTAAACACATCCAATGAGCAGGTGATGACATTAACATAACACACTATGTAAACGCATCCAATGTGCAGGTGATGACATTAACATAACACACTATGTAAACACATCCAATGAGCAGGTGATGACATTAACATAACACACTATGTAAACACATCCAATGAGCAGGTGATTACATTAACATAACACACTATGTAAACACATCAAACAAACAGCACTGATTGTATATCTGTTCTCTCCTTCATATAGAAACAAGATGCTGCTGGCCTAACATCCTGTCTGTTCTCTCCTTCATATAGAAACAAGGTGCTGCTGGCCTAACATCCTGTCTGTTCTCTCCTTTATATAGAAACAAGGTGCTGCTGGCCTAACATCCTGTCTGTTCTCTCCTTTATATAGAAACAAGGTGCTGCTGGCCTAACATCCTGTCCGTTCTCTCCTTCATATAGAAACAAGGTGCTGCTGGCCTAACATCCTGTCTGTTCTCTCCTTTATATAGAAACAAGGTGCTGCTGGCCTAACATCCTGTCTGTTCTCTCCTTTATATAGAAACAAGGTGCTGCTGGCCTAACATCCTGTCTGTTCTCTCCTTCATATAGAAACAAGGTGTTGCTGGCCTAACATCCTGTCTGTTCTCTCCTTCATATAGAAACAAGGTGCTGCTGGCCTAACATCCTGTATGTATGCATCTTTGTTAAAGTTGAGATTGACATTTTTATTTATTTTACCTTTATTTAACTAGGCAAGTCAGTTAAGAACAATATCATATTTTCAATGACGGGGTTAACTGCCTGTTCAGGGGCAGAACGACAGATTTGTACCTTGTCAGCTCTGGGATTTGAACTCGGAACAGTGGGTTTCTCAGAGGTTTGAACTTGCAACCTTCCGGTTACTAGTCCAACGCTCTAACCACTAGGCTACCCGGCCGCCCCAATGTAAAAATGTCAGCATATTTACTTTGTCTGCTTTAAGTCGTGATTTGCAAGGGGAGACAATGTGCCCGCTGGCACTGAACACTGTCTGATGGCACGCAGGTTGCTGGGATGCAAAAAAGCTTCCTGGCAACCCTGGCAAGGTGAGGCAGCTCTGATGCATGGCTCCTCCACCACACCAGTGGCTTGATGGCTGACAGTGTCGCTCGTGTCTCTGAGGCAAGTGCATCTGTAAACTTGCTCAGAGGTTCCAAGGCGCTGGCACAGTTGCTCCATGACATTTATGTCGGCATCAGATTCCATGTTCCTCTTTCTCCTGCCAGGGTCGCACAGCCTGGCTGCTGTTGGCTGAGGAAACACTCAAGCATCTTGTGTGTAGATCCCCATCGGGTCACAACATCATGGACCAGAGCCTTCTGTGGCATGTTGAGGGCAGCTTGCTTTTCCTCTCAGTTCTTCTCTTCCCGGCTCCGTGAGAAGCCTTGGACCAGATGACGGCGGGCCTTGACTGCTGTGTCAACTCTCTGAATTTTCAGAGCCTTTTGAGATGGCCAGGTTCAAATTATGGCCAAAGCACCCAAGCCACAGAACCCTTCAAAAGCCTTGATCATGTTTGTTGTGTTGTCTGTGGTTATGCAGACCGGGTCTTTCTTGTTGATCTCCCCATTCTTCCAGCATATTCTCAATTCTCTGATGTTGTGTGAGCCGCGTGATCTTCTGGGAAGAACTGTGTTTCCAGGCAGTTTGATTCCAGTTGCCAGTCTGGGGTGAGGTAATGGATAGTGAAGAACTGTGTTTCCAGGCAGTTTGATTCCAGTTGCCAGTCTGGGGTGAGGTAATGGATAGTGAAGAACTGTGTTTCCAGGCAGTTTGATTCCAGTTGCCAGTCTGGGGTGAGGTAATGGATAGTGAAGAACTGTGTTTCCAGGCAGTTTGATTTCAGTTGCCAGTCTGGGGTGAGGTAATGGATAGTGAAGAACTGTGTTGCCAGGCAGTTTGATTCCAGTTGCCAGTCTGGGGTGAGGTAATGGATAGTGAAGAACTGTGTTTCCAGGCAGTTTGATTCCAGTTGCCAGTCTGGGGTGAGGTAATGGATAGTGAAGAACTGTGTTTCCAGGCAGTTTGATTCCAGTTGCCAGTCTGGGGTGAGGTAATGGATAGTGAAGAACTGTGTTGCCAGGCAGTTTGATTCCAGTTGCCAGTCTGGGGTGAGGTAATGGATAGTGAAGAACTGTGTTTCCAGGCAGTTTGATTCCAGTTGCCAGTCTGGGGTGAGGTAATGGATAGTGAAGAACTGTGTTTCCAGGCAGTTTGATTCCAGTTGCCAGTCTGGGGTGAGGTAATGGATAGTGAAGAACTGTGTTTCCAGGCAGTTTGATTCCAGTTGCCAGTCTGGGGTGAGGTAATGGATAGTGAAGAACTGTGTTTCCAGGCAGTTTGATTCCAGTTGCCAGTCTGGGGTGAGGTAATGGATAGTGAAGAACTGTGTTTCCAGGCAGTTTGATTCCAGTTGCCAGTCTGGGGTGAGGTAATGGATAGTGAAGAACTGTGTTTCCAGGCAGTTTGATTCCAGTTGCCAGTCTGGGGTGAGGTAATGGATAGTGAAGAACTGTGTTTCCAGGCAGTTTGATTCCAGTTGCCAGTCTGGGGTGAGGTAATGGATAGTGAAGAACTGTGTTTCCAGGCAGTTTGATTCCAGTTGCCAGTCTGGGGTGAGGTAATGGATAGTGAAGAACTGTGTTTCCAGGCAGTTTGATTCCAGTTGCCAGTCTGGGGTGAGGTAATGGATAGTGAAGAACTGTGTTTCCAGGCAGTTTGATTCCAGTTGCCAGTCTGGGGTGAGGTAATGGATAGTGAAGAACTGTGTTTCCAGGCAGTTTGATTCCAGTTGCCAGTCTGGGGTGAGGTAATGGATAGTGAAGAACTGTGTTGCCAGGCAGTTTGATTCCAGTTGCCAGTCTGGGGTGAGGTAATGGATAGTGAAGAACTGTGTTTCCAGGCAGTTTGATTCCAGTTGCCAGTCTGGGGTGAGGTAATGGATAGTGAAGAACTGTGTTTCCAGGCAGTTTGATTCCAGTTGCCAGTCTGGGGTGAGGTAATGGATAGTGAAGAACTGCGTTTCCAGGCAGTTTGATTCCAGTTGCCAGTCTGGGGTGAGGTAATGGATAGTGAAGAACTGTGTTTCCAGGCAGTTTGATTCCAGTTGCCAGTCTGGGGTGAGGTAATGGATAGTGAAGAACTGTGTTTCCAGGCAGTTTGATTCCAGTTGCCAGTCTGGGGTGAGGTAATGGATAGTGAAGAACTGTGTTTCCAGGCAGTTTGATTCCAGTTGCCAGTCTGGGGTGAGGTAATGGATAGTGAAGAACTGTGTTTCCAGGCAGTTTGATTCCAGTTGCCAGTCTGGGGTGAGGTAATGGATAGTGAAGAACTGTGTTTCCAGGCAGTTTGATTCCAGTTGCCAGTCTGGGGTGAGGTAATGGATAGTGAAGAACTGTGTTTCCAGGCAGTTTGATTCCAGTTGCCAGTCTGGGGTGAGGTAATGGATAGTGAAGAACTGTGTTTCCAGGCAGTTTGATTCCAGTTGCCAGTCTGGGGTGAGGTAATGGATAGTGAAGAACTGTGTTTCCAGGCAGTTTGATTCCAGTTGCCAGTCTGGGGTGAGGTAATGGATAGTGAAGAACTGTGTTTCCAGGCAGTTTGATTCCAGTTGCCAGTCTGGGGTGAGGTAATGGATAGTGAAGAACTGTGTTTCCTGGCAGTTTGATTCCAGTTGCCAGTCTGGGGTGAGGTAATGGATAGTGAAGAACTGTGTTTCCAGGCAGTTTGATTCCAGTTGCCAGTCTGGGGTGAGGTAATGGATAGTGAAGAACTGTGTTTCCAGGCAGTTTGATTCCAGTTGCCAGTCTGGGGTGAGGTAATGGATAGTGAAGAACTGTGTTTCCAGGCAGTTTGATTCCAGTTGCCAGTCTGGGGTGAGGTAATGGATAGTGAAGAACTGTGTTTCCAGGCAGTTTGATTCCAGTTGCCAGTCTGGGGTGAGGTAATGGATAGTGAAGAACTGTGTTTCCAGGCAGTTTGATTCCAGTTGCCAGTCTGGGGTGAGGTAATGGATAGTGAAGAACTGTGTTTCCAGGCAGTTTGATTCCAGTTGCCAGTCTGGGGTGAGGTAATGGATAGTGAAGAACTGTGTTTCCAGGCAGTTTGATTCCAGTTGCCAGTCTGGGGTGAGGTAATGGATAGTGAAGAACTGCGTTTCCAGGCAGTTTGATTCCAGTTGCCAGTCTGGGGTGAGGTAATGGATAGTGAAGAACTGTGTTTCCAGGCAGTTTGATTCCAGTTGCCAGTCTGGGGTGAGGTAATGGATAGTGAAGAACTGTGTTTCCAGGCAGTTTGATTCCAGTTGCCAGTCTGGGGTGAGGTAATGGATAGTGAAGAACTGTGTTGCCTGGCAGTTTGATTCCAGTTGCCAGTCTGGGGTGAGGTAATGGATAGTGAAGAACTGTGTTGCCTGGCAGTTTGATTCCAGTTGCCAGTCTGGGGTGAGGTAATGGATAGTGAAGAACTGTGTTGCCTGGCAGTTTGATTCCAGTTGCCAGTCTGGGGTGAGGTAATGGATAGTGAAGAACTGTGTTGCCTGGCAGTTTGATTCCAGTTGCCAGTCTGGGGTGAGGTAATGGGATAGTGAAGAACTGTGTTGCCAGGCAGTTTGATTCCAGTTGCCAGTCTGGGGTGAGGTAATGGATAGTGAAGAACTGTGTTTCCAGGCAGTTTGATTCCAGTTGCCAGTCTGGGGTGAGGTAATGGATAGTGAAGAACTGTGTTTCCAGGCAGTTTGATTCCAGTTGCCAGTCTGGGGTGAGGTAATGGGATAGTGAAGAACTGTGTTTCCAGGCAGTTTGATTCCAGTTGCCAGTCTGGGGTGAGGTAATGGATAGTGAAGAACTGTGTTGCCAGGCAGTTTGATTCCAGTTGCCAGTCTGGGGTGAGGTAATGGATAGTGAAGAACTGTGTTTCCAGGCAGTTTGATTCCAGTTGCCAGTCTGGGGTGAGGTAATGGATAGTGAAGAACTGTGTTGCCAGGCAGTTTGATTCCAGTTGCCAGTCTGGGGTGAGGTAATGGATAGTGAAGAACTGTGTTTCCAGGCAGTTTGATTCCAGTTGCCAGTCTGGGGTGAGGTAATGGATAGTGAAGAACTGTGTTGCCAGGCAGTTTGATTCCAGTTGCCAGTCTGGGGTGAGGTAATGGATAGTGAAGAACTGTGTTTCCAGGCAGTTTGATTCCAGTTGCCAGTCTGGGGTGAGGTAATGGATAGTGAAGAACTGTGTTGCCAGGCAGTTTGATTCCAGTTGCCAGTCTGGGGTGAGGTAATGGATAGTGAAGAACTGTGTTTCCAGGCAGATTGATTCCAGTTGCCAGTCTGGGGTGAGGTAATGGATAGTGAAGCTGATGTAGGGTTGAACCACCCCAGCTTTCGCCGGTCCAGAGGTCAGTAGTTGCAGTAAACCATGTACCTTGTTGCATGTTCTGCAGACAGGGTGACCATCTTCGATTAAGTTTCCCTCAGCACTCTTGTAAAACCAAAAAATACGACCACACTTCAGATTTTTGGTCCTCTTAGGAAGGCTGAGAAAATCTCCCAAGCGCTGTCACCTTCCGCCTTGTTTTCACACAAAACCAAACCCGCGATGCGGCGTCAGACTGTTGCTAACTTTGTTTGATGCTGGACTGTTTTGACCGTGAGTTTTTCAAACCGCGGTAATCAAACGCGGTTTTAATGATAATTCAAATTTGAAACGGTATCACTAACCGTCTGGAATTGTACCGTGTTTTATCGTGAAACCGGTAACTGTTTCATCCCTACATGCAGCTAACAAAAATATATGGAATTGTCTGCTCTACCCAAAACCGCAAAAATGGAAGAGGCAAGTGGAAGGGGGATAAAGTAAGGAGCCTCTCTGTCGGCCCTGCATTAAAGACCAAAATTGGTTAAGTATACCAGTTTAACCTCTACAGGTGGTGTGGGACGCTAACGTCCCACCTGGCCAACATTCAGTGAAATTGCAGAGCACCAAATTCAAAAACAGAAATACTCATTTCATAAAAATTCATGAAACATACAGGTGTTATACATCGGTTTAAAGACGAACTTCTCGTTAATCCAACCACGGTGTCAGATTTCAAAAAGGCTTTACGGCGAAAGCAAACCATGCGATTATCTGAGAACAGCGCCCAGCAGACAAAAGTTACCAGCCAAGTAGACGAGTAACAAGTCAGAAATAACGATTAAAATGTATCACTTACCTTTCATGATCTTCATATGGTTACACTCACAAGTCTCCCAGTTACACAATAAATGTTAATTTTGTTCGATCAAGTCCCTCTTTATATCCAAAAACCTGCGGTCACAGCATGCAGACGAAAAATCTAAAAAGTTCCATAAAAGTTCACAGAAACATGTCAAACGATGTTTAAAATCAATCCTCAGGTTGTTTTTGTCATAAATAATCGATCATATTTCAACCAGACTAAAGCTTTGTCAATAGAAAAGAAGAAACAAGAAAGGCTCCCGGTCAGGCGCTGGACTGTCTGGAAATTTCCACTGTCCTCTCATTGAACGTGCTGTTTTCCCTCATTTTTTCAGAGTAAAAGCCTGAAACAATGCCTAAAGACTGGCCACATGTTGTGAAAGCCATAGGGATCGTGAACTGTGTCATAAGTCTTTGTATGGTGGATAGGCTTTCAATGGAAAAATTGGCTTTTCAAAATAAAGGCACTTCCTGGATGGAGTTTCCTCAGGTTTTCGCCTGCCATATCAGTTCTGTTATACTCACAGACATTATTTTAACCGTTTTAGAAACTTTAGATTGTTTTCTATCCAAATCAACGAATTTATATTGATATCCTAGCTTCTGGACCTGATTACTTTGGGCATGCTTTTCATCCAAAATTCTGAATGCTGCCCCCTACCCTAGTGAGGTTAATTTAAGGATCAAAAAATGGACCGCTGTGCCATATAGATTGGAAAATAGTTGTGAGGAGATTTTTGCTGTACCGATTCCATAGCACATGGTTTATGAACTGAAACGCAAAACGTTGCTAGATTCAAATCTTTACACTTTTCAATTTAAATTATTATACAAAATTCTTGCAACCAATAGAATGTTACTGTGCATTCGGTAAGTATTCAGACCCCTTGACTTTTTCCACATTTTGTTACGTTACAGCCTAATTTTAAAATGTATGAAAAGAAAAACCCATTTCCCCTCATCAATCTACACAAACTATCCCATAATGACAAAGCAAAAACGTTTTTTTTGAAATGTTTGCTAAATGATTACAAATACAACCATCCCAGCTCTGCAGATTTTGAGACGGAGACAAAATCATTAAATCCTTTGTTTTGGTACTGTCCATATGTAGCTTGTTTTGGTACTGTCCACATGTAGCTTGTTTTGGTACTTTCCACATGTAGCTTGTTTTGGTACTGTCCACATGTAGCTTGTTTTGGTACTGTCCATATGTAGCTTGTTTTCGTACTGTCCACATGTAGCTTGTTTTGGTACTGTCCACATGTAGCTTGTTTTGGTACTGTCCACATGTAGCTTGTTTTTGGTACTGTCCACATGTAGCTTGTTTTTGGTACTGTCCACATGTAGCTTGTTTTGGTACTGTCCACATGTAGCTTGTTTTGGTACTGTCCACATGTAGCTTGTTTTGGTACTGTCCACATGTAGCTTGTTTTGGTACTGTCCACATGTAGCTTGTTTTGGTACTGTCCACATGTAGCTTGTTTTGGTACTGTCCACATGTAGCTTGTTTTGGTACTGTCCACATGTAGCTTGTTTTTGGTACTGTCCACATGTAGCTTGTTTTTGGTACTGTCCACATGTAGCTTGTTTTTGGTACTGTCCACATGTAGCTTGTTTTGGTACTGTCCACATGTAGCTTGTTTTGGTACTGTCCACATGTAGCTTGTTTTGGTACTGTCCACATGTAGCTTGTTTTGGTACTGTCCACATGTAGCTTGTTTTGGTACTGTCCACATGTAGCTTGTTTTGGTACTGTCCACATGTAGCTTGTTTTGGTACTGTCCACATGTAGCTTGTTTTGGTACTGTCCACATGTAGCTTGTTTTGGTACTGTCCACATGTAGCTTGTTTTGGTACTGTCCACATGTAGCTTGTTTTGGTGTTGTCCACATGTAGCTTGTTTTGGTACTGTCCACATGTAGCTTGTTTTGGTACTGTCCACATGTAGCTTGTTTTGGTACTGTCCACATGTAGCTTGTTTTGGTACTGTCCACATGTAGCTTGTTTTGGTACTGTCAACATGTAGCTTGTTTTGGTACTGTCCATATGTAGCTTGTTTTTGGTACTGTCCACATGTAGCTTGTTTTGGTACTGTCCACATGTAGCTTGTTTTGGTACTGTCCACATGTAGCTTGTTTTGGTACTGTCCACATGTAGCTTGTTTTTGGTACTGTCCACATGTAGCTTGTTTTTGGTACTGTCCACATGTAGCTTGTTTTTGGTACTGTCCACATGTAGCTTGTTTTTGGTACTGTCCACATGTAGCTTGTTTTTGGTACTGTCCACATGTAGCTTGTTTTTGGTACTGTCCACATGTAGCTTGTTTTGGTACTGTCCACATGTAGCTTGTTTTGGTACTGTCCACATGTAGCTTGTTTTTGGTACTGTCCACATGTAGCTTGTTTTTGGTACTGTCCACATGTAGCTTGTTTTTGGTACTGTCCACATGTAGCTTGTTTTTGGTACTGTCCACATGTAGCTTGTTTTTGGTACTGTCCACATGTAGCTTGTTTTTGGTACTGTCCACATGTAGCTTGTTTTGGTACTGTCCACATGTAGCTTGTTTTGGTACTGTCCACATGTAGCTTGTTTTGGTACTGTCCACATGTAGCTTGTTTTGGTACTGTCCACATGTAGCTTGTTTTGGTACTGTCCACATGTAGCTTGTTTTGGTACTGTCCACATGTAGCTTGTTTTGGGTCACAGGTCCAGGAATGGCTGAAGAATGGCAACATTTACCTGGAGCTGACTCTGCAAATATCACCGCTGGGTGATTTGAAAAGGCATAGTCAATTACTCAATAACATAATAATACTTTTAGCAAACATGTTTCTTTAATTTACAATCTGTAACTATGAGAAAGGTTTAGAACTTTTGTGAAACAACACAGTTGGAAAAATATATGGCAAATAGAAATAAAACATGGATGGTGTTCAGAGATGTGTTGAGCTGAAGGGTGGGACAACAAACAAGATAACTAATGTTGAATATACTGTCTGTAAAATGTATATAGTATAAGCTGAAAGTAGAAGCCTAAATGTCGTTGTCCATTGGTTTACTTCAATTAGGGGAGGAGTGGTAGTGTTAGGGGAGGAGTGGTAGGGTTAGGGTAAAATAATAAAGACACGCCTACTCATTCCAGTGTTCTCCTTTATTTTTGCTATTTTCTACATTGTAGAATAATAGTGAAGACATCAACACTATGAAATAACACATGGAATCAAAAAAGTGTTAAACAAATCAAAATATATTTTATATTTGAGATTCTTCAAAGTAGCCACCCTTTGCCTTGAAGACAGCTTTGCACACTTGGCATTCTCTCAACCAGCTTCACCTGGAATGCTTTTCCAACATTCTAGAAGGAGTTCCCACATAGGCTGAGCACTCGTTGGCTGCTTTTCTTTCACTCTGCGGTCCAACTCATCCCAAACCATCTCAATTGGGTTGAGATCAGGTGATTGTGGAGGCCAGGTCATCTGATACAGCACTCCACTCTCCTTCTTGGTCAAATAGCAGTTTTTGATTTGTTAAAAAAGTGAAATATCCAATAAATGTCATTCCACTTCATGATTGTGTTCCACTTGTTGTTGATTCTTCACAAAATAATACAGTTTTATATCTCTGTTTGAAGCCTGAAATGTGGCAAAAGGTCGCAAAGTTCAAGGGGGGCAAATACTTTCGCAAGGCACTGTGTGTATATATAGATATATAGATATAGATATATATATATATATATATATATATAGATATATATATATATATAGAGATATATAGATATATATATAGAGATATATATATAGATATATATATATATATATATATATATAGAGATATAGAGATATAGAGATATAGAGATATATATATATATAGAGATATATATATATATATAGAGATATATATATAGAGATATATATATATATATATATAGAGATATATCTCTATATCTCTATATATATATATCTCTATATATATATATATATATATATATATATATATATATATATATATATATATATCTCTATATATATATATATCTCTATATATATATATATATCTCTCTATATATATATATATATATATATATATATATATATATATATATATATATATATATATATATAGAGATATATATATATAGAGATATAGAGATATATCTCTCTATATATATATATATCTCTATATATATATCTCTATATATATATATATATATATATATATATATATATATATCTCTCTATATATATATATATATATATATAGAGATATAGAGATATAGAGATATATCTCTATATATATATATATATCTCTATATATATATATAGAGAGATATATATATATATATAGAGATATATATATATATAGAGATATATATATATATAGAGATATATATATATATATAGAGATATATATATAGAGATATATATATATAGATATAGAGAGATATATATATATATATATATAGAGATATAGAGATATATCTCTATATATATATATATATCTCTATATATATATCTCTATATATATATATATCTCTATATATATATATATATATATATATATATATATATATATATATATAGAGAGATATATCTCTATATATATATATAGAGATATATATATATAGAGATATATATATATAGAGATATATATATAGAGAGATATATATATAGAGAGATATATATATATATATATAGAGAGATATATATATATATATAGAGATCTATATCTATATATATATATATATATATATATCTCTATATATATATATATCTCTATATATATATATATCTCTATATATATATATCTCTATATATATATATATCTCTATATATATATATCTCTATATATATATATAGAGATATATATATATCTCTATATCTATATATATATCTCTATATATATATATATATCTCTATATCTATATATATATATCTCTATATATATATATATATAGATATATATATAGATATAGAGAGATTATATATATATATATATATATATATATATATATATATATATATATATATATATATATATATATATATATATATATAAATATAAAGCATCCAACGACACACTTAGCTGTTCTGAGTGGTCAAACTCTTCCGAACTGTTTCGGCGGAGAAGCATTTAGCCTACCATATAATATTGCACTAAATCATAGATTTGGCACATTATTGTACACGTGACACATCAGACAGTAGCCTACAATAAGCAAAATATAAATTGCTTGAAGATAATATGTATTTCAATATGAGTTGTAGACCTGTGTAGCCGAGACTGAGTCTTACATGTTATTTGGTTTTTTTTGTGCATATTCCTACTCTCCCTGAGACTCCCTGAGGGAATAGGGTCAAGGGTCACCGTAGAATCCCTTTCATACAGGCTTGTAACCCCACAGCAGGCTAATGAGTGTGAATAGGGTCAAGGGTCACCGTAGAATACCTTTCATACAGGCTTGTTAACCCACAGCAGGCTAATGAGTCAGGAGAAGGTGGTTCTTAAATGATGTCGTTTTTTTTTTACAAATTTATGTTTTACTATACAGTGTGTTGTGATTATTATTATTTTTTTTAAATGCGCTTTAAATACAATTTGATTTTATTCTGTATTCTAGGACTTTGGTGGGCCGTCCCCATCCTGCTCAACTGAACCCCAACCAACGCTGTCACTAGGTCCAGACGGTAACCACGGTGACCGGGACCACACACCGCAGGGGCATGAGATTGGTTACCCCGGAGGCCTTGACAGCTTCAGTGAAATACCTAGATTTAACATCGTAGTCAAAGAGGAGGAGGAAGATTTAGAGGAGTGGAGTTTTAATTATACAGGTAAGTAGCCGACTGAATGTTAACTAGAAATAAAATGGTTCTCTCAAGAGGACAGTTCAATTTGATGAGTCTTTAAAGATGGAATCCTCATTAGGGGAAACAGAGCCACTCTTTGCCCCAGACAGACTCTCTGTTATTTTTTTTATGTTTTGTAGATGAAACGGGTGTGAGCAGCGTGGTATTTTGTTGTTGTTGCAGTATCTGCTGTTCTGTCACCCATGCAATGTCTGAGGAGGAAAATACAGTGTTGGCTGCAATGATGTCTGAGGGGGGAAAGAACAGTGTTGGCTGTAATGATGTCTGAGGGGGGAAAGAACAGTGTTGGTTGTAATGATGTCTGAGGGGGGAAAGAACAGTGTTGGCTGTAATGATGTCTGAGGGGGAAGAACAGTGTTGGCTGTAATGATGTCTGAGGGGGGAAGAACAGTGTTGGCTGTAATGATGTCTGAGGGGGGAGAACAGTGTTGGCTGTAATGAGGAAAGAACAGTGTTGGCTGTAATGATGTCTGAGGGGGGGAGAACAGTGTTGGTTGTAATGATGTCTGAGGGGGAAAGAACAGTGTTGGCTGTAATGATGTCTGAGGGGGGAAGAACAGTGTTGGCTGTAATGATGTCTGAGGGGGGAAAGAACAGTGTTGGCTGTAATGATGTCTGAGGGGGAAAGAACAGTGTTGGCTGTAATGATGTCTGGGGGAAAGAACAGTGTTGGCTGTAATGATGTCTGAGGGGGAAAGAACAGTGTTGGTTGTAATGATGTCTGAGGGGGGAAAGAACAGTGTTGGCTGTAATGATGTCTGGGGGAAAGAACAGTGTTGGCTGTAATGATGTCTGAGGGGGGAAAGAACAGTGTTGGCTGTAATGATGTCTGAGGGGGGAAAGAACAGTGTTGGCTGTAATGATGTCTGGGGGAAAGAACAGTGTTGGCTGTAATGATGTCTGAGGGGGAAAGAACAGTGTTGGCTGTAATGATGTCTGAGGGGGGAAAGGACAGTGTTGGTTGTAATGATGTCTGAGGGGGGAAAGGACAGTGTTGGCTGTAATGATGTCTGAGGGGGGAAAGAACAGTGTTGGCTGTAATGATGTCTGAGGGGGGAAAGGACAGTGTTGGCTGTAATGATGTCTGAGGGGGGAAAGAACAGTGTTGGCTGTAATGATGTCTGAGGGGGGAAAGAACAGTGTTGGCTGTAATGATGTCTGAGGGGGGAAGAACAGTGTTGGCTGTAATGATGTCTGAGGGGGGAAGAACAGTGTTGGCTGTAATGATGTCTGAGAAGAGAAAGAACAGTGTTGGCTGTAATGATGTCTGAGGGGGGAAGAACAGTGTTGGCTGTAATGATGTCTGAGGGGGGAAAGAACAGTGTTGGCTGTAATGATGTCTGAGGGGGGAAGAACAGTGTTGGCTGTAATGATGTCTGAGGGGGGAAGAACAGTGTTGGCTGTAATGATGTCTGAGAAGAGAAAGAACAGTGTTGGCTGTAATGATGTCTGAGGGGGGAAGAACAGTGTTGGCTGTAATGATGTCTGAGGGGGGAAGAACAGTGTTGGCTGTAATGATGTCTGAGGGGGGAGAACAGTGTTGGCTGTAATGATGTCTGAGGGGGGAAAGGACAGTGTTGGCTGTAATGATGTCTGAGGGGGGAGAGAACAGTGTTGGCTGTAATGATGTCTGAGGGGGGAAAGAACAGTGTTGGCTGTAATGATGTCTGAGGGGGGAAAGAACAGTGTTGGCTGTAATGATGTCTGTGGGGGAATGAACAGTGTTGGCTGTAATGATGTCTGAAGGGGGAAAGAACAGTGTTGGCTGTAATGATGTCTGAGGGGGAAATAACAGTGTTGGCTGTAATGATGTCTGAGGGGGGAAGAACAGTGTTGGCTGTAATGATGTCTGAGGGGGAAAGAACAGTGTTGGCTGTAATGATGTCTGAGGGGGAAAGAACAGTGTTGGCTGTAATGATGTCTGAGGGGGAAAGAACAGTGTTGGCTGTAATGATGTCTGAGGGGGAAGAACAGTGTTGGCTGTAATGATGTCTGAGGGGGAAGAACAGTGTTGGCTGTAATGATGTCTGAGAAGAGAAAGAACAGTGTTGGCTGTAATGATGTCTGAGGGGGAAGAACAGTGTTGGCTGTAATGATGTCTGAGGGGGAACAGTGTTGGCTGTAACAGTGTTGGCTGTAATGATGTCTGAGGGGGAAGAACAGTGTTGGCTGTAATGATGTCTGTAATGATGTCTGAGGG
>NC_088216.1:14081631-14124131 GCF_036934945.1 Oncorhynchus masou masou
AGAAATGAGAGAGAGGTGAGAGAACGAGAGGTGAGAAGAGGTGAGAGATGAGAGAGAGGTGAGAGAACGAGAGGTGAGAGAGAAGTGAGAGAGAGGTGAGAGAACGAGAGGTGAGAGAACGAGAGGTGAGAGAACGAGAGGTGAGAGAGAGAAGTGAGAGAACGAGAGGTGAGAGAGAGAAGTGAGAGAACGAGAGGTGAGAGAACGAGAGGTGAGAGAGAGAAGTGAGAGAACGAGAGGTGAGAGAGAGAAGTGAGAGAACGAGAGGTGAAAGAACGAGAGGTGAAAGAACGAGAGGAGAAAGAACGAGAGGAGAGAGGGCAGAGAAAGAGAGCAAGATGAAAGAGGTGTGTGTCACCAGGTGTGTACGGAGGGTTCTCCAGCTCGGTGTCAGGACAACCAATGGTCGACCCGTCCACGAAGCTAGATGGCTCGTTCATGTCCTAGGCAGGAAGTTGGAGGGGTCAGAGGGCAAATATCACAATGTCACAATATCTGACTCCAGACTGAAACAGGAAAACACACACACACAAGGTTAGATGACAGCACACACACACACTCTTACGTACGATCCAGAGTCCGTAGGAAAACACACACACACAAGGTTAGATGACAGCACACACACACACTCTTACGTACGATCCAGAGTCCGTCGAAGGGAACTTTGTCGTGGAACCTCTTGAGATTGTCGTACCACCACTCATGGGTCACATCATCAGAGAAATCAGGAAACGCTGTCAGACCTGGCCACACCTGTGTGTGTGTGTGTGTGTGTGTGTGTGTGTGTGTGTGTGTGTGTGTGTGTGTGTGTGTGTGTGTGTGTGGACAGAAAGAAATGAACAGAGAGAGAGAGAGAGAGAGAGAGAGAGAGAGAGAGAGAGAGAGAGAGAGAGAGAGATGAACGAACAACATAGGAGAGGAGAGAGAGAGAGGTGAACAACATGGGAGAGGAGAGAGAGAGAGGTGAACAACATGGGAGAGGAGAGAGAGAGAGGTGAACAACATGGGAGAGGAGAGAGAGAGAGGTGAACAACATAAGAGAGGAGAGAGAGAGAGGTGAACAACATAGGAGAGGAGAGAGAGAGAGAGAGAGGTGAACAACATAGGAGAGGAGAGAGAGAGGTGAACAACATAGGAGAGGAGAGAGAGAGAGGTGAACAACATAGGAGAGGAGAGGAGAGAGAGAGAGGTGAACAACATAGGAGAGGAGACAGAGAGGACGAGGTAAATGTGGAAATGTGCCTTCTGCTTATCCCACAGAAACACACACACAGGTTAAAGAGGCTGGAGCAGAGGGGGGGCGCAGTAAACCATTTTAGAGGTTAATGGTCTTGCTCAAGGGCACAACGGCAAGCAGGACACGGCATGTAGCCCACTTCCTTCAGCTGCTGTTCCATCTCTCTCTAACCTCCAGCTGCTGGTCCATCTCTCTCTAACCTCCAGCTGCTGGTCCATCTCTCTCTAACCTCCAGCTGCTGGTCCATCTCTCTCTAACCTCCAGCTGCTGGTCCGTCTCTCTCTAACCTCCAGCTGCTGGTCCGTCTCTCTCTAACCTCCAGCTGCTGGTCCGTCTCTCTCTAACCTCCAGCTGCTGGTCCGTCTCTCTCTAACCTCCAGCTGCTGGTCCGTCTCTCTCTAACCTCCAGCTGCTGGTCCGTCTCTCTCTAACCTCCAGCTGCTGGTCCGTCTCTCTCTAACCTCCAGCTGCTGGTCCGTCTCTCTCTAACCTCCAACTGCTGGTCCATCTCTCTCTAACCTCCAACTGCTGGTCCATCTCTCTCTAACCTCCAGCTGCTGGTCCATCTCTCTCTAACCTCCAGCTGCTGGTCCATCTCTCTCTAACCTCCAGCTGCTGGTCCATCTCTCTCTAACCTCTAGGAGTGAGTACCAAACAGATAGAACGTCCACAGAACCTGGGATTGGAACCTTTAGAGGTACCTTCCTGGTGAGTGTGCTTCCATCTGTGTGTGTCTCCCTCCCTCCCTCCCTGGTGAGTGTGCTTCCATCTGTGTGTGTCTCCCTCCCTCCCTTCCTGGTGAGTGTGCTTCCATCTGTATGTGTCTCCCTGCCTCCCTTCCTGGTGAGTGTGCTTCCATCTGTGTGTGTGTGTGTCTCCCTCCCTCCCTGGTGAGTGTGCTTCCATCTGTGTGTGTCTCCCTCCCTCCCTGGTGAGTGTGCTTCCATCTGTATGTGTCTCCCTCCCTCCCTTCCTGGTGAGTGTGCTTCCATCTGTATGTGTCTCCCTCCCTACCTTCCCGATGAGTGTGCTTCCATCTGTGTGGTTGATGAAGACTCCTCTCCTCAGACCTTCGTCATACGGCCAGTACCCTCCTTCTGGCTGGACACTACTGATACCTGGGTCCTGTAGAGGGAGGAGAGGGTTAATACCCCTAGAGGGGGGAGGAGAGGGTTAGTACCCCTAGAGGGGGAGGAGAGGGTTAGTACCCCTAGAGGGGGGAGGAGAGGGTTAGTACCCCTAGAGGGGGAGGGGGGAGGAGAGGGAGGGTTAATACCCCTAGAGGGGGAGGAGAGGGTTAGTACCCCTAGAGGGGGAGGAGAGGGTTAGTACCCCTAGAGGGGGAGGAGAGGGTTAGTACCCCTAGAGGGGGGGAGAGGGTCAGTACCCCTAGAGGGGGAGGAGAGGGTTAATACCCCTAGAGGGGGGGGAGAGGGTCAATACCCCTAGAGGGGGGGGAGGGGGGAGGGGAGAGGGTTAATACCCCTAGAGGGGGGGAGGAGAGGGTTAATACCCCTAGAGGGGGAGGAGAGGGTTAATACCCCTAGAGGGGGGAGGAGAGGGTTAATACCCCTAGAGGGGGAGGAGAGGGTTAATACCCCTAGAGGGGGGAGGAGAGGGTTAATACCCCTAGAGGGGGGAGGAGAGGGTTAATACCCCTAGAGGGGGGAGGAGAGGGTTAATACCCCTAGAGAGGGGGGGAGGAGAGGGGTTAATACCCCTAGAGGGGGAGGAGAGGGTTAATACCCCTAGAGGGGGGAGGAGAGGGTTAATACCCCTAGAGGGGGAGGAGAGGGTTAATACCCCTAGAGAGGGGGGGGAGGAGAGGGGTTAGGGTACCCCTAGAGGGGGAGGAGAGGGTTAGAGGGGGGAGGAGAGGGTTAATACCCCTAGAGGGGGGAGGAGTGGGTTAATACCCCTAGAGGGGGGAGGAGAGGGTTAGTACCCCTAGAGGGGGGAGGAGAGGGTTAATACCCCTAGAGGGGGGAGGAGAGGGTTAGTACCCCTAGAGGGGGAGGAGAGGGTTAGAGGGGGGAGGAGAGGGTTAATACCCCTAGAGGAGGGAGGAGAGGGTCAATACCCCTAGAGGGGGAGGAGAGGGTCAATACCCCTAGAGGGGGAGGAGAGGGTCAATACCCCTAGAGGGGGGAGGAGAGGGTTAATACCCCTAGAGGGGGGGAGGAGAGGGTTAATACCCCTAGAGGGGGGGGAGGAGGAGAGGGTTAATACCCCTAGAGGGGTGGGAGAGGGTTAATACCCCTAGAGGGGGGAGGAGAGGGTTAATACCCCTAGAGGGGGGAGGAGAGGGTTAATACCCCTAGAGGGGGAGGAGAGGGTTAATACCCCTAGAGGGGGAGGAGAGGGTCAATACCCCTAGAGGGAGGAGGAGGGGGTTAATACCCCTAGAGGGAGGAGGAGGGGGTTAATACCCCTAGAGGGGGGAGGAGGGGGTTAATACCCCTAGAGGGGGGAGGAGGGGGTTAATACCCCTAGAGGGGGGAGGAGAGGGTTAATACCCCTAGAGGGGGGAGGAGAGGGTTAATACCCCTAGAGGGGGGAGGAGAGGGTTAATACCCCTAGAGGGGGGAGGAGGGGGTTAATACCCCTAGAGGGGGGAGGAGAGGGTTAATACCCCTAGAGGGGGAGGAGAGGGTTAATACCCCTAGAGGGGGGAGGAGAGGGTTAGAGGGGGGAGGAGGGGGTTAATGTACCAGCATCATGACGTAGCGCTGTCCGTGGCTGTGTAGGTCTTTCACCATGTCAGGCAGGGTCGAGAAGGCCGTGGGGTCAAAGGTGAAGTCTAGAGAACGGTCCATGTAGTCTATATCATTCCACTGCACATCCTGGAACACACACATATATACACACACACACACACTGAGGGAGTCAGTACCTGAGGTATTCTATAGTTCCTCATGTTATATACACACATATATACACACACACTGAGGGAGTCAGTACCTGAGGTATTCTATAGTTCCTCATGTTATATACACACATATATACACACACACACTGAGGGAGTCAGTACCTGAGGTATTCTATAGTTCCTCATGTTATATACACACATATATACACACACACTGAGGGAGTCAGTACCTGAGGTATTCTATAGTTCCTCATGTTATATACACACACACTGAGGGAGTCAGTACCTGAGGTATTATATAGTTCCTCATGTTATATACACACATATATACACACACTGAGGGAGTCAGTACCTGAGGTATTCTATAGTTCCTCATGTTATATACACACATATATACACACACACTGAGGGAGTCAGTACCTGAGGTATTCTATAGTTCCTCATGTTATATACACACATATATACACACACACTGAGGGAGTCAGTACCTGAGGTATTCTATAGTTCCTCATGTTATATACACACACACACACTGAGGGAGTCAGTACCTGAAGTATTCTATAGTTCCTCATGTTATATACACACATATATACACACACACTGAGGGAGTCAGTACCTGAAGTATTCTATAGTTCCTCATGTTATATACACACACACTGAGGGAGTCAGTACCTGAGGTATTCTATAGTTCCTCATGTTATATACACACACTGAGGGAGTCAGTACCTGAGGTATTCTATAGTTCCTCATGTTATATACACACACACTGAGGGAGTCAGTACCTGAGGTATTCTATAGTTCCTCATGTTATATACACACATATATACACACACACTGAGGTAGTCAGTACCTGAAGTATTCTATAGTTCCTCATGTTATACACACACATATATACACACACACTGAGGGAGTCAGTACCTGAAGTATTCTATAGTTCCTCATGTTATACACACACATATATACACACACACTGAGGGAGTCAGTACCTGAGGTATTCTATAGTTCCTCATGTTATATACACACACACTGAGGGAGTCAGTACCTGAGGTATTCTATAGTTCCTCATGTTATATACACACACACTGAGGGAGTCAGTACCTGAGGTATTCTATAGTTCCTCATGTTATATACACACACACTGAGGGAGTCAGTACCTGAGGTATTCTATAGTTCCTCATGTTATATACACACATATATACACACACACTGAGGGAGTCAGTACCTGAGGTATTCTATAGTTCCTCATGTTATATACACACATATATATACACACACTGAGGGAGTCAGTACCTGAGGTATTCTATAGTTCATCATGTTATATACACACATATATACACACACACTGAGGGAGTCAGTACCTGAGGTATTATATAGTTCCTCATGTTATATACACACATATATACAC
The DNA here is from genome assembly GCF_036934945.1 of Oncorhynchus masou masou. NCBI lineage: Eukaryota > Metazoa > Chordata > Actinopteri > Salmoniformes > Salmonidae > Oncorhynchus > Oncorhynchus masou. The sequence continues at coordinate 14,087,143 of NC_088216.1, forward strand.
ACACTGAGGGAGTCAGTACCTGAGGTATTCTATAGTTCCTCATGTTATATACACACATATATACACACACACTGAGGGAGTCAGTACCTGAAGTATTCTATAGTTCCTCATGTTATATACACACATATATACACACACACTGAGGGAGTCAGTACCTGAGGTATTCTATAGTTCCTCGTGTTATATACACACATATATACACACACACACACTGAGGGAGTCAGTACCTGATGTATTCTATAGTTCCTCATGTTATATACACACACACATATACACACACACACTGAGGGAGTCAGTACCTGAGGTATTCCATAGTTCCTCATGTTCTTGACGACGTCCCAGGTGGCATTGCTACTTCCGTAACCCCAGCGACAGAGATGGTACCCCAGCGCCCAGTAGACCGGCATGGCGGGGTAACCTGAGAGAGGCGACGGCGAGAATCAGACAGCGACGACTTACCAAGGACACGAGGAAGAAACAGATCCTAATCTTTCTGTAGACTGACCTACGACCTCCAAATACTGTCCAATCACAGAGGCCGGATCGGGACCCAGGAAGACGTAGAAGTCCAGGATCCCACCAATGGTACGCCAGGTGATGGCAGGGCCCGGCTGGAGGACCACGTCTACAGAACCAACATCCACAGAGCATTCATAAACACGCCATAAAGACACAGCATCACTCAGACATCAGTGGAGATTCAGGATACTGAACGTAAAATGTGGTTGAAATGGGACGTGGCCACTGACCCATCCTGTCCCAGTAAACAGGAGCTAGAGTAATGGTAGTAATGGTAGAAATGGGACGTGGCCCCTGACCCATCCTGTCCCAGTAAACAGGAGCTAGAGTAATGGTAGTAATGGTAGAAATGGGATGTGGCCACTGACCCATCCTGTCCCAGTAAACAGGAGCTAGAGTAATGGTAGTAATGGTAGAAATGGGACGTGGCCACTGACCCATCATGTCCCAGTAAACAGGAGCTAGAGTAAAGGTAGTAATGGTAGAAATGGGACGTGGCCCCTGACCCATCCTGTCCCAGGAAACAGGAGCTTGAGTAAAAGTAGAAATGGGACGTGGCCACTGACCCATCATGTCCCAGTAAACAGGAGCTAGAGTAAAGGTAGTAATGGTAGAAATGGGACGTGGCCACTGACCCATCATGTCCCAGTAAACAGGAGCTAGAGTAATGGTAGTAATGGTAGAAATGGGATGTGGCCACTGACCCATCCTGTCCCAGTAAACAGGAGCTAGAGTAGAGGTAGAAATGGGATGTGGCCACTGACCCATCATGTCCCAGTAAACAGGAGCTAGAGTAAAGGTAGTAAAGGTAGAAATGGGACGTGGCCACTGACCCATCCTGTCCCAGTAAACAGGAGCTAGAGTAAAGGTAGTAATGGTAGAAATGGGACGTGGCCACTGACCCATCCTGTCCCAGTAAACAGGAGCTAGAGTAAAGGTAGTAGAGGTAGAAATGGGACGTGGCCCCTGACCCATCATGTCCCAGTAAACAGGAGCTAGAGTCAAGGTAGTAATGGTAGAAATGGGACGTGGCCACTGACCCATCCTGTCCCAGTAAACAGGAGCTAGAGTAAAGGTAGTAAAGGTAGAAATGGGACGTGGCCACTGACCCATCCTGTCCCAGTAAACAGGAGCTAGAGTAAAGGTAGTAAAGGTAGAAATGGGACGTGGCCACTGACCCATCCTGTCCCAGTAAACAGGAGCTAGAGTAATGGTAGTAATGGTAGAAATGGGACGTGGCCCCTGACCCATCCTGTCCCAGTAAACAGGAGCTAGAGTAAAGGTAGTAAAGGTAGAAATGGGACGTGGCCACTGACCCATCCTGTCCCAGTAAACAGGAGCTAGAGTAATGGTAGTAATGGTAGAAATGGGACGTGGCCCCTGACCCATCCTGTCCCAGTAAACAGGAGCTAGAGTCAAGGTAGTAATGGTAGAAATGGGACGTGGCCACTGACCCATCATGTCCCAGTAAACAGGAGCTAGAGTAAAGGTAGTAATGGTAGAAATGGGACGTGGCCACTGACCCATAGCGTTGCTGTTGAGCAGGAAGAATCCATGTGCTGTCCCCGTCCCTCCCTCATCCATGGCCAGGTAGAAGGGATGAACCCCGTACAGGTTAGTCAGCTCCTACAGACACAGGATATAGAATAGAGTCACGGTCAGGTAGAAGGGATGAGGTCCTACAGACACAGGATATAGAATAGAGTCACGGTCAGGTAGAAGGGATGAGGTCCTACAGACACAGGATATAGAGTAGAGTCACGGTCAGGTAGAAGGGATGAGGTCCTACAGACACAGGATATAGAATAGAGTCACGGTCAGGTAGAAGGGATGAGGTCCTACAGAAACAGGATATAGAATAGAGTCACGGTCAGCTAGAAGGGATGAGGTCCTACAGACACAGGATATAGAATAGAGTCATGGTCAGGTAGAAGGGATGAGGTCCTACAGAAACAGGATATAGAATAGAGTCACGGTCAGGTAGAAGGGATGAGGTCCTACAGACACAGGATATAGAATAGAGTCATGGTCAGGTAGAAGGGATGAGGTCCTACAGACACAGGATATAGAATAGAGTCACGGTCAGGTAGAAGGGATGAGGTCCTACAGACACAGGATATAGAATAGAGTCACGGTCAGGTAGAAGGGATGAGGTCCTACAGACAAAGGATATAGAATAGAGTCACGGTCAGCTAGAAGGGATGAGGTCCTACAGACACAGGATATAGAATAGAGTCACGGTCAGGTGGAAGGGATGAGGTCCTCCAGACACAGGATATAGAGTAGAGTCACGGTCAGGTAGAAGGGATGAGGTCCTACAGACACAGGATATAGAATAGAGTCACAGTCAGGTAGAAGGGATGAGGTCCTACAGACACAGGATATAGAATAGAGTCACGGTCAGGTAGAAGGGATGAGGTCCTACAGACACGGGATATAGAATAGAGTCATGTTCAGGTGGAAGGGATGAGGTCCTACAGACACAGGATATAGAGTCCCGGTCAGGTAGAAGGGATGAGGTCCTACAGACACAGGATATAGAATAGAGTCACGGTCAGGTAGAAGGGATGAGGTCCTACAGACACGGGATATAGAATAGAGTCACGGTCAGGTAGAAGGGATGAGGTCCTACAGACACAGGATATAGAATAGAGTCACGGTCAGGTAGAAGGGATGAGGTCCTACAGACACGGGATATAGAATAGTCATGGTCAGGTAGAAGGGATGAGGTCATACAGACACAGGATATAGAATAGAGTCATGTTCAGGTGGAAGGGATGAGGTCCTACAGACACGGGATATAGAATAGAGTCATGTTCAGGTGGAAGGGATGAGGTCCTACAGACACGGGATATAGAATAGAGTCATGTTCAGGTGGAAGGGATGAGGTCATACAGACACAGGATATAGAATAGAGTCATGTTCAGGTGGAAGGGATGAGGTCCTACAGACACGGGATATAGAATAGAGTCATGGTCAGGTAGAAGGGATGAGGTCCTACAGACAAAGGATATAGAATAGAGTCATGTTCAGGTGGAAGGGTCGTTACCGTGGGCGCCACGTCTCTCGCCCACATGGTGAGGGTGTTCCAGTGGATGTCGTGTAGGAAGGAGGAGCGGTGTTCTCCCAGCCCATAGATGTACTGACTGGACAGACTGCTGGACAGCTGGAGGAACTGGTCACAGTAGAACAGAGGAGCTGCCGTGGTGTTGAGGCTGGGGGGGGGGGGGGGGGGCAGAGAGAGACGACATGAAGACAGCTGGAGGAACTGGTCACAGTAGAACAGAGGAGCTGCCGTGGTGTTGAGGCTGGGGGGGGCAGAGAGAGACGACATGAAGACAGCTGGAGGAACTGGTCACAGTAGAACAGAGGAGCTGCCGTGGTGTTGAGGCTGGGGGGGGGCAGAGAGAGACGACATGAAGACAGCTGGAGGAACTGGTCACAGTAGAACAGAGGAGCTGCCGTGGTGTTGAGGCTGGGGGGGGGGGCAGAGAGAGACGACATGAAGACAGCTGGAGGAACTGGTCACAGTAGAACAGAGGAGCTGCCGTGGTGTTGAGGCTGGGGGGGGGGCAGAGAGAGACGACATGAAGACAGCTGGAGGAACTGGTCACAGTAGAACAGAGGAGCTGCCGTGGTGTTGAGGCTGGGGGGGGGGGGGCAGAGAGAGACGACATGAAGACAGCTGGAGGAACTGGTCACAGTAGAACAGAGGAGCTGCCGTGGTGTTGAGGCTGGGGGGGGGGCAGAGAGAGACGACATGAAGACAGCTGGAGGAACTGGTCACAGTAGAACAGAGGAGCTGCCGTGGTGTTGAGGCTGGGGGGGGGGGCAGAGAGAGACGACATGAAGACAGCTGGAGGAACTGGTCACAGTAGAACAGAGGAGCTGCCGTGGTGTTGAGGCTGGGGGGGGGGCAGAGAGAGACGACATGAAGACAGCTGGAGGAACTGGTCACAGTAGAACAGAGGAGCTGCCGTGTTGAGGCTGGGGGGGGGGGGGCAGAGAGAGACGACATGAAGACAGCTGGAGGAACTGGTCACAGTAGAACAGAGGAGCTGCCGTGGTGTTGAGGCTGGGGGGGGGGGGGGCAGAGAGAGACGACATGAAGACAGCTGGAGGAACAGGTCACAGTAGAACAGAGGAGCTGCCGTGGTGTTGAGGCTGGGGGGGGGGGCAGAGAGAGACGACATGTAGACAGCTGGAGGAACTGGTCACAGTAGAACAGAGGAGCTGCCGTGGTGTTGAGGCTGGGGGGGGGGGGGGGGGGGGGGCAGAGAGAGACGACATGAAGACAGCTGGAGGAACTGGTCACAGTAGAACAGAGGAGCTGCCGTGGTGTTGAGGCTGGGGGGGGGGGGCAGAGAGAGACGACATGAAGACAGCTGGAGGAACTGGTCACAGTAGAACAGAGGAGCTGCCGTGGTGTTGAGGCTGGGGGGGGGGCAGAGAGAGACGACATGAAGACAGACACACAACCACAGGCATTATGTCAAAAGAAACTATCCCCATTCCCAGATTACTCCAACCAGACTACAGAGAGAGAGACGGAGAGAGAGAAAGACAGAGAGTAGAGACTCCCGGGAGAGAGAGAGTAGAGGCCACAGAAAGAGAGAGAGTAGAGGCCACAGAGAGAGAGAGAGAGAGAGAGAGAGAGAGAGAGAGAGTAGACTACAGAGAGAGAGAGAGTAGAGACTACAGAGAGAGACAGAGTAGAGATTAGAGACTACAGACAGAGAGACAGAAAGAGACACAGTAGAGACTACAGAGAGAGAGAGAGAGAGAGACAGAGAGAGAGTAGAGACTACAGAGAGAGTAGAGACTACAGAGAGAAAGACAGAGAGACAGTAGAGACTACAGAGAGAGAGACACAGTAGAGACTACAGAGAGAGAGAGAGAGAGAGTAGAAACCACAGAGAGAGGAGAGACAGAGAATAACTCATGCATACAGCACAGCTCCTGTGGAAGTTCTCTTCACGATGATGCCAAACGGCTCATTGGACAGCTCCACAGAGTAGGCGGGACTAGAGGCCTTCTCTGTGGCCTTGGGCACGGCGATTGGCACCTCGAACCGCGACTCAGACGGGTCGGTGATCTGAACATAACAAAAGAGAGATGAATGATATGACGGCCAAAGACCCCAGAGATCTGACTCAGGGACCGAATTCATGTGTGTGTGTGTGTGTGTGTGTGGGAGCATTAATGTGTGTCTATACACTACATTTATGTGCATCTGTCTGTATTTATGTGTGTGCACTTCTGCCTATGTGTGTGTGTGTGTGAGTGTGTGAGAGCATTAATGTGTGTCTATACAGTACATTCATGTGAATCTGCCTGTGTGAGTGTGTGCATTAATTTGTGTGTGTGTACAGTACATTCATGTGCGTCAGTATGTATGTATTGGTGTGTGTGTGTGTGTGTGTGTACAGTACATTCATGTGCGTCAGTATGTATGTATTGGTGTGTGTGTGCACAGTACATTCATGTGCATCAGTATGTATGTATTGGTGTGTGTGTGTGTGTGTACAGTACATTCATGTGCGTCAGTATGTATGTATTTGTGTGTGTGTGTGTGTGTGTGTACAGTACATTCATGTGCGTCAGTATGTATGTATTGGTGTGTGTGTGTGTGTACAGTACATTCATGTGCGTCAGTATGTATGTATTGGTGTGTGTGTGTGTGTGTGTGTGTGTGTGTATACAGTACATTCATGTGCATCAGTAGGTATGTATTGGTGTGTGTGTGTGTGTGTGTGTGTGTGTGTGTGTGTGTGTGTGTACAGTACATTCATGTGCGTCAGTATGTATGTATTGGTGTGTGTGTGTGTGTGTGTGCACAGTACATTCATGTGCGTCAGTATGTATGTATTGGTGTGTGTGTGTGTGTGTGTGTGTGTACAGTACATTCATGTGCGTCAGTAGGTATGTATCGGTGTGTGTGTGTGTGTGTGTGTGTGTGTGTGTGTGTGTGTGTGTGTGTGTGTGTGTGTGTGTGTGTGTGTACAGTACATTCATGTGCGTCAGTATGTATGTATTGGTGTGTGTGTGTGTGTGTGTGTGTGTGTGTATACAGTACATTCATGTGCGTCAGTATGTATGTATTTGGTGTGTGTGTGTGTGTGTGTGTGTATACAGTACATTCATGTGCGTCAGTAGGTATGTATCGGTGTGTCCTCCCTGCCTCCTCACCCTGACTCGGAGCCTGTTGTCCGTCTCATAGAGGAGCTCCAGCTGTAAGGTCAGAATGTCTTCAGGGTAGTAGGTCTTCACCGTCTTCTCCAGAGTTCCTGTCTGACCCAAGTCTGTGGCGTTAACAGACACCAGGGAGTAGGAGGGGTACCCAGGAGGGTAGAAACACCAGGGAACACCGTTCCTCCCCGGGGCAGGGGGGGAGGAGGGGGCAGGGGGAGGAGGGGGCAGGGGGGGGAGGAGGGGGCAGGGGGGAGGAGGAGGCAGGGGGGAGGAGGAGGCAGGGGGGAGGAGGGGGCAGGGGGGGAGGAGGAGGCAGGGGGGGAGGAGGGGGCAGGGATGAAGCAACAGTTCCTCGCCTCACACAACTCCCTGGTCACCACCACCCCTCTCTCTGGGTAGCAGTCAAACCTCCAGGCCTCTGGGACCACTCCACAAGCCTGGGGCTCTGGTAGGGCTCTACCCCCGTCTCCCCCACCCGTCCCTGGGGAGCCCCTGGGCGGCGGGGCCCTGTGGGGGACGCTGTTGGAGGGGGCTTGGAGCCAGAAGATGGTCACCAGAAGCCAGAGGCCACAGACCAGGAGCAGCAGGGAGCCCAGGGAGATGAGGGCCGTGGTGGCAGAACAGGAGGGCCTCCGGGGCAGCAGGGGGCGCTCTGTCTCCTCTGGGTCCTTCCCCTGAAATCACAACGACAGTTACAGGTTGACTGCAACACCGGTGTAGTCTGGGTAAGAACGTGAGCCCTGCAGGAGCCTTGGCCTGTGCGAGTCAGAACGGCTCCTGCCCCTATGAGCCCATCTCCTGTTTCTGCAGTGTGAGGCAGCTTGATGCACAGTACACCCCCTGCAGGGGTGCAGGACACAAGTCACTCACCTGCCAGTCTGTTTCTGCTCTTTTGTAAAAATGCAGGGGTACAAAGCAGTTGAGGTACTATGTACATACACAGTACCAGTCAAAGGTTTGGACACAACTCCTCATTCAAGGGGTTTTTCTTTAATTTTGTACTATTTTCTACATTGTAGAATAACAGTGAAGACATCAAAACAATGAAGTAACACGTATGGAATCATGTAGTAAGCAACAACAACAACAAAAATATTTGAGATTCTTCAGAGTAGCCACCCTTTGCCTTGATGACAGCTTTGCACACTCTTGGCATTCTCTCAACCAGCTTCATGAGGTAGTCACCTGGAATGCATTTCAATTAACAGGTGTGCCTTGTTTGCGGAATTTCTTACCTTCTTAATGCGTTTGAGACAATCAGTTGTGTTGTGACAAGGTAGGGGGGGGGGGGTATACAGAAGATAGCCCTATTTGGTAAAAGACCAAGTCCATTTTATGGCATGAACAGTTCAAATAAGCAAAGAGAAACGACAGCCCATCATCACTTTAAGACATGAAGGTCAGTCAATAAGGAAAATGTTAAGAACTTTGAAAGTTTCTTCAAGTGCAGTTGCAAAAACCATCAAGCGCTATGATGAAACTGGCTCTCATGAGGACCGCCACAGGAAAGGAAGACAGAGTTACCTCTGCTGCAGAGGATAAGTTCATTAGAGTTACCAGCCTCAGATTGCAGCCAAATAAATGCTTCACAGAGTAACAGACATCTCAACATAAACAATATTTTGATTTGTTTAACACTTTTCTGGTTACTACATGATTCCACAAGTGTTATTTCATAGTTTTGATGTCTTCACTATTATTCTACAATTTAGACAATTAGTTAAAAAAATAAAGAAATCCCCCTTGAATGAGTAGGTGTGTCCCAAACTTTTGACTGGTACTGTAGGGTTGGGGTAAAATGTGACTACATTACTATACATGACAGAATCCCACTATTTATTTTATTTTACCTTTATTTAACTAGGCAGGTCAGTTAAGAACAAATTCTTATTTTCAATGACTGCCTAGGAACAATGGGTTAACTGCCTTGTTCAGGGGCAGAACGACAGATTTGTACCTTGTCAGCTCGGGGGTTTGAACTTGCAACCTTCCGGTTACTAGTCCAACGCTCTGACCACTAGGCTACCCTGCCGCCACTAGAGTGTCAGGTAGTTCTCACCTCCTCCCGTACAGGAGCCTCCTCTGAAGCAGCAGCGTTGGTGAACTGGACATCCTCTGGGCTCAGTCTCTTATAAGACACCATCTACACAGAGACCAGGACAACGTAGACGGGTGAGGACACTACAGACTCAAATCAAAATCAAAGACACAGTAGACTCAGGTAGCGGCATATCAAACCCAGTGTTTGGTTTACAGACACTGTAAAGACGTGTGTACACTCATCTCCAGTAAGCCGACTGGCGAGTAGATTCGACTGGATCATATAGTTAGATAAGATTACATACATAGCTTCATAAATTGGACATTGCCGAATAGCCTTGCTAGACTTTCGACCCGTAGATAGCCAACACAAGCGGTGCTGTAAATGCCAAAGGTGAATTTATCTGGCCACCTCGGCTGGGGATACTAGCTGAGTTTACCTCAACTCCACGATATCGTATTACGGGGATTTAATAAACAAAAACGAGGCTGTGAAAGTAAGGTTACCCAAACAACTAGCTAGTTAGTATCCCTCTAACTTAGCTTGCGTGCCGTTTTGCCAAAGTATCCAGGATAAGTGTGTTATTGATAAAACGTCCTCTGTCACATAACCCATGATGGTGAAGGACGAGGCTTTGTGAGGACAGTAAACATTAGCTGCTTAGCCTTGTAGCCAACATTAGGCTTGTTGGAGTAGCTATCTAATGTTAGTTTCCATGGAAACCAGATCAAAGAAAGCGACACCACAAACGTTTCTTACCTCGACTGTTTGTCTCGGGTTTTTCACTAATAATAATACACGTTCCCTCGATGTAGGTTTTTTGAAAACGTGTCTCGCATGCCGTCGTCTCTCCTTCCATAAACAAGTTGTTGTTCTCTCAGGCTTCGGTTCTTCTTCGGTGGATTTAACGGCGGTCGGGATTCACCGTTAACGGTGCACTACCGCCACCTACTGTACTGGAGTCAGAGAAACGGAAGAACTAAATCAAATCTGACAGCCCTGTGTCTCTTAATTAAATACATAAATAAATAAAACAAAAGATTGGATACTATATCTGTCGAGGTTCTACCCAGTCAACTCTTTACACTTTGTGCCCAGGCAAGTCTCAGGCAGTGAGGTGGTGGATAAATGATGTTCCACTCAGGCTGTTTCCCATTGAAACAAAAAATATTCAGTTCCGTTCTGCTCGACAGGGTGGCTCTCCCTTTGACACCAATGCATTGGCAGCTAGAGCTCATCTGCGAAGTTCATTAACCATATATGGACCAGAAAAAAAAAGGGAGTGGGATGTCTTGCATTCTCTTCCGTCTCTGCTGAGGTGCGTTGACCATGCAGAAAATGGCAGCCTTGCTTGTTACGCTGTTCGAGTCAAATCAAATCAAAATCAAATGTATTTATATAGCCCTTCGTACATCAGCTGATATCTCAAAGTGCTGTACAGAAACCCAGCCTAAAACCCCAAACGGCAAGCAATGCAGGTGTAGAAGCACGGTGGTTAGGAAAAACTCCCTAGAAAGGCCAAAACCTAGGATGAAAACTTTAGAGGAACCAGGCTATGTGGGGTGGCCAGTCCTCTTCTGGCTGTGCCGGGTAGAGATTATAACAGAACATGGCCAAGATGTTCAAATGTTCGTAAATGACCAGCATGGTCGTATAATAATAAGGCAGAACAGTTGAAACTAGAGCAGCAGCACGGCCAGGTGGACTGGGGACAGCAAGGAGTCATCATGTCAGGTAGTCCTGGGGCATGGTCCTAGGGCTCAGGTCCTCCGAGAGAGAGAAGGAGAGAATTAGAGAACGCACACTTAGATTCACACAGGACACCGAATTGGACAGGAGAAGTACTCCAGATATAACAAACTGATGAGCCCCCCGACACATAAACTACTGCAGCATAAATACTGGAGGCTGAGACAGGAGGGGTCAGGAGACACTGTGGCCCCATCCGAGGACACCCCCGGACAGGGCCAAACAGGAAGGATAATCAGAGACGGTTCGCGAGCTGAAACATCCGTATCGGGGAATAATTATAATGTTCAGTATGTGGCAGCACATTAAATGTGTGAACGTCAATGTATCAAATAATATGTTTTGATGTGATTTGGTTTTCCTATCAGATGTAATGACTTATTCAACCGGCTGTTTCCAACCCCAAGACTGGTCAAACAGGGTTTCAACTCCAGTTTGGGAAACCCTGAGGGAAAGGACGGCCTCCTCACTTCCATCTCTTCCTGCCATCCTCCCCTCCCCGACTTCCTCTGTACTGGGAATAGACGCTGCCCAGTTTTTCTATCCCACTACTCCTGCAACCTCTGCATCATTACTGCCCATATCAGTCCCTAAAGCCTCTGCCCATATCAGTCCCTAAAGCCTCCGCCCATATCAGTCCCTAAAGCCTCCGCCCATATCAGTCCCTAAAGCCTCTGCATCATTACTGCCCATATCAGTCCCTAAAGCCTCCGCCCATATCAGTCCCTAAAGCCTCTGCATCATTACTGCCCATATCAGTCCCTAAAGCCTCTGCCCATATCAGTCCCTAAAGCCTCTGCATCATTACTGCCCATATCAGTCCCTAAAGCCTCTGCATCATTACTGCCCATATTAGTCCCTAAAGCCTCTGCCCATATCAGTCCCTAAAACCTCTTGCCCATATCAGTCCCTAAAGCCTCTGCATCATTACTGCCCATATCAGTCCCTAAAGCCTCTGCCCATATCAGTCCCTAAAACCTCTTGCCCATATCAGTCCCTAAAGCCTCTGCATCATTACTGCCCATATCAGTCCCTAAAGCCTCTTGCCCATATCAGTCCCTAAAGCCTCTGCATCATTACTGCCCATATCAGTCCCTAAAACCTCTGCACCATTACTGCCCATATCAGTCCCTAAAGCCTCTGCCCATATCAGTCCCTAAAGCCTCTGCCCATATCAGTCCCTAAAGCCTCTTGCCCATATCAGTCCCTAAAGCCTAGCATCATTAGAGGCCATATCAGTCCCTAAAGCCTCTGCATCATTACATATCAGTCCCTAAAGCCTCTGCCCAGTATTATGTAAATCTGCATCATTACTGTTTGTATTTTAATAAAATCTGCATCATTTGTTGTTTTTAAACTGTTTTTGCTTTGTCATTATGAAATGTCTGCATCATTACTGCCCATATCAGTCCCTAAAGTATTGTGATGTCATTATCAGTCCCTAAACCTCTGCATCATTACTGCCCATATCAGTCATTAAAGGTATTGTGATGTCATTATGAGCCCATATCAGTCCCTAAAGATCTGCATCATTACTGCCCAGAATCAGTCCCTAAATCATCTATATCAGTCCCTAAACTTACTCTTGAAAGTTGTAATAGTAGAATGCACAAGGTGCAACCAGTCCCTAAATTGGGTCTGCCCATATCAGTCCCTCTTGTCTTGTCAGTCATTACACACCATATCAGATATGTATAACTGGTCTGAAATGTCCAGGTCAACTCAGTCCATGACAGCATGGGATAGTTGTTTTTTTGCCCACATAGATAATGTCTGTAATTTTTTTTGTCCCAAATGAATACATATTAGACATGGTAAATGTTTAGAATCATTAGAAAATCAGCTTTAAAACAGCATCATTTTCTTTGCATATCAGTCCCAAAATCTGCATCAGAACTGCCCACATAGTCCCTAAACTCTGCATCATTACTGCCCATCTCCAGTCCAACAAGAGCCGTCTGCATCAACGGTGCCCATGTCATGAAAGCCTGGTGCCCATATCAGAAAAGCCCTGCATCTGATACTGTCCCAGTATCAGTCCCTAAAGCATGTCATGCCCATTTCAGTGGCCAAAAGACAGCATCATTACATGGGCTACATATAGTAAGTCAAAGCCGCTGTTTCTGCTGGCTAGTTTCAGTCCCTAAAGCCTCTGCAGGGCTCACCATATCGCCTAAAAATCTGTCATCAATAAGCCCAATCAGTTTCTAATGTGGCATAATATGCAGACCTAAACTTGTCGCCTATCAGTTCCCATTTGGGAAGACGTTTCACATTGTTAGGGCAGGGACATGAGCATCTCGTCGTTATTTACAGATCCCTGGTTTCAGCCATTCGCTAATCAGAAAAGTATCTGCAGCTCATTTGGATTCAGCTTCCCGAAAGTAAATTTATATTTTGTTAAAATATTATAATTACTCCTCCTGTCTAAATAAAATAATTCAAAATTCATGACCTGACATCTTGACTTGACCTAAAGACTCAGAGGGTCATTACTTGACTATAGCCAAAGCCTCTGCATCATTACCAGAGAGATTGACTCAACCACAGAGAGTCATTACCTAAGAGCTCTGATCATTCAGCCATATCAGTCCATTAAAGCTTGACTCAGCCACAGAGGGTCATTACCAGAGAGTTTGACTCAACCACAGAGAGTCATTCCCAAAGCTTGACTCAGCCACAGAGGGTCATTCCCTAAAGTTTGACTCAACCACAGAGAGTCAATCCCTAAAGCTCTGACTCAGTCCCTAAAGCCTTACCTAGATAAAGCTTGACTAAAGCCACTGCATCATTACTGTCAGAGTTTCAGTCCCTAAAGCCACTGAGGTCATTCCCTAAGAGCTTGATATCAGTCCCTAAAGCATTGCATCATTACTGACTCATATCAGTCACTAAAGCCATTGCCCAGAGAGCTTGACTCAGCCACAGAGAGTCCATTAGCTCCTTCAAATAAATAGCTGTGGATTGTTTCAAATCACAAGTGTATAGGGATATGCCTATTGGAAAGCCTCTGCAGTTTAGGCCCAGCTGATTATTGACTTGCCCATATCTGTTATAAAGCCTCTGATTATTACTGGCCATTAGCTGATCCCTAAAGCCAAGCATGATTATTGACTTCAGTCCCTAAAGCCTCTGATTATTGACTTGGCCATATCTGATTATAATCAGGCCAAGCTGATTATTGACTTGTCCCTAAAGCTGATTATTGACTTGGCCTATCTGTTATAAAGCCGAGCTGATTATTGACTTGCCCTAGCTGATTATAATCAGGCCTAGCTGATTATTGACTTGGCCTAGCTGATTATAATCAGTCCCTAAAGCCTCTGCCCATATTGAGTTGGCCTAAAGCTGCCCATAATCAGTCCCTGATTATTGACTCTGCCTAGCATTACTTGGCCTAGCAGATCCCTAAAGCCGAGCTGATTATTACTTGGCCATATCTGATTATAAAGCCTCAGCATCATTATTGACTTGTCCCTAAAGCTGATTATTGACTGCCCATATCAGTTATAAAGCCTCTGCATGATTATTGACTTCCCTAGCTGATTATTGACTTGGCCATATCTGTTATAATCAGCCTAGCTGATTATTGACTTGGCCTAGCTGATTATAAAGGCCTCTGCATTATTGACTTGGCCATATCAGTTATAATCAGGCCTAGCTGATTAGTCCCTAAAGCCTAGCTGATTATAATCAGAACTAGCTGATTATTGACTTGTGTCTGTCAGTAAAAAGCATCTAAAATTGTGCAGATAATTTGTCTTGAGTTTAACATTGAGACAGTCCCTAAGGGGGGCCTCTGCCCATATCAGTCCCTAAAGCTCTCATCATTAATGCTATCAGTCCCAAATGCTCTCATCATTACAGCCCAATCAGTCCCTAAAGCCTCTGCCCATCAGTCCCTAAACTGCCCATATCAGTCCCTAAAGCCTCTGCAGAATGCTCTCAGTCCCAAAGCCTCTGCATCATTACTGAATGCTCTAAAGCCTCTGCATCATTACTGCCCATATCAGTCCCTAAAGCCTCTGCATCATTAATGCCCATATCAGTCCCAAATGCATCTACTGCCCATATCAGTCCCTAGAAGCCTCTGCTCTCCAGAATGCATATCAGTCCCAGAATGCTCTCATCTACAGAATGCCCATCTCAGTCCCAGAATGCTCTCAGCCCAGAATGTCTCAGCCTCCAAATGCACCATTACTGCCCATATCAGCTCCCAGAATGCTCTCAGCTCTCCAGAATGCTCTCAGCTCTCCAGAATGGTCTCAACCTCCAGAATTTGAATATCCAGAGACCTCAAATAGCTGAATGCTCTCCATCCAACCTGACAGAATGCTCCACCTCAGAAACATCCAGAATGCAGAACCTCAGCCTGACAGAATGCTCTCAACTCTCCAGAATGCTCTTGAGAGGATCTCCAGAGAAATGAGAAACTCGGCTCAAACAGAATGCTCTTGGCAAACCCAGAAGCTAGAGGCTCGGTCATCTGCCAGAATGCTTCGGCTCAAAGTACCAGAATGGGTCTGAGTACTTCCAGAATATTTCTGTTTTGTATTTCCAGAATTGTTGTTGTTTTTTCCAGAATGCTTTTGCTTTGTCATTACAGAATTGTGATGTCATTCCAGAGGTATTGTGATGTCATTACAGTATTGTGATGTCATTATGAGGTATTGTGATGTCATTATGAGAATGATGTCATTATGAGGTATTGTCTGTCATTAGAATGTATTGCTCTGTCAGAATGAGGTATCGGCTCTCCAGAATGTCTCATCTCCAGAATGCTCATAGAGAGATATGTATCTGTGATGTCATTATGAGGTATTGTGATGTCTGAGAATGTGTAGATTGAGGGCTCTCCAGAATGCAGTGTATAATGCTGAAAGGTCCGGCTCTAGAACTTCGGCTCTCCAGAATGCTTGTAATAGTCCAGAATGTCAAGGCTGCAGAATGCTCTCGGCTTCCAGAATGCTCTCAGAATGCTCTTGTCTTGTCTCATTACACACCATAGAATAACTGGCTCTCCAGAATGCTCTCAGGCTCAACAGAATGCTCTGACAGCTCTCCAGAATGCTCTCAGCTCTCCAGAATGCTCTCAACTCTGTCAGAATGAATACATATCTCCAGACATGCTAAATCAGCTCTTAGAATCTGCCAGAATGCTCTGCTCTAAAACAGCAAATTTGCTCTCAGCCTCGATGACAGATGTGTAGAACTCAGGAAAGAACTCTCCAGAATGCTCTGGCCAACAAGAATGCTCTCGGCTCTCATGAACAGAATGCTGGTGCCTCCAGAATAGACCTGTATCAGATGCCGTCTCAGAATGTAGTGTGGCATCCAGAATGCATCTACATGGGGCAGAGGGGCGCTAGTCAGAATGCTCTCAGCTCTCCAGAATGCTCTCGGCTCTCCAGAATGCTCTCATGGCTCTCCAGAATGCTCTGGCTCTCCAGAATGCTCTCGGCTCTCAGAATGCTCTCGGCTCTCCAGAATGAGGGCTCTCCGCTAAACATCTGTCCTCAATAGCTCTCCAGAATGCTCTCTATGTCATAAATGCAGAATAAACTTGTCGCCTCTCCAGAATGCTTCACTTCCAGAATGCTCTCAGCTTATTTACAGAATGCTCTCTCAGCCTCCAGAATGCTCTCAGCTCTCCAGAATGCTCTCAGCTCTCCAGAATGCTCTCAGCTCTCCAGAATGCTCTCAGCTCTCCAGAATGCTAATTACTCTCCTGTCTCCAGAATGCTTCAAATGCTCTGACCAGACATGCTCTCACTCTGACCAGAATGTTCTCAGCTCTACAGAATGCTCTCAGCCTCCAGAATGCTCTCAGCTCACAGAATGCTCTCAGCTCTACCAGAATGTTTGACTCAGCCACAGAATGCTACTCAGACTCTCAACCACAGAATGCTCTCGGCTCACAGAATGCTCTGGCTCAACCAGAATGCTCTAGGCTCACAGAATGCTCCAGAATGCTCTCTCAACCAGAGTTTGACTCGAGCTCTCCAGAATGCTCTCGGCTCTCCAGAATGACTCGGCCTCCAGAATGCTCTCGGCTCTCCAGAATGCTCTCGGCCTCCAGAATGCTCTCGGCTCTCCAGAATGCTCTCGGCTCTCCAGAATGCCTCGGCTCTCCAGAATCGGCTCTCAGCCTCCAGAATGCTCTCGGCTCTCCAGAATGCTGCTTCAGAATGCTCTAGCTCTCCAGAATGCTCTCAGCTCTCTCCAGAATGCTCTCATTGGGGGAAGCCAGAATGCTTAGCTCTCAGAATGCTCTCAGCTGAATTGCTTGGCTCTCCAGAATTATCTCAGCTCTCCAGAATGCTCTCAGCCTACAGATTATTGCTTGGCTCTCAGCTCTACAGAATCAGGCCAAGCTCAGCTCTATTGAATGCTCTCAGCTCTCCAGAATGACTCAGCTCTCCAGAATGCTCTCAGCCTAGCTGATTCTCAGCTCTCCAGAATGCTCTCAGCTCTCATGCTCAGCTCTCCAGAATGACTCTCAGCTCTCCAGAATCAGGCTCTCAGAAGCTGATCTCGGCTCTACATTGACTCTGGCTCTAGCAGAATTATCAACTCTCCAGAATGCTCTCAGCTCTCCAGAATGCTCTCAGCTCTCCAGAATATCTCAGGCTCTACAGACAATTCTTCCACATGTATTATTTCATTGTGCAAATTGTTTTCCCTTTGACGGTTTATTTTAATAAATCCCCATTACATATGTAACCAGTCAGGCAGAGTAACTGTTCATCTCTGTCTTTTGGTTACTGAGATTTCTGTTAATGCCTTGTATTACAGTCATTTACTATTCTCAGAGTGGAAACTTTCTTTGCAGAGTTCACAACCTGCTACCCTTGTGAGAAACAACTTTGTTTATTTCATAACCCCATCATTTAGGAGTTTAGACAAGGTTTGAATTGTCCTTCTGTTTGGAGTGCTCCATGTGTGGTTTGTCTGTCCTGGTAATGCTGAGAGACCTATTTCTTTTTAATTTAACTAGGCAAGTCAGTTAAAGAACAAATTATTACTTACAATGACAGCCTCCCCCCGGTCAAACCCGGCCAATTGTGTACTACCTGACGGGACTCCCAATCAAGGCCGGATGTGATGCAGTCTGGATTCGAACCGGGGGGACTGTAGTGACGCCTCAACTGAAAATGCAGTGCCTTAGACCAATGCGCCACTCGGGCGAAAACAACGTTACACTGCACTAGCAATAGCTCAAGTCAAGACAAATGGAAAGGGAGGCAGACATGCAGAGTAGATCAATTGTGTACTACCTGACGGGACTCCCAATCACGGCCGGATGTGATGCAGTCTGGATTCGAACCGGGGGACTGTAGTGACGCCTCAACTGAAATGCGGAGTAGATCAATGTGACTGAAAGAACCTGTGTGTATCAGGATGCTCTGTTGTCATCTGTGGGCTTCAGTCCTCTATGTATGTTACTCAGCTGATGATGGAAGTTATGGGCCTACTGCTGCATCGGCCTATAGAGGCCATCTAAGGGTTCCATGCGCTCATTTCTTCAGCCACCTATTGGTCAGTGTGTCCATGTGGCAAAGGCTGGTGCTTCTGCGTTAGTTTGAATTTCCAACAATCATTTTGAGAAAATGTTATTATTGACGTGGAATTGTTACACACACAAAAAAATGATCGTATGTGGTGGCACTGAACAAAAAATATAAACGAAACATGCTACAATTTCAAAGAGGATCAGAAAACTAGAATCTGGTGGGACCACCATTTACCCCAATATACTGTCAGCCTTCGCAAAGAGTTGATCACGCTGTTGATTGGTGGCCTGTGGAATGTTGTCCAGAATGCTCTCAGCTCTTCTTTTTCCCACTCCTGACCTATATCCACTTGTTCTTCCTTCTTCCGACAACAGCATTCTGGGGCGGCAGGGTAGCCTAGTGGTTTGAGTGTTGGACTAGTAACCGGAAGGTTGCAGTTCAAACCCCAGCTGACAAGGTACAAATCTGTCGTTCTGCCCCTGAACAGGCAGTTAACCCACTGTTCCAGGCCGTCATTGAAAATAAGAATTTGTTCTTAAGTGACTTGCCTGGTTAAATAAAGGTAAAATAAATAAAAAACATCATGTAACTTTCAGATCGTATCAGAGGTCTTAATGTTCATCTCCACATCAGACAACTAGGTCATCTACATCAGACAGACAACTAGGTCTTTCAGATCAGACAGACCCTTGTATCTCCACATCAGACATTTTTACTAGGTCATCTCCACATCAGACAGACAACTAGGTCATTCCACAGTTCAGACAGACAACTGTATCTCCACATCAGACAGACAACTGTTTATTTCATAACCATCATTTCAGACAGACAACTAGGTCATCTCCACATCAGACAGACAACTAGGTCTTTTTCTTAACATCAGACAGACAACTTCATCTTACATCAGACAGACAACTAGGTCATCTCAAACATCAGACAGACAACTAGGTCATCTCCACATCAGACAGATGTGATGCAGTCTTTCCACATCGGGGACTGTAGACAACTAGGAAATCCACAGTAGATCAAGACTGAAAGAACCTGTCATCTCCACATCAGACAGACAACTGGGTCATCTCCACATCAGACTGATGACAACTAGGTCATCTGCACATCATAGAGGCCATCTATGAGTTCATCTCCATTTCATCAGACAGACAACTATTGGTCAGTGTGTCCACATCAGACAGCACAACTAGGCTTCTCGTTAGTTTGAATTTCCAATCATTTTGAGAAAATGACAACTAATTCTCCACATCAACAGACAATAGGTCATCTCCACATCAGACAGACAACTGGTCTTCTCCACATCAGACAGACAACTAGGTCATCTGGGACCACATCAGACAGACAACTGTCAATCTCCCAGAGACAGAAAACTAGAATCTCATGGGACCACCATCAGACAGACAATATACTGTCCTTCAGACAAAGAGTTGATCACGCTGTTGATTGGTGGCCTGTGGAATGTTGTCCCATCAGACAGACAACTAGGTCTTCTCCACATCAGACAGACCACTAGGTCTTCCCACATCCAGACAACAGCATTCTGGGGCATCAGACAGACAACTAGGTTTGAGTGTTGGACAGTAGACAGACAACTAGTCCACATCAAACCACATCAGACAGACAATCTAGGTCATCTCCACATCAGACAGACAGTTAGGTCATCTCCACATCAGACAGACAAATAAGAATTTGTTCTTAACTGACTTGCCTGGTTACATCAGACAAACAACTAAAATCTCCACATCAGACAGACAAGTCTTCATCAGCAACCCGGTCATCTCCACATCAGACAGACATTACTAGGTCATCTCCACATCAGACAGACAACTAGGTCTTCTCCACATCAGACAGACAACTAGGTCATCTCCACATCAGACAGACAACTAGGTCATCTCCACATCAGACAGACAACTAGGTCTTCTCCACATCAGACAGACAACTAGGTCATCTCCACATCAGACAGACAACTAGGTCTTCTCCACATCAGACAGACAACTAGGTCATCTCCACATCAGACAGACAACTAGGTCATCTCCACATCAGACAGACAACTAGGTCATCTCCACATCAGACAGACAACTAGGTCTTCTCCACATCAGACAGACAACTAGGTCTTCTCCACATCAGGTCTCCACATCAGACAGACAACTAGGTCTTCTCCACATCAGACAGACAACTAGGTCATCTCCACATCAGACAGACAACTAGGTCATCTCCACATCAGACAGACAACTAGGTCTTCTCCACATCAGACAGACAACTAGGTCATCTCCACATCAGACAGACAACTAGGTCATCTCCACATCAGACAGACAACTAGGTCATCTCCACATCAGACAGACAACTAGGTCTTCTCCACATCAGACAGACAACTAGGTCTTCTCCACATCAGACAGACAACTAGGTCATCTCCACATCAGACAGACAACTAGGTCATCTCCACATCAGACAGACAACTAGGTCTTCTCCACATCAGACAGACAACTAGGTCATCTCCACATCAGACAGACAACTAGGTCATCTCCACATCAGACAGACAACTAGGTCATCTCCACATCAGACAGACAACTAGGTCATCTCCACATCAGACAGACAACCTTCTCCATCTTCACCCTTCCTGACCTCTGCTTCTCGGCAGACCACTGGGTTCCTTAGTTCCCCTTCGATTCCTGAACTCACTCTGACGTGGCGATACTAAACCCCTACTCTCCAGGAAGTTGGTCAGTCTCTCTGTACGCAACCTTAAACACGATTAGGGCTATTGGCCGATAGCTTCATGCCCTCGTTGGCTCCTCCCCTGGCTTCTGGATTGGCACCACTACTCCCCCAGTAGACTCCATTATGTTATCCAGCACCTCATCTGGATTGGCACCACTACTCCCCCAGTAGACTCCATTACGTTATCCAGCGCCTCTTCACTGAAATGGGCCAACCTGACATAACACAGCTTATCCTGCTCAGGTGAAGTCGACCCAAAAGACAACTGGCTTGTCTGATGCCTCTTCTAACGCCTCTAAGGTATTTCAGAGTGTTGCTGTTTTTTATGATTGTGTTTTGCTTTTCCTGTATAATGTTTATTTTAAATGTGAGGTTGAATATATTTATTTTCAACCCTTTAGTTAACTAGGCAAGTCAGTGAAAGAACAAATTCTTATTTTAAATGATGGACTAGGAACGGTGGGTTAACTGCCTGTTCAGGGGCAGAACGACAGATTTGTACCTTGTCAGCTCGGAGGTTTGAACTTGCAGAAACCCAGCCTATTGCCCTCTTCACCTCTACCATAGTAGGGTGGTTCTCCTCTCGTTCTCTCTCTCCTTCTAACAGAGGAGAAACCCAGCCTATTGCCCTCTTCACCACCACCTCTCTCCCTCCTTCTGACAGAGGAGAAATGCTTTAGTCATCATCTCTGCTTCCTCCTCTCTTACTCCCATATCCTCCCACTGGTCAACACGGGATCCTATCCCTTCGGAACCCCCTCATCCTCTTGATTGTCCCCCACACTTCTCGCCCTTCCAATGCAAGCCTTGTGTATACGGTACGAAAGTGATCCGTAGTTTTCCAGGAAGTAGCCTTGTAGTCATTCCCTTTTGTAGGAGTTTTGAATGGTCTTCAATGTAAAAACATCATAAAATGCATCTGGGAGAAGTACATTCATCCACAAACAAGAAAATAATCTGAATGCTGATTGGCTGACAGCCTTGGTATAGTAAAGCAATAAGGCCCGAGGGGGTGTGGTATATGCCAATATACCACCAATATTTCACAAATTTGATGATAGAATTGTCAAAGCCCGTTCAAAAAAAGATGGGGACAGGACCCCCGGAAGCATGAAGCAGGACGACGCCACCTGCGCATGGCATTACCAGACTGATTACCGCTGTAGCGAATCACCTGCGCATGGCATTACCAGACTGATTACCGCTGTAGCGAATCACCTGCGCATGGCATTACCAGACTGATTACCGCTGTAGCGAATCACCTGCGCATGGCATTACCAGACTGATTACCTCTGCAGCGAATCACCTGTGCATGGCATTACCAGACTGATTACCGCTGTAGCGAATCACCTGCGCATGGCATTACCTGACTGATTACCTCTGCAGCGAATCGGAACGCGAGCTCGCGAGACCTCTGGATGGCTGTACCAGGCTGGATCCTCTCCACTAAAACCAGAAACCACATATGTTGAGAGGTGTTGTAATAGTGGCATGCCACAGTGTAAATGTCAACAACAACAACAACACGTGCCGACTCCGGACAATGAAAGGACGAGCACATTCACTATCTGTACTTTTATTTCCATTGTTCACGTAACATGATTATGACATCGCGTAACACGATTATGACATCACATTCATATCAATATTCCACAAACACCTCATTCTGAAATGATTGTCCACACACACACACGCTTCTTTCAACAATATCCTACTTTCTAAAACAACTAACATCGTTTGCTAAGATTTTGAACATTGATATTAAAAGACGAGTTATTGTAAAGTGTTAAGAACAGGGAAGAAGAGCTATTCTATGGACTTACAAACCTAATATTTGGATTGTTGCATAATTAGCATATTATCACATGAATTAACCATAATAAAATAGAAAAGAACAATGATCACTTTATTAAAATGTTTCTAGATACCACCAGCTTGTTTGCTCATGTCATTTCTCACGTTGGATGGACTGATGGGTGATAGTATGTTGTTTATCTGCTTTATAATGCTCAGTCTGCTGTCTTTATGCACATTTCATGCCTTTCTTTTTTATAGTTACAATGTATTTGATACAAATTGGCTTAATCTTGAAACCATTAACCTTTCACAAAAACAATGCTCACTTAAAATAAAAATACAATTCTTGGAAACATGCATCAGTGTGCAGATACATATATATATTTACATTATGAGCTCATCATTGTTCATCATTCCCAGTCTCAACCGGCACCTCGTTAGGAGACTAACGGTCATCAAGCGGCACTCGTTCAATCATCACGATTATCCACCCTACTAGCATCCACTAACTGTAGAGGCTCCTCCTCTTCACCCTACTAGCATCCACTAACTGTAGAGGCTCCTCCTCCTCCTCTTCACCCTACTAGCATCCACTAACTGTAGAGGCTCCTCCTTCTCCTCTTCACCCTACTAGCATTCTTTGACTGTAGAGGCTCCTCCTCCTCCTCTTCACCCTACTAGCATCCACTAACTGTAGAGGCTCCTCCTTCTCCTCTTCACCCTACTAGCATCCACTAACTGTAGAGGCTCCTCCTCCTCCTCTTCACCCTACTAGCATCCACTCCACTAACTGTAGAGGCTCCTCCTTTACCCTACTAGCATCCACTAACTGTAGAGGCTCCTCCTCCTCCTCTTCACCCTACTAGCATTCTTTGACTGTAGAGGCTCCTCCTTCTCCTCTTCACCCTACTAGCATCCTTTGACTGTAGAGGCTCCTCCTTCTCCTCTTCACCCTACTAGCATCCACTAACTGTAGAGGCTCCTCCTTCTCCTCTTCACCCTACTAGCATCCACTAACTGCGGAGGCAGCCTCCACTTCTTCATCATCATCAATACTCATGGAATACTCTTCACATCTTTAGTCAGAACCTCTTCGGTTTTTGTGTTCTGATGGATCTTCTTGTGTCGTCCCAGCTTCATAGAACTGGTGAACGTCTTACCACATTCGGCACAGCAGTACGGTCTCTCTCCTGTATGAGATCTGTTGTGTATCGTGAGTTCAGAAGCTTTTCTGAAGGTTTTCTCGCAGACAGAGCAGGAGAAAGGTCTCTCTCCCGAGTGCGTCTGTAGGTGTTCTTTCAGGCGCCCTGCTTGAGAGAAACTATTCCCACACACAAAGCAGCTGTGGGGTTTTTCTCCTGTGTGTAACTGCTGGTGTCTTTTTAAGGCAGAGGAGAAGCTGAACCGCTTGTCACAGTGGGGGCATGGGTACGGTTTCTCTCCAGTGTGTACTTTCTGGTGGTCTTGCAGATGTCTTTTCTGAGTGAACTGCTTCTCGCACACAGAGCAACTGAAGGGCTTCTCTCCTGTGTGGATCCTCATGTGTAACTTGAATGCGGACAACTTCTGGCAATCTCTCCTACATATGTTACAGGTATAAGGACTCTCCCCCAGGTGGACTTTGCTGTGCGTTTTGAGGTACGACGCAGTAGTGAAGCGCTTCCCACACACAGAGCAGCAGTGTGGTTTCTCTCCCGAGTGCGTCGGGTAGTGTTCCTTCAAACGTGACAGTTGAACAAAACCTTTCCCACACACTGTGCAAATGTGAGGTTTCTCTTCTCTGTGTAACTTCTTGTGTCTATTCAGAGCTATGGTGGAACCGAACATCTTGTCGCAGTCTGCGCAACCATAAGGTTTTTCAACTGAATGTACACTCTCGTGTCTTCGCAGATGTCCTTTGTGGTTGAACTGCTTCCCACACACAGAGCAGCTGTACCTCAGCGCTGTATTGTGGTTCACCTGGTGTTGTTCAGTTTCTCCTGATGTTGACGGACTCTCCTCTTCCTCAAAACCCAGAGGATTGAGACGAGGAGGATCCAAGTCCAATCCAACTTCTTCTCCATCAGAATTGATCAGAACACCAAATTCCTCCTCCTCATCTTCCTCCTTCAGTCCTTCGTTTTTATCATTCATCTCTGGTGTTTGGTTGTGGTTGTCAAACTCAACAGGTTGCGGTAGTCCAGGTGGTAGATGGGTCTTCTGATGTTTCCATAGGTTGTGGGAACTGGTGAAGCTCTGGCCACATTCAGTGCAGCTGTAAGGTTTCTCCCCTGTGTGATCTCTGTGGTGGACTTTAAGGTCTGCTGGTCTTGCAAAACTCTTCCTGCATACAGAGCAGGAGTAAGGTTTCTCTCCTGTGTGCGTCCGGAAATGTTGCTTCAAACGCGATGATTGGGTAAAACTCTTCCCACACACAGAGCAGGGGTAAGGTTTCTCTCCAGTGTGTGTCAGCAGGTGTATTTTCATGGCTCCCAAATGGGCGAACTTCATCCCACAGGCGGGGCAGTGGTAAGGTTTCTCTCCGGTGTGTGTTTTCAGGTGTGCTTTCAGGTGTCCCTTCTCGCGGAATTGGTTTCCACACAAAGTACAGGGGTAAGGCTTCTCTCCTGTGTGAATTCTCATGTGTTTCTGTAGCGCCGATAATTTTTGGCAGTCTTTTCCACACACTGAACAGCAGTGAGAGCTCTTAGCGTTGTGATTCTCCTGGTGATGTTCAGGTTCTCCTGATGTAGAGGGACTCTCTTCAATGTCAGAACTCTGACTGGGATTATATCCTGTGTGAAAAAAATTGGAACAGGTTAAACAAAGCAGCAGACGAGTCAAGAGAAAATTCCCAGGTTTTACTGAAATCCTGGCTGGAGGATTCCGGATTTCCTGTTTATTCCCTCCTGATTCTGGGAATCTTCCAACCAGGATTTCTGAAAAACCTGGGCATTTTGGGAAAGTTACCTGACTCACAAACTCATCTCAACATACCAAGAAGAGAAGAATCCCAGTCCATTTCTTCTCCATCAGAATTAATCAGCCCAACAACTTCCTCCTCCTCTTCTTCCTCTCCTCTTCTTCTTCTTCTTCTTCTTCTTCTTCTTCCTCCTCCTCCTCCAGTTCTTCAGTTTTAATCTTCAGTCCAAGTGTTTGCTCCTCCTCTTTAACGTTAACAGTCATCCCAGCAGTTTGAGTGGAGGCTTCACTATGGCTCTGGTCAGAAGGCAGGGACTCTGTGGGTTTGTGCCCAGCCTGGTGAGAAAATAATAAACGTTTATTTAGGATGGAGAATAACAATCAAAATGGTTCAAATGGCCTTAAAATATTATTTTTGGTCCACCAGCCACTAAAATGTCTTACCAGCTAAACTATTAATATCCTGCTTAAATGACACCAACAAAACACAAAAAAACAGATGTGCTTTGTAATGTTTCAAAAACAATACATGTGTTGCTAGTAAAAAGTAATGTGGTATTCAGCCCATTTTTTGTGACCCCGTTAACCAGCCAGTGAAAGTGCAGGGCGCCAAATTCAAACAGAAATCTCATAATTCAAATTCAGCAAACATACAGGTATTTTATACAATCCTCCCCTATCCTCCAGGCCGGCTCGGTCCTCCCCTCCCGCTCCGTGGCTCGACGACTCATTGCGAGCTCACAGAACAGGGCTCCGGGCAGCCGAGCGGAAATGGAGGAAAACTCGCCTCCCTGCGGACCTGGCATCCTTTCACTCCCTCCTCTCTACATTTTCCTCCTCTGTCTCTGCTGCTAAAGCCACTTTCTACCACTCTAAATTCCAAGCATCTGCCTCTAACCCTAGGAAGCTCTTTGCCACCTTCTGCTCCCTCCTGAATCCTCCTCCCCCCCCTCCTCCCTCTCTGCAGATAACTTCGTCAACCATTTTGAAAAGAAGGTCGACAACATCCGATCCTCGTTTGCTAAGTCAAACGACACCGCTGGTTCTGCTCACACTGCCCTACCCTGTGCTCTGACCTCTTTCTCCCCTCTCTCTCCAGATGAAATCTCGCTTCTTGTGACGGCCGGCCACCCAACAACCTGCCCGCTTGACCCTATCCCCTCCTCTCTTCTCCAGACCATTTCCGGAGACCTTCTCCCTTACCTCACCTCGCTCATCAACTCATCCCTGACCGCTGGCTACGTCCCTTCCGTCTTCAAGAGAGCGAGAGTTGCACCCCTTCTGAAAAAACCTACACTCGATCCCTCCGATGTCAACAACTACAGACCAGTATCCCTTCTTTCTTTTCTCTCCAAAACTCTTGAACGTGCCGTCCTTGGCCAGCTCTCCCGCTATCTCTCTCAGAATGACCTTCTTGATCCAAATCAGTCAGGTTTCAAGACTAGTCATTCAACTGAGACTGCTCTTCTCTGTATCACGGAGGCGCTCCGCACTGCTAAAGCTAACTCTCTCTCATCCTCATCCTTCTAGACCTATCGGCTGCCTTCGATACTGTGAACCATCAGATCCTCCTCTCCACCCTCTCCGAGTTGGGCATCTCCGGCGCGGCCCACGCTAACCTGACAGGTCGCTCCTACCAGGTACGTGGCGAGAATCTGTCTCCTCACCACTGGTGTCCCCCAGGGCTCTGTTCTAGGCCCTCTCCTATTCTCGCTATACACCAAGTCACTTGGCTCTGTCATAACCTCACATGGTCTCTCCTATCATTGCTATGCAGACGACACACAATTAATCTTCTCCTTTCCCCCTTCTGATGACCAGGTGGCGAATCGCATCTCTGCATGTCTGGCAGACATATCAGTGTGGATGACGGATCACCACCTCAAGCTGAACCTCGGCAAGACGGAGCTGCTCTTCCTCCCGGGGAAGGACTGCCCGTTCCATGATCTCGCCATCACGGTTGACAACTCCATTGTGTCCTCCTCCCAGAGCGCTAAGAACTTTGGCGTGATCCTGGACAACACCCTGTCGTTCTCAACTAACATCAAGGCGGTGGCCCGTTCCTGTAGGTTCATGCTCTACAACATCCGCAGAGTACGACCCTGCCTCACACAGGAAGCGGCGCAGGTCCTAATCCAGGCACTTGTCATCTCCCGTCTGGATTACTGCAACTCGCTGTTGGCTGCTCCCTGCCTGTGCCATTAAACCCCTACAACTCATCCAGAACGCCGCAGCCCGTCTGGTGTTCAACCTTCCCAAGTTCTCTCACGTCACCCCGCTCCTCCGCTCTCTCCACTGGCTTCCAGTTGAAGCTCGCATCCGCTACAAGACCATGGTGCTTGCCTACGGAGCTGTGAGGGGAACGGCACCGCAGTACCTCCAGGCTCTGATCAGGCCCTACACCCAAACAAGGGCACTGCGTTCATCCACCTCTGGCCTGCTCGCCTCCCTACCACTGAGGAAGTACAGTTCCCGCTCAGCCCAGTCAAAACTGTTCGCTGCTCTGGCCACCCAATGGTGGAACAAACTCCCTCACGACGCCAGGACAGCGGAGTCAATGACCACCTTCCGGAGACACCTGAAACCCCACCTCTTCAAGGAATACCTAGGATAGGATAAAGTAATCCTTCTCACCCCCCCCCTTAAATGATTTAGATGCACTATTGTAAAGTGGCTGTTCCACTGGATGTCAGAAGGTGAATTCACCAATTTGTAAGTCGCTCTGGATAAGAGCGTCTGCCAAATGACTTAAATGTAATGTAATGTAAATGTAATTTTAAAGGTAATCTTGTTGTTAATCCCACCACAGTGTCCGATTTCAAAAAGGCTTTACAGCGAAAGCACACCAAACGATTATGTTAGGTCACCGCCAAGCCACAGAAAAAACAGCCATAAAGCAGAAAGCAGATCAAATTAATCACTAACTTTTGACCATCTTCATCAGATGACACTCACAGGACTTCATGTCACACAATACATGTATGTTTTGTTCGATAAAGTTCATATTTATATACAAAAATCAGAGTTTACATTGGCGCGTTATGTTCAGTAGTTCCAAAACATGCGGTGATTTTGCAGAGAGTCACCTCAATTTACACAAATACTCATAATAAACATTGATAAAAGATACAACTGTTATACATGGAACATTAGATAAACTTCTCCTTAATTAATGCAACCGGTCTCTCAGATAAAAAAAAAAAACTTTACGGAAAAAGCACAGCATGCAGTAATCTGAGTACAGCGCTCAGAGACCAAAACAGCCAAACAGATATCCGCCATGTTGTGGAGTCAACATTAGTCAGAAATAGCATTATAAATATTCACTTACCTTTGATGATCTTCATCAGAATGCACTCCCAGGAATTCCAGTTCCACAATAAATGTTTGATTTGTTCGATAAAGTTCATAATTTATGTCCAAATACCTCCTTGTTGTTAACTCGTTCAGCCCTGTAGTCCATATTAATGACGCCCGAGCAGACGAGCGTTGACTAGGAGCAGACGAAAAGTTTAGAAAAGTTCCATTACAGTCCGTAGAAACATGTCAAACGGAGTATAGAATCAATCTTTAGGATGTTTTTAACATAAATCTTCAATAATGTTCCAACTGGAGAATTCCCTTGTCTGTAGAAATGCAATAGAACGCAAGCTAACTTTCACGTGACCGTGCATGGTCAGCTGCTCCTGGCAGACCTCTGACTCGTTCCCCTCTCATTCGGCCCCCTTCACAGCAGAAGCATCAAACAAGGTTCTAAAGACTGTTGACGTCGAGTGGAAGCCTTAGGAAGTGCAAGATGACCAATATCTCACTGTATCTTCAATAGGGGATGAGTTGAAAAACTACAAACCTCAGATTTCCCACTTCCTGTTTGGATTTTCTCTCAGGTTTTTGGCTGCCTTATGAGTTCTGATATACTCACAGACATCATTCAAACAGTTTTATAAACTTCAGAGTGTTTTCTATCCAAATTAACTAACAATATGCATATCTTAGCTTCTGGGGACTGAGTAGCAGGCAGTTTACTCTGGGCACCTTATTCATCCAAGCAACTCAATACTGCCTCCAGCCATAAGAAGTTTTAAGGGCGGTGGGTTACCGTGGTAACGGGACTCCGGAGTCATGTTTGTGAGATTGAGTCTGACAAGTAGAAGTGCTACGTTCTCTTCCCTAGCATGTTGAAACTCAAACATTGAAAAACCAACCTAGC
Organism: Oncorhynchus masou masou; assembly: GCF_036934945.1. Classification (NCBI taxonomy): domain Eukaryota; kingdom Metazoa; phylum Chordata; class Actinopteri; order Salmoniformes; family Salmonidae; genus Oncorhynchus; species Oncorhynchus masou. The sequence continues at coordinate 14,116,793 of NC_088216.1, forward strand.
TTGTGAACAAAACCACGTACATAGAAAAGAAACACAACGTGACACTTCAGTCAACTTTTCTTTTCAAGTAAAATCAGACAAACTTTTATACCTGTGCCCAGCGCTTCTAAAAATGAACATTTTAACTCAGCTCTTCACGTGCGCACAGCCAGGCAGCGTTGCAGCACGAGGTGGGATAGGCTATAGGAGTCGCAGTTCTTGGACTTTGTGCGTTCATTTTTTGCTTTTGTTCATTTTCCAGTTAAGAAACAAAACCGGCAGAAGGCGGGCGTTAATTTTAGGCCCAGAATGAAGAGACGGAGTCACTTTCCAAGGATACAGATTAAACTTCTGTGTTCTCGTGACAGCGCAAGTGGTTTCACACTGTCTGGGGGCAGAGTCACTGAGACTCCAAGGTTACAGTGGTTTCACACCGTCTAGGGGGCCGAGTCACTGAGACTCCAAGGTTACAGTGGTTTCACACTGTCTAGGGGGCAGAGTCACTGAGACTCCAAGGTTACAGTGGTTTCACACTGTCTAGGGGGCAGAGTCACTGAGACTCCAAGGTTACAGTGGTTTCACACTGTCTAGGGAGCAGAGTCACTGAGACTCCAAGGTGACAGTGGTTTCACACTGTCTAGGGGGGCAGAGTCACTGAGACTCCAAGGTGACAGTGGTTTCACACTGTCTAGGGGGCAGAGTCACTGAGACTCCAAGGTTACAGTGGTTTCACACTGTCTAGGGAGCAGAGTCACTGAGACTCCAAGGTTACAGTGGTTTCACACTGTCTAGGGGGCAGAGTCACTGAGACTCCAAGGTGACAGTGGTTTCACACTGTCTAGGGAGCAGAGTCACTGAGACTCCAAGGTTACAGTGGTTTCACACTGTCTAGGGGGGCAGAGTCACTGAGACTCCAAGGTTACAGTGGTTTCACACTGTCTAGGGGGCAGAGTCACTGACACTCCAAGGTTACGGTGGTTTCACACTGTCTAGGGGGCAGAGTCACTGAGACTCCAAGGTGACAGTGGTTTCACACTGTCTAGGGGGCAGAGTCACTGAGACTCCAAGGTTACAGTGGTTTCACACTGTCTAGGGGGCAGAGTCACTGAGACTCCAAGGTTACAGTGGTTTCACACTGTCTAGGGAGCAGAGTCACTGAGACTCCAAGGTTACAGTGGTTTCACACTGTCTAGGGGGCAGAGTCACTGAGACTCCAAGGTTACAGTGGTTTCACACTGTCTAGGGGGGCAGAGTCACTGAGACTCCAAGGTGACAGTGGTTTCACACTGTCTAGGGGGGCAGAGTCACTGAGATTCCAAGGTTACAGTGGTTTCACACTGTCTAGGGGGCAAAGTCACTGAGACTCAAAGGTGACAGGAGACAGCGTGGTGCAAATTAAGATAAAAGGCTCATTAAAATCTTGGATCTTCCAGAGCTCGACAGGGGTCCCACTTTAAAATTGAGTTAACAAAATCATCAAGGCAACAGGACTAGTCAAACGCTACAGGAGAGGACGAGCCAAAAGCTGCAGGACAGGGCTAGCCAGACAGGACTAGCCAAACGCTGCAGGACAGGACTAGCCAAACGCTGCAGGACAGGACTAGCCAAACGCTGCAGGACAGGACTAGCCTAAGGCTGCAGGACAGGACTAGCCTAAGGCTGCAGGACAGGACTAGCCTAAGGCTGCAGGACAGGACTAGCCAAACGCTGCAGGACAGGACTAGCCAAACGCTGCAGGACAGGACTAGCCAAACGCTGCAGGACAGGACTAGCCAAACGCTGCAGGACAGGACTAGCCAAACGCTGCAGGACAGGACTAGCCAAACGCTGCAGGACAGGACTAGCCTAAGGCTGCAGGACAGGACTAGCCAAACCTCAAGTGACATGTGCTCTTCAGAACGCTCTTTCCCCATAGTGAGAGCAGCAGACCTTGAAGTCTACAGGGAGTCCATTAGAGGGCTGCCTCACCCTTGTTAAGGGAACCACGCTCAGCTGGTATCGAGGCTTGACCCTGCTGCACCACAGTTCTGACTAAAATGCATGCTCAATGGAGAGTCTCCCAATGGATAATTTTTGTAAATTTTTTACAATTTATTTTACCTTTATTTAACGAGGGAAGTCAGTTAAGAACAAATTCTTACTTAAGATGACAGCCTATCGGGGAACAGTGGGTTAACTGCCTTGTTCAGGGGCAGAACAACAGATTTTTACCTTGTAAGCTCGGGGATTCGATCCAGCAACCTTTTGGTTACTGGCCCATTGCTCTAACGACTAGGCTAATGCTTAGTCCAGGGCTAGTCTTAATCTGTGTCTGGGATATGGGCCTTTAGAATTAAAGGTGAAAGATTGGCCCTACATGAAGGACAAACGCTTAGCTTTACTGAGAGGACCACAGCAACTTGGACAAAAGTTTAGCTTTACTGAGAGGACCACAGCAACTTGGACAAAAGTTTAGCTTTACTGAAAGGACCACAGCAACTTGGACAAAACTTTAGCTTTACTGAGAGGACCACAGCAACTTGGACAAAAGTTTAGCTTTACTGAGAGGACCACAGCAACTTGGACAAAAGTTTAGCTTTACTGAGAGGACCACAGCAACTTGGACAAAAGTTTAGCTTTACTGAGAGGACCACAGCAACTTGGACAAAAGTTTGTTTGACAGGATAATAATTTCCACCGACCTTGACCAGTATATTCGGGAAGACAGCAGCATCTTGTAGAAGTAGAATCCCACTCCCAGTAGCCTGGTTAAGGCTCACAGCACCACAGATCCCTGAAGAGTTACGCTGGTGTCTCAGTAGGTTCTCAGAGAGCGAGAACCTCATTCCACACCCGGAGCACTGGTACGGTTTCTCTCCAGTGTGAACTCTCTGGTGTTTCAGCAGCTTTGACTCGATAGTGAAACTCTTCCCACATTCGGTGCATTGGTACAGGTTCTCCCCAGTGTGGATTCTCTGATGTTCCTTCAGCTTGGTTGAAGTGGAGAAGCTCTGGTCACATTGGAAACATTTGTAGAAGTTGACTCCAGTGTGTGATTGGGCATGTATTTTCAAGGACACCAGTTGAGCAAATCCCTTACCGCAATCTCCACATTGGTATGGCGTTTCTCCGGTGTGGAGTCGTTCATGTTTCACCAGTGTCCCAGATAGAGCAAAGCGTTTGGGGCAGTAGGAGCAGCAGTAAGGTCTCTCGCCAGTGTGCACTCTCTCGTGGTTCTTCAGCTTGGCTGCAGTGGAGAAAGTCTTTTCACAATGAGCGCAGAGGAAAGGTTTCTCCCCTGTGTGTGTCTGTTGGTGAGATTTCAGGTGCGCCAACTGAGAAAAACTCTTCCCGCACTCGGGGCAGCTATAAGGTTTCTCACCCGAGTGCAACAACTGGTGTCTCTTCAAGTCTCCCATGTGAGTAAACCTGCTCCCGCAGTCAGGGCAGGGGTACGGTTTCTCTCCACTGTGCACTTTCTGGTGCGTCTTGAGGTTTGCGGCTTGGGAGAAGCCCTTCCCACACACCATACACTCGTAAGGCTTCTCTCCTGTGTGTGTTCTCTGGTGTAGCATTAGTTTGTAGGAGCTGGATAGTTCTTTTCCACACGTTGAGCAGATGTGAGGGCCCAGAGCTTTGTTGTTCTCCTGGTGTTGGTCAGGTCCTCCTAATGTAGAGGGACTCTCCTCACTCTCAGAGCAATGGTCAGGTCTCTCTGCTGGGGTAAAGAGGTCGTATGGATAAGTAAGCACCTTAAATATGTGAAGATTTGAGACTGTCAATAATATAGATGTTTTTTAACTTGGGTAATTGGAAATAGAGCATTTATTTAAATTTCCTAAAATAAAGTAAAGGTGAATGTGTAGGCGAACCCATACCTTAATAAATTAATCTTTGAACTCACCAAAAGCAGGGTCTTCCTCCTCTTCTTTTACTTTGACATCGAGTACCAGACTGAGACCAGCCTCCTCTACAACTGTGGGTTCAACCTGGTTGTTTTGGTCAACATAAGCCTAGGGTTAATAATCAGACATCTCATTCAGTATAATATGTCAACAGCAGCATTCATCTTAGTTATACTGTGTTAAGGGCCTTAATGACTGGTTTAATAAGGGTGCAAAATTCCAGTAACTTTCTTAAAAAATTCCCATGTTTTCCAGAAATACAGGTTGGAAGATTCCTGGAATCTATAAGTAGAAAATCTGGAATCCACCAACACAGATTATTTTTTAAATTACTAAGAAGGAAAATAAATACAAAATTGGCACTGGATACACCATATAAACCTACCTTACTGGTACCATCCACAGAGGTTGCCTCCTGTGGCTGTGACCCACCCTGTATACCTTCATGGATACGACGACGGTGACTGGTTCTATTCGCAGACGAGGAGAAACTCTTCCCGCAGTCGGAGCACTGGAATGGTTTCTCTCCGGTGTGAACCCTCTGGTGTCTTTTAAGGAGTGACGAGGATGAGAACCTCTTCTCCCATTGAGAGCAGTGGTACGGTTTCTCTCCGGTGTGCTGGCGCATGTGTATCTTTAAGGTCCATGGCTGAGTGAATTCCTTCCCACATTCTGAGCAGCTGTACGGCTTGGCGGTACTATTCGCTTCGCTTATATGGGATTGTTCATGTCTTGTTAGAGAGCTTGGGAAAACAAAGGTCTTTTTGCAGGTGGAACACTGGTAAGGTCTCTCCCCAGTGTGCATCCTCTGGTGCATCTTGAGCTCTGCTGCAGAGTTGCAGCCCCTCTCACACTCAGAGCATGGGAAAGGTTTTTTCATGCTGAGTCTCTGCTTCTCTCCGGCATGCGTCATCATGTGGACCTTCAAGTGCCACATACGTGAGAAACTCTTCCCACACACAGAGCAGTGGCAAGGTTTCTCTCCGGTGTGTGTCCGATGGTGTAGTTTTAACTCTCCTTGGCTGACAAACCTCTTCCAACAGTTCTTTTCCGGGCAGATGTACGGTTTCTCTCCTGTGTGCAACCTCTCGTGTGTTTTGAGGGTCCCTGTATCACTGAATCTCTTCCCGCACACAGAGCAAGGATATGGTTTCTCTCCTGTGTGTGTTCTAAGATGTCTCTGTAGTTTTGATGGGTGAGGAAACTCTTTCCCACACTCCGGGCAGCGGTAAAACGTCTTCTTAGCTGTGCGATTCTCCTGGCGTCGTTCTGCTGATGCCTCATCACTAGAGCTGGGGTTTGGACTCTCTCCTGTTACAACAGTAAGGATAAAACAAGTTAAGGTGCGTCCCAGATGCTACCCTCTTTCTTATATAGCACACTACTTTTGACCTGGCCCTACACAGGAACTAGGGTATCATAATCTACTGTAGCGCTCTAGGTTGATGTATTAAACTAATAAATAATCTCCTCGAGGGGCATTAAAGTATCGTCAGTGGGATTTAAAGTATTGTCCATCTGTGGGTAGGGGGCTGCGGGTAGGGGGCTGTGGGTAGGGGTTGGGGGGCTGTGGGTAGGGGGCTGTGGGTAGGAGGGCTGTGGGTAGGAGGCTGCGGGTAGGAGGCTGTGGGTAGGGGGTGCGGGTAGGAGGCTGTGGGTAGGAGGCTGTGGGTACAAGGCTGTGGGTAGGGGGGTGTGGGTAGGGGGGTGTGGGTAGAAGGCTGTGGGTAGGGGGCTGTGGGTAGGAGGCTGTGGGTAGGGGGCTGTGGGTAGAAGGCTGTGGGTAGGAGGCTGTGGGTACAAGGCTGTGGGTAGGGGGGTGTGGGTAGGGGGCTGTGGGTAGGGGGCTGTGGGTAGGGGGCTGTGGGTAGGGGGGCTGTGGGTAGGGGGCTGTGGGTAGGGGGCTGTGGGTAGGGGGCTGTGTGGGTGTGGGTGGAGGCTGTGGGTAGGGGGCTGTGGGGGGCTGTGGGTAGGGGGCTGTGGGTAAGGGGCTGTGGGTAAGGGGCTGTGGGTAAGGGGCTGTGGGTAGAAGACTGTGGGTAGGGGGCTGTGGGTAGAAGGCTGTGGGTTGTGGACTGTGGGTAGGGGGCTGTGGGTAGGGGGCTGTGGGTAGGGGGCTGTGGGTAGGGGGCTGTGGGTAGGGGGCTGTGGGTAGGGGGCTGTGGGTAGTAGGCTGTGGGTAGAAGGCTGTGGGTAGAAGGCTGTGGGTAGAAGGCTGTGGGTAGAAGGCTGTGGGTAGAAGGCTGTGGGTAGAGGGCTGTGGGTAGAGGGCTGTGGGTAGGGGGCTGTGGGTAGGGGGCTGTGGGTAGGGGGCTGTGGGTAGGGGGCTGTGGGTAGGGGGCTGTGGGTAGGGGGCTGTGGGTAGGGGCTGTGGGTAGGGGGCTGTGGGTAGAAGGCTGTGGGTAGAAGGCTGTGGGTAGAAGGCTGTGGGTAGAAGGCTGTGGGTAGAAGAATGTGGGTAGAAGGAGACGTGTCGATGAAAGTCTGCATCACATGGAATTAAAATCGCCCCGGCAACAAGGAAAGCAGGTCCGGGACCAGGCTAATTAATTGCCCACATGGGACAATAAAGCTGGAATCTTTAATGGTGAAACTAACACGTCCCTTTAATATTTGAAGAAAGACGTTACTGTAAACAGCCAACACTGTTATTTCCCCCCTCAGACATCATTACAGCCAACACTGTTCTTTCCCCCTTCAGACATCATTACAGCCAACACTGTTATTTCCCCCCTCAGACATCATTACAGCCAACACTGTTCTTTCCCCCCTCAGACATCATTACAGCCAACACTGTTCTTTCCCCCCTCAGACATCATTACAGCCAACACTGTTCTTTCCCCCTCAGACATCATTACAGCCAACACTGTTCTTTCCCCCCTCAGACATCATTACAGCCAACACTGTCAGACATCATTACAGCCAACACTGTTCATTCAGACATCATTACAGCCAACACTGTTCTTTCCCCCTCAGACATCATTACAGCCAACACTGTTCTTCCCCCCTCAGACATCATTACAGCCAACACTGTTCTTCCCCCTCAGACATCATTACAGCCAACACTGTTCTTTCCCCTCAGACATCATTACAACCAACACTGTTCTCCCCCCCTCAGACAACATTACAGCCAACACTGTTCTTTCCTCATTACAGCCAACACTGTTCTCTCCCCCCTCAGACATCATTACAGCCAACACTGTTCTTTCCCCCCTCAGACATCATTACAGCCAACACTGTTATTTTCCTCCTCAGACATTGCCAACACTGGGTGATAGAATCATTACAGCCAATACTGCAACAACAACAAAACTGTTCTTCCCCCTCAGACATCATTACAGCCAACACTGTTCCCCCTTTCATCTACAAAACATTAAAAAAATAACAGAGAGTCTGTCTGGGACATCATTACAGTGGCTCTGTTTCCCCTAATACAGCCAACACTGGATTCCATCTTTAAAGACTCATCAAATTAC